>NC_140498.1:75300721-75615721 GCF_964271855.1 Acomys minous
AGCATGCTAACCTCATGTGCTGAGAACACAGTTCCTCTTGTGAAGGGTGCTAGGTGCTCAGTACACACAGGGCCGCCATCATGGACTTGGCTGATTTCCAGTTTGCAGTGTGTGACGACTCCCATGAGCCAGGAGCTGGGTAGCTGCCCATGTCTTCCCCGGTGTCCTCCGCCCCCAGAGGCCTGCCCTCCCTGCCGTGTGCAGTCACCCTGCCCTCTCTCCGTGCAGACATCACAGGACCCATCATTCTGCAGACCTACCGTGCCATCGCTGACTACGAGAAGAGTTCCGGCACGGAGATGACCGTAGCCACCGGAGACGTGGTGGACGTCGTGGAGAAAAGCGAGAGTGGTCAGGCCTTTTCCTCGACTGGTCCTGGGTTGACGGAGGAGTCTTGAGTTCCGTGCACAGGCCCGAGCAAGCTCTGGCCTCCATCTCAGGCCTATCCCAATGCCTAGATTGCATTTAGGGGTGCTGTCCCACCTGCTTATTGCAAAGGGCTCTGAGCTCCTGCTCCTGGCGTGGGATTTGGGCGTGGAGTTCGGGGACGTTGCTGAGGCTGAGCACTGGGTATCTCCTTCCCTGCGTCTCCCTCGCCCTCATGGCTGAGGATGGCTGCCAGGCACCAGCCCTCACTCACCTCTCCGTCCTCCTGACACAGGCTGGTGGTTTTGCCAGATGAAGACAAAGCGAGGCTGGGTCCCTGCGTCTTACTTGGAGCCCCTGGACAGTCCCGACGAGGCAGAGGACCCGGATCCCAACTACGCAGGTGTGTCCTGCCCTCTGAGGCATTATGGGGCGTGGGATGAAAGAGAGGAAGGGAGACAAGGGCACGAAGAAGCTGGTGGCCCCTCTGTTATTTTTAGCAGGAGAGATGGTGGTGTCCTTGGTCGGTAAAAGTGGGAAGCAGGGCAGAGGGACAGGGAGGAGACAGCCAGGAGCAATGTAGAGCAGGGTGTGGAGGTGGGGGGAGGGGGAGCAGAAAGCTGAGCCGACAGCGGCTGGGAATGAGGGCTTCTGGGGGTGGTGTCGTCCTCCGACACCCCAAGGAAAAGCTGGCAGCTCCAGGTCCGCACTGAGTTTGAAAGCAGAATTGTTTATCCTGTTCTAAGACTGAAAAATTCCACCTGGGTGTGGTGGGGCATGTCACCTCAGCTATTCAGGAGGCTCAGAGAGGAGGACTACCAAAGTAGTCTAAGGCTACTTAGGTAGGTTGCAGACCGTGTCCCAGCCCGAGCAGCATAGTGACACCCTGCGACAAGCCCCAGAGATTTGCCTACAGCCTATTCTGATGGAGGTATATTCTGATAAAACCTGAGTAGAGGGTCCCACTTTCCAGAGGACCGCTTGGGGCAAAAACACCATACACACACACACACACATACACACACACACACACACACACACACACACACACACACACACACACACGCTGAGGCTATAGGTGTGGCTCAGTAGTAGAGCTCCTGCCTAGAATCCCCCAGTGAGGGGCTGGGGTGTGGCTCAGTGGTAGAGCACCTGCCTAGAATCCCCCAGTGAGGGGCTGGGGTGTGGCTCAGTGGTAGAGCCCCTGCCTAGAATCCCCCAGTGAGGAGCTGGGGTGTGGCTCAGTGGTAGAGCCCCTGCCTAGAATCCCCCAGTGAGAGGCTGGGGTGTGGCTCAGTGGTAGAGCCCCTGCCTAGAATCCCCCAGTGAGGGGCTGGGGGTGTGGCTCAGTGGTAGAGCCCCTGCCTAGAATCCCCCAGTGAGGGGCTGGGGGTGTGGCTCAGTGGTAGAACCTCCCAGTGAGGGGTAGAGCATGGCTCCACAGTAGAGCTCTTTCACTGCGTGTTGCGAGCCCTTGGTCCCATGCTTATACTGTATAAAATACAATTATTTTCTAAATGTAGAGAGGGAGGGGCCTTGAGAGATGGTTCAGTGGTTAAGGGCACTGGCTGCGCTTGCAGAGGTCCTGAGTTCAATTCCCAGCAACCACATGGTGGCTCACAACCATCTGTAATGAGATCTGGTGCCCTCTTCTGGCCTGCAGGTGGACATGCAGATAGAGTACTCACACACATAACATAAAGTAAAAAACCCTAGAGAGGGACGCCAAGAAGGAATAGATCTGAGAGGACCGAGGAGAGGGTTGCGTGCTTGTGGTGGCAGCTGGACAGATGGCGGAAGTGTGACATCCAAGGAGGAAGGAGTAGAGTGCTGGGAGTCCAATAGACTCTCTCACCTCATTGGGTGTTCCCTCTGTGGACCAGGTGAACCGTACATAACCATCAAAGCCTACACTGCTGTGGAAGAGGATGAGGTGACCCTGTCTGAGGGTGAAGCCATTGAGGTCATTCATAAGCTCCTGGATGGCTGGTGGGTGGTCAGGTAGGAGAGCCCTTCCCCCTGCATGCATCTATGTGCGTGGGCTCAGGGGGCCTCCCTTGCCTTCTGAGCTGACTTCGCTGTGATTCTGCAGTCGTCTTTTCTTTTTAGCCACCGTGTTTCATCTCCAGGACTTTCAGGAACCAAACAAAATAAAAACAAAAGCAAGCAAGCAAGAAAACACTTAAGAGTTATTTGCTATTTTGGTTGTTGTTTTGTTTTTGAGACAGGGTCTCTCTGTGTAGTCCTGGAATTCACCCTGTAGACCGGGCTGGCCTGAAACTTACATAGATCTGCCCGTCTCTGCCGTCCTAGTGCTGAGACTAAAAGTGTGCACCAAAGCAGCCGCCACCACCCAGTGACACTTAGGACTTTTTTTTTTTTTTTTTTTTTTGGTTTTTCAAGACAGGGTTTCTCTGCATAGCCTTGACTGTCCTGAACTAGCTTTGTAGACCAGGCTGGCCTTGAACTCACAGAGATTCACCTGCCTCTGCCTCCCAAGTGCTGGGATTAAAGGTGTGCACCACCACCGCCCAGCGACACTTAGGACTCTTAAAGGTGTCCCAGTTCACACGGGAAGATACACCTCCAGCTTCTTCCTCCTGCCCAGACTTGGACAGGAGGGCTGAGGGCGTGGTGGGCTTGCCTTGGTACGAGGAAACAGGCTGGCCTTTTGGCTGGGGATGTTTGAAATCTCTTAACCTGCACTGGTGCTCATGGTTGAAGGCATTTTGAAGGCCCCGGCTCTGTGCACACACCCCTTGTGACTGCCTAAGCCTCCTACATGGCCCATCTTGCAGGAAAGGGGATGCCACTGGCTACTTCCCATCCATGTATCTGCAGAAGGCTGGGGAGGAGATAACCCAGGCCCAGCGACAGATCAGAAGCCGTGGGGCACCACCACGCAGGTGAGAGAGGGGCTCCAACTGGGCAAGCCTAGGGAGACCCAAGGGAGAGGCAGACCTGTTAGTCACAGGTTCCTGGCAGGGTAGGTACCCACCAGGTTGGGCGCTGTGCCTTTGCTGTTGCTAGATGTGGCTGAAACAGGGATGCAGGGAAAGGCAGTCAGGGACAGAGCTGGTGAGGAGCCCACAGATGCTTAGAGTCTTTTAGGACGGTGAGGCCTGGACAGTCCCAGAGTAAGGAACATGTTGATGGGCAGAGCGGATGTGGGAAACAGGTCTGGGCTCTTGAGACAGGGTAGCATCCGTGACCCCTACAGCTCCAACCGGTTCCCCTGCCTGCACTCCACTTGCTGAATATAGGCTTAGGGCCTGAGGGGTGCCAGCCCCTCTGCACCCACTTTCTGAGGCTAGGCTTAGGATTTCAGGGTGCCCTCTCTGCACTCTACTTTCTCTAGCCAGGCTTAGGGCCCCAGGGGTGGCCACCGGGAGCAGGGATTCTGAGGCGCTGACATCTGTCTGCATCCCACTGTGCCAGGTCGACCATTCGCAACGCGCAGAGCATCCACCAGCGTTCGCGGAAGCGCCTCAGCCAGGACACCTATCGTCGCAATAGCGTCCGATTCCTACAGCAGCGCCGACGACCTGCACGACCGGGGCCACAGAGAGCTGAGGGCACAAAGGGTGAGCTTTGCAAGGGGGCAGGGCCAGCTAAGTCTTTAGTGCCCGGGATGCAAGGGAAGGGACCTAAGGGCCAATCAGGATTAGAAAACGCGCGCCGGTCAAGGCTGGGAGGCGGGGCCTCTGATGGTCTTTGCTGTCCTTTGCAGATAATCTGTCGACTCAGCGCGCCAAACCGCAGCCTGCAGTGCCCCCGCGACCCAGCGCGGACCTCATCCTGCACCGCTGCACAGAGAGCACCAAGCGGAAGCTAGCGTCTGCTGTGTGAGGGCGGCGGCTCCAAGAAGGCGTCCCATCCCTAGCCCTGTATATACTTGTATATAGCCTGGGGCCAGAGGCTCCTTACCGGCCCCCCCCCCCCCCCCCCCGCCTTAATAAATGTTTGAAGTGGACTGAGACTCTGCCAGGAACGACAGGGCTGGACTTCTCTCCTGAGGATGAGAGGAGGCAGTGAGCGCTGCTAGGGGAGTTTCCAGGAACAGGGAAAAAAAAAAAAAAAGATTTGATTGCATGCTATATTAGTATGACCAAGGGCAAATTTACAAAAGGCCAAATGCATTAGAAACACCCTACAGCAGGAGTTCTCAACCTGTAGGCTGTGATCCCTGGGTGCCTAAGACTTCTGGAAGACGGATAGTTACATTAAGATTCATAACAGGCACACCTGTAGTACCAGCACTCAGGGAGGCAGAAGTAGATGGATCTCTGTGAGTTCGAGGTCAGCCTGTTCTACAAAATGAGTCCAGGACAGTCAAGGCTACACAGAGAAACCCTGTCTCTAAAAACCAAACTGACCAACTAAACCACCCCAAAAAGATTCGTAACAGTAGCAAAATTAGTTATGAAGTAACAATGAAAATAAGTTTATGGTTGAGGGTTGGCACGACACAAGAAACTAACTGTATTAAGGGTCCCAGCATTAAGAATGTTGAGAAGCACTGTCCTCGGGGCTCAGACGGTGCCCAGATGGTAGAGTACCTGACTGGCATGAACCAGGGCCTGGCTTCCATCCCCAACATCCCACAATTGGGCGTGTCAGTGTTCTAGCATCTGGAAGGTCCGAGACAGAGGCTCACATCTGTAATTTCAGAGCCCAGAGGTAAGAGAACTGCTGTTAGGTTCAAGGTTGGCCTGGACCGTGGAGTGAATTTGAGATCAGATTTAGCTACAGTGTGAGGTCCTGTCTCAAACCGCCCCATCCCCAAACAGATCCTGGCAAAGAGGGTGCTAGAGGGGGTTATGACGGAAAGCAGCTGTCGTTAGTGGATACTGCCTGCACTTTCTTGTCTCTAAGATCTTGCTGGTAATTCTGTCCCCAAATACAAAGAGACCGTATTGGCTGGTTTTATGTCACCTTGACACAAGCTAGAATTATCTGAAGGGAAGGGACCTCAATTGGGAAAATGCCTCCATGGGGCTAGAGAGGTGGCTCAGTGGGTAAGAGAACTGAATGCTTTCCCAAAGGACCAGAGTTCAACTCCCATTCCCCACCTGGCGGCTCACACCTACCTGTAACTCCGGTTTTAGTGAATCTGACACTCTCACATAGACGTATATGCAGGCAAAACACCAGGGCACATAAAACAAAAATATACATTGAAAAAAAGTTTTGTTGTGTTTTGTTTTAAAGAGAGAAAATGATTCCACAAGATCCAACTGTAAGGCAGGGTTTTTCTGTGCCGTTCTGGCTGTCCTGGAACTCACTCTGTAGATCAAGCTGGTCTCGAACTCAGAAATCGACCTGGCTTTGCATCCCAAGTACTGGGATTAAAGGCGTGTACCACCATGTGACTGGTTAGGTGGACATTAGTGTGTGTGAATCGGACACACTCCAGTTGGTGGATGTGTCCTCGGTTGGTTTGTGGGGGCCATTCTCCCCCTCACCTTTGATTGGAGGGCATCAATGTCTGGTCTGAAAAACAGCAACAAATTAAGAACAAGCCCCCAGTCCAGTCTCCTCCCCGCTTATCTGGCCACATAACTCCACAGACGTCTCATGGCCATGGGTACTAAAGGACACCTCATATTCCGTCCTCTCCCACAGTGGCAGTGCTTGTCATCCCCCACAGGGTCCCAAATCACATCCCAGGGGAAAGAGGAATCTGGAGCACACATCACGGAGTGCTCCTGGAATCCCAGAGCTTTGGAAACT
The DNA here is from genome assembly GCF_964271855.1 of Acomys minous. Taxonomy (NCBI): domain Eukaryota; kingdom Metazoa; phylum Chordata; class Mammalia; order Rodentia; family Muridae; genus Acomys; species Acomys minous. The sequence goes on from NC_140498.1 coordinate 75,306,821, forward strand.
GAGGCAGGAGGGTCTCAAGTCCCAGGTCAGTCTGGTCTGCAGAATGAGATGCTGTCTTCAAGGAGGAGGACGGAGAAGAAGGGCAGAGGAAGAAAGGAGGGCAGAGGAAGGAGAAGGAAGAGAGAGGCAGAGAGGAGGAAGAGGAGGAGAGGGGAAAGGGGAGGAAGTGGTAGCCTTTAAGTCTCAACTCACCTGTCTGTTAAGCCCGCCTTCGGTACTCTGGCTCTTCCGCTTTGCTGCTGACCTGTCTGGCTCCAGGCACACAGAACAGCTCAGGAATTCCGGAGTACGGGGACAGCGTCTCTAGATGATTGTCCTTAAACTTGGAAGTTTACTAGACCACAGGGCACAAGCTCGTAAAAGGAGGAGGCACCCTGTAGGCATGCATGCAGACCCCTCAATAAACGCACACATCTTTCACAGTGGGTTTATTGAAACTGCGCACTGTAGATGAACAGCACAGGTCAGTCAAGAGCAAGAGGCGCCAACAGCTGGAGCTACAACAGTCATGGGCCTGACTGAACTGTAGACAGGCATCAGGCGTCACACGAACAGGTGTGACGTGTAAATTAGGATTCCAGTTCAAAGTAAAGAAAAGGGAACTTTGATTTTATTAAAACCGAGAGATTGAACAGTCTGTTGTTTTCACAGCCTATAAGGTCTGGAACATTCTAGGTCTCCACACAATGGGGGTTATAGGGGAATAGCCAGCTTTCCCCTTCCTTCTTTTTCTCTTCTAGCAGTTTCTCTTTATTGAAATGGGGTCTTGATATGAAGCCCAGACTGACCTTGAACTCAAAACTCAGATCCTCCTGCCTCGGCCTCCCCGAGTCCCGGGATTACAGCCTCCAGCCTTCTCGCGCCTCACTGGAGTGCCGAGCCCCACTGCGCCTCCTTCTTGCTTAGCTTCATGATGGAGAAGAGCTGCTCGCAGATGTGGGTGCTGCTGAACATGGACAGCATCTTGGCGCAGTGGCTCCTGTACTTGGGGTAACTGCTCCAGAGGTGCTTGTAGAAGTCAGGGACACCCACCTTGTCGTACTTGGTCCTCAGCGCCGTATTGCACTGCAGGTCGATCAGCTCCATCTGGAGCTCCTCGCGCACGCTCTCAATCTTGGCGGAGAACGGGGAGCTGAACAGGGCGAGCTCGCTCTCACACGCTTTGAAATCCGCCAGCCGCTTCTGGAACTCGGCCTTCAGTTCTGCGATCTTGGGGATGTAGTTGAGCCCGTCGCTCTCGCTCTGGGAAACGGATTTCAGCGTGGGGAAGTGGGCCAGGTTGTTCCTGGCCAGGTGCGTCTCCCAGAGGCACAGTTTCGCCAGGAAAGCCCGGATGAAGTCATACATCTGGGTCACGATCTGCGGATGGCCTTGGAGGGAGGCGTCCAGGGTGTTGAGGTGAGTTGTCATGTCCACTAGGAAGGCCAAGTCCAGGATCCAGTCCCGGGAGCTGAGCTGGGGCACAGGTTTGCCCCGGGAAGACATGAACGAGTCTATCTCCTCTAGGGATTCGAAGAACCTCCTGAGGACCAAGCCCCGGCCTAGCCACTTGAGAGCTGTGTGGTACAGCAGGCTGCCATACTGACTGTCCAGCTCATAGAGCAGTGTCGTGAAGTCGCCATGGTTCAGGCCGCGGGAGCAGATCCAGTTCACGGAGTCCACCACCACGTCCATGACGTGGCCCATCCTTAACTTCTGGGCGCACAGCCATTCTGGGTGAATGATACAGCGCACGGACTTGAGGTCCGCTCCCTTGCAACACGAGGCCGCCTTGGCTCTGAGCTTCGTCACCAGCCCGCTGTTGGCATCCACCATGGCCGGCGTGCCCGTGGAGGCCACGCTCACCAGCTTGGACCAGTCGATACTGAACTTCTTAAGACTCGTCTCTACGCGCTGGAATATCTCATTCCCGGACTTGGCGCCTGTCATGGGCACAGTGTCTAAAAGCTCCTCGGACACATCGAAGTTGTCGTCGACGCCGCGGATGAAGATGGCCAGCTGGGTGGTGTCGTTGATATCCGTAATCTCATCGATGGCGATAGAGTAAGCCACAAACGACCGGATTTTCTGTCGTAACTTCTCCCATAAGCTCCCGGCCACGTCTTCCACCGGCGGCACCACGGTGTTCGTGGATGGATTTGCGTACGCTAATGCTTGCTCGGGGCACACGATCTCCGAGGCCCCCAGGAGATACTTCCGCAGTCCCCTTTTCAGCTCTCGAAGCTTCTCGTCCCGTGCTTGCCCCGAGTACTGGTCATAGTGGCGGCTGTGGTTGGTCTGGTAGTGGCGCCGCAGGTTGTACTCCTTGGACACTGACACACTCTGCTTGCAGATCAAACACGTGGGGGTGCTCTGCACTTCTATGAAGAAATAAGCTCGCTCCCACTTTTCTTGAAACACGCGGCCCTCCTGGTCTATCTTCCGTTTTCCCACTTTATAGAGACATGAATGGTGATTTTACAGCTCTGTCTCTTGCCCTGATATATTTTACTTTTGAGAGAGGATCTCCTGATAGGCGAGCGGGCCTCAAACTTACTAGGTAGCCAGCGGTGATTTTGAATTTTTGATTCTCTTGCCTCCACCTCCTAAATGTGAGATTACTAGCATATGCCACTATGCCTGGCTTCTCTCGGGATTTTTTTGTTTGTTGATTTTGTTTTGTTTGTTTGTTTGTTTCTTTGTGTGTGTGTGTGTGTTTTTGAGACAGGGTTTCTCTATGTATCCTAGGCTGTCCTGGACTCACTTTTGTAGTCCAGGCTGGCCTCGAACTCACAGCGATCCACCTGCCTCTGCCTCCCGAGTGCTGGGATTAAAGGCTTGCGCCACCACGCCCGGCTTTGTTTGTTTGTTTTTGAGGTAGGATATCTCTAGATAATCCAGGGTGTCCCGGAACTTACTATGTAGGCCAGGCTGGTCTCAACTCACAGATCCACCTGTCTCTGCCTCCTGAGTGCTGAGATCAAAGGTGTGTATCACCATGCCTGGCTCTTTTGAGACTACCTACTCTGTAGCTCAAGCTGGCCTTGAACTCTTAGTGGGAACCTTGCCTCAGCCTCCTCAGTGCCTGGCTCACAGTGTGTGCCACCTTGCCTAACTTACAGAAGAGGTTTGAAATATTAAAGAAAGGCTCAAGCAAAGGCGCTATGTGACTTCCCTGGTGTAGATCTCCAAAGACTCAGGGTCAACTCAGACCCCCACCTAGCTCACGAGAGGAGTGTGGTTAAGTATGCGTGTGTTGGTGGGGTTTGTGGGTTTTTCATTTTGTTTTGTTTTTGTTTTTTCAGACACGGTCTACTCTGTAGACCAGGCTAGCCTAGAACTCATGTAATTTTCCTAGATCAGCCTCCCTAGTGCTGGGATTATAGACCTGAGTCACCACCATACCTGGCTCCATGTGTTAGGGTTGATAAGTGGAACAGTTCCTGAGAGCACACATATGAAAATTTATCATAAGAAAATGTGGTTGGGGGCTGGAGAGATGGCTCAGTGGGTAAAAGCACTCACTGCTTGCTCTTCCGGAGGTCTTGAGTTCAATTCCCAGCAACCACATGGTGGCTCACAACCATCTATAATGTGATCTAATACCCTCTTCTGGCCTGCAGGAGTACACACAGAGTGCTGTACACATAACAAATAAATAAATAAATCTTAAAAAAAAAAGAAAAGAAAATGTGGTTGAGGGTTGAGGGTGTGACAGAGTGCTTGCCTACTATGTGTGAAGAGCCCCCCCTAGCTTTGATATCCAGCACCATATAGAACCAGGGATGGTGCCATAGTCTGTGACCTAGAACCAGGGATCTTTGGGAGTTTCCAGGCCAGCCAACTACACATTGAGACCTCATCTCAAACAATAATAAAAAGCAACCAAAAAAGGGAACTAAAACGAAAAGTAAACTGGGGCATTGGAGGTAGTTCAAAGGTAGAGTGCTTGTCTAACGTGTGTGAGACCTTGGTACCAACCCCAGCCCTTTGACAACAAAGCAAAACCCAAGGTTAAAAAAAAAAAGCACATTTGAAAGGCTGTGTGATGTACTGGAAGGATCCAGGCTGCAGACATCAGACCCTGAGGTAAGTGCCCACCATGGCGCTCCACAAAGCACTGTGTCTTACTTCACAGAGTACTCACCGTTACTAAATTCAAGTCCAGGAAGTGGTCTGCGGGGAGACATGGGAGAAAGAGGGGGAGCTTGTTTTCCTTCTGCCCAGCCAGCTGTGTCTCCACACTTTTGGTGTGGTCTCCACACAATGCTAGGCAAAGCAGGAAGTCAGGCTGAGGGGCGTAACCCACGATGGTCAGTCAGCAAGACGAGGTGGGTAAGGAGGCTTGCCACCAAACCTCAGAGCTCAGTCTCTGGGGCCCACAGGGTAGGAAGAAAGAACTGACTTCCACAAGTTGTCCTCACACACGTGCCATGACAAGCCCCTCATAAATAATTATAAGAAATAATAAGGGGACGGGAGAGATGGCTGCTCTTCCAAAAGTCCAATTCCCAGCAACCACATGGTGGCTCACAACCATCTATAATGAGATCTGGTGCCCTCTTCTGGCATGCCGGTGTACATGCAGGCAAACACTGTACACATAATAAATAAATCTTTAAAAAAAGATAGAAAGAAAGAAAGAAAGGAAGGAAGGAAGAAAGAAAGCCAGGCAGTGGTGGTGCGTGCATTTAATCTCAGCACTCAGGAGGCAGAGGCAGGCAGACTTTATAAGTTCAAGGCCAGCCTAGTCTACAAAGCAAGTCCAGGAGAGCCAAGTCTACACAGAGAAACCCTGTCTCGAAAAACCAAAAAAGAAAAAAATGAAAAAAGAAAGAAAGAAAGAAAGAAATAATAAAAGGAAGAGGACAAGAGACACAGCTGCAGAAGGGAGCGTGAAGTGCAGCTCCTCTCACCCTGCTGGCCGCCTGGCCCAGCTCCTGAACTGCCCACCTCCAGTTTGCTCTCGTGTGGAGCTGGGACTCACTCACCTAATGACTGTGAACTTGATGAAGTCTGCAGCATCCAGGATCCTCCTCATGGAGCTGATCTCCAGGTACCCGGGGGCTTTGAACACCACCCCTGGGGGCATGCCGTCGATCACCACACAGCCGGGGTTGAAGGTGATTTTCCTGTAGGGAACCTTCACTGGGAAGTCCACTCCGATCGCCTCCCCTGTGATGAGAGGTGGGATGTGGTATACATTTCCAGTCAGGGTCTATGGTAGCCCAGGCTGGACTTTAACTCAAAGCAATCCTCCTGCCCCTACACCTCCTCAGTACTCAGGTTGCATGCCAGGCTGTCCACGCTTTGTCTTTAATGGCAAGCTCTGAGCTGGACCTGGAGGAGCCCAGAGGTAGGATCACTGGAGTCTAAGGGTTCAAAGGCAGCTGGGGCAACAAAGTGGCAGGCTGTCTCCAAACCCAACGATGACTGAGCTGAGCCTGGTGACACAGGCCTAGAACCCCAGCTACTCAGGAGGCTGAACCAGGGGGATCAAAAGTTCTAGGACCACCTGCTCTGTGGAGCCTTTTGAACTACCTGTAATAGCACATGCTTGTGACCCTGGCACTTTCAAGGCTGATGCAATATCTTGATTGAATTCAAGACTAGCTAGCCTGCGTTGTACAGCCAGGCCATGTCTCAAAAATAAATAAATAAAAAGTATTTTGGTTAGAGATTATAATAGGCCTGGAGTACTTTCTTTCTTTCTTTTCTTTTCTTTTTTTTTTTTTTTTTTGAGACAGGGTTTTTGTTGTTGTTTGTTTTCAAGACAGGTTTTCTCTGTATAGTCTTTGCTGTCCTGGAACTTTCTTTGTAGACAAGGCTGGCCTCGAACTCATGGAGATCCACTTGCCTCCACCACTGCCTGGCAACTAGAGTACTTCCAACGCTCAGTACTTCACAAAGGGATGGACGGGGTAAAAGTTATAAATTTTGGAGACGTGGAACTGGAGAGACAGCTCAGCAGTTAAGAGCACTTGCTGTTCTTCCAAAGAACTGAGCTCGAGTTCCATCACCCATATCAGGCAGCTCACAACTGCCTGTAGCTCTAGTGCCAAGGGATCTGACGCCCTCTTCTGGCCTCTAAGGACACTGCACTCACATGCACATGCCACTCTCTCACACACACACACACATAATTTAACAAATACATACATTTTGGACGTGTAGCAATGCAGAAGCTTACCAAATTTTCGACTGAAGAGGTCGTTCACTTGTTCTCGCAGCTGTTTGATTTTCTCGATGCCTGACAGTCTCTCCTTCTCATCATCTGAAAATCAGTGGAAAGAGCAGACCAGGCTCATGCATACATTTTTTTTCCTTCTAAGACAGATATTGGCAGAAATGCCTGGTAGCACTTTACCTGTCTTATCGCTTAGTTACCCGAGTGCAACAACTACGCCGTTGGGAAATTCACAAAATGGAAGCCATTAGGGATGATGTTCTTCCAAATGGCAACTCCACAGAAGCACACCCCATGTTACTTTAACATTTTTAAACTTTGTATTCATGTGTGTGCCACAAGCACGCCAGTACCTATGGAGGTTAGCGGAGGAGATGGCATGCTCGGGAGCTACAGGGGGGTGTGAGCAGTTGTGGGATGGGAACAGAACCCTGGTCCTCTGCAATAGCAGCAATCCCTCGCAGCCACGAGCCATCTCCAGCCCCTGCTTGTGCCACTTTTGAGGAACATCTTCAACGCTGAGGAAAACAAGGGTGCATCTCTCCCCCATGGCCTTCAACACTGTCATGCAGACCTCAGCTCACTCAATAGACAAGAAGTGATGCTAGGACTAGAAGGGAATATTTTTCTTTTCTTTTTCTTTCTTTCTTTTTTTTGGGGGGGGTGGTTTCAAGACAGGGTTTTGCTGTGTATCCTTGGCTGTCCTGGACAGGCTATCCTCGAACTCACAGATATCTGCCTGCCTCTACCTCCCTAGTGCTGGGATTAAAGGTGTACACCACCATGCCCAGCTTGTTTTTTGTTTTTTCAAGACAGGGTTTCACTGTGTAGCACTACCTGTCCTGGAAATTGCTCCATAGACCAGAGTCAGATCCACTTGCCTCTGCCTCTTGAGTGCTGAGATTAAATGTGTGCACTGCCATGCCTGGCTGTTAATAAAACATTTTAAAAAGCTTGGTGGTATGGCGGTGCATACCTCCCAGTATTCAGGAGATGGAGGCCAGCCTATGTTTAGAGGCCAGCCTGTTACACAGTGAGTTCCAGGTCAGCCGAGACTACATAGTGAGACCCTGTCTCAAAAATTAAATAAAAAAAATTTTTTTTAAAAGAGTGGGGACCCAGCACTCGGGAGGCAGAGTTGGGCGGATCGCTGTGAGTTCGAGGCCAGCCTGGTCTACAAAGTGAGTCCAGAACAGCCAAGGCTACAAAGAGACCCTGACTTGAAAAAAAAAAAAAAAAACCAAAAAAAAAAAAAAAAATTAAAAGAGTGGGGCAGGGAATGGCTGGAGAGATGATGCCACAGCTAAGAGCACTGGCTGCTCTTGCAGAGGGCCTGGTTCCTTTCCCAGCACACACATGGTGGTTCACAACCATCCTCACCCTCATCTGAATTCCATGGGCACTAGGTATGTACACCCAGGCAAGACACATACTCAGAAAACAAATGCATCAAGATAAATTAAAATTAAATGATTAGTGGGGGCACATGTCTTTAATCCCAGTACTTGAGAAGAAGAGGCAGGTGGATCTCAGAGTTCAAGACATCTTGGTCTACAGAGTGTGTTCCAGGACAATTTCAAGGGATCTAGTGCCCTCTGGTGGTCTCTACACAAACTACATTCACATGGCAGACAAAGGCACATACATACACATAAATAAGGGAAACAACCTTTTCAAAAAGAAACATGTGGTGGCACACGCCTTTAATCCCAGCACTCGGGAGGCAGAGGCAGGTGGATCGCTGTGAGTTCGAGGCCAGCCTGGCCTACAAAGTGAGTCCAGGATGGCCAAGGCTACACAGAGAAACCCTGTCTCCGAAAAAACAAAAGAAAACAAAACAAAACAAATGATGACAATAAGTGAGTGTCTCTACCTGGAACTGTCACCTGCACAATCCTAAGATCTTCAACACCTGCTGCAGAATTCACACTGTTGGACGGATTTGCATTTCCTTGAGAGAGAAGAAAAGAGTTGGAGTGGACACAAAATTGGCTAGTCTCTGAAAAATACCCAAGTGTTACTTGAAGAGAAATGCAGATTAGATGCTCTCCCACCCCACCCCTGTCCCCAGCACAGGGAGCAGCAGTGTGGAGAGGTGAAGGGATGGTTAACCTTGAAGGTCAGTTTGACTAGACATGTAGGTGAGCGTGCTTCCAGAGGCTAAATGGAGGCGGGAAGCCTCATCCTGATGTTGGGGCACCACCCCATGTTCTGGGGACCCAGACAGAATAAAAAAGAGAGTGAGCTGAGCACCAGCATCTGTCTGCTTCCTGACTGTGCATACAATGGGGCCGGCTTCCTCACCCTGTGCCTCCTATACCTTAGAGGCTGTCTCCCCTCAAACTGTGAGACACAAGGGACACTGCCTCCTTTAAGGTGCTGATCTTCTTAGAAAAATACCTTTCTATTTATGTGGTTGAATGTGTGTCTATGTTGGGATCTGTGCATGGGAGTACAGCGGAGGCCGGAAGAGGGTACTGGATGCCCTGGAGCTGGAGTTATAGGCAGTTGTGAGCCCCCAAGTCATGGGTGCTGGGAAGCAAACTCAGGTCCTCTGGGCATGAGCAGCTTTTAACTGCTGAGCCATGTCTCCAGTTCCTTTGTCCTAGTCTTGTTTAAGACAGGGCTTCTCAGCTGGGTGGTGGTGGCACACGCCTTTAATCCCAGCATTTGGGAGGCAGAGGCAGGTGGATCCCTGTGAGTTCGAGGCCAGCCTGGTCTACAATGCAAGTCCAGGACAACCAAGGCTACAAAGGGAAACTCTGTCTCAAAAACCAAAACCAAAAACAAAAAAAAAAACCCATAAAGATGGAAGGGGAGAGGAGACTTCATCGAGTTGTCCTCTGACTCTGTGCTGTGGCATGGGCATCTGTCTTAGTTACTTTTCGATTGCTGTGATAAGACACCATTGACAAGGCATCTTACAGAAGGAGAAGCTTATTTGGTTTATGACTTCAGAGGGCTAGAGTCCATGACCATCATGGCAGAAAGCATGGCAGCAGGCTGGCAGGCATGGTGGGAGAGCAACAGCTAAGAGCTCACATCTTAATCCACAAGCATGAGGCAGAGAGAGCTAACCGGAAATGAAACCTCAAAGCCCACCTCCAGTGACACACCTCCTCCACCAAGGCCACACCTCCTAATCCTTCCCAAACAGTTCCATCAACTAGGGACCTAGTGTTTAAACATATGAGCCTAGGGGGCCATTCTTATCTGTAGTGAGACTATTGGTTTCTTTAGAAAGCCAGTTATGGCCGGGCGTGGTGGCGCATGCCTTTAATTCTAGCACTTGGGAGGCAGAGGCAGGCAGGTTGCTGTGAGTTCGAGGCCAGCCAGGTCTACAAAGCAAGTGCAGGACAGCCAAGGCTACAGAGAGACCCTGTCTCGAAAAAAAAAAGGGGGGGAAAAGCCAGTTATGGCCAGGTGTGGTGGTATAGGCCTTTAATCCCAGCACTCAGGGAGGCAAAGGCAGGCGATTGCTGTGAGTTCAAGGCCAGCCTGGTCTACAAAGTGAGTCCAGGATAGCCAAGGATACACAGGGAAACCCTGTCTCGAAAAACTACCACAGCACCCAACACACTCATGCATGTGAACACACACTGATGCCACAGCACCCAACACACTCATGCATGTGAACACACACTGATGCCACAGCACCCAACACACTCATGCATGTGAACACACAGTGACATCAATCTCTGTCCTCCAATAACCATTTCAGAAACAGCAAAAGCCGGCCTGACCATGTGACAATCACAGCAAAAGTCGCGCTGACCATGTGACAATCACAAATGTTTTCACCTTACCTTCCATTTTCACATTAGCCTCAGAGTCCTCATTTGTCTCTGAAGAGACCAACGTAGTAGACTCTTGAAAAGAAAAGTACTAAAATGACATCCATTATTAAGTAATCTCAGGTTCCAACACTTTATTGTCCCTGTCCCCAACCGTCACCCACCCAAATCTATCCTCACCTCAGAGTTTTGTTTTGTTTTGAGTCAAAAATTCACTTTGTAGACCAGGCTGGACTCCTTTTAGAATTTTTTTTAAAGGTTATTTTATGTATATGAGTGTTTACATGTTTGTATGTATACTGTGTGTGTGTATGTGTGTGTGTGTATGTGTGTGTGTGTGTGTGTGTGTGTGTATGTGTATGTGTGTGTGTATGTCATAAGATGTCAGATCTCCTAGAACTGGAGTCACAGTTGTAAGCAGCTGTGTCGGTTCTGGAATCTGAACTCAGGTCCTCTGGAAGAGCAGCAAAGTTTTGTAACTGCTGAGCCATCTCTCCAGCCACTACACTTGAAATTTTATGTATGTTTTACACATACTAAACACACAATGAACTAATTTTGTTTGGTGGGGGGGGGTCTTATTTTGTTTGTTTGTTTGGTTTTCGAGACAGGGTTTCTCTGTGTAGCCTTGGCTGTCCTGGAACTCGCTTTGTAGACCAGGCTGGGCTCGAACTCATACAGATTCGCCTCCGGAGTGCTGGGATTAAAGGCGTGCACCACCACTGCCTGGCTGGCTGGTTCAGTTGTTCACATTCTAATCCCAGCTTTAAGGAAGCTGAGGCAGAAGGATTTCACTTCTGATGCCAGCCTGAACTGTATGCTCAAAGCCTGTCTTCTAAGGAAAGAGGGCTGGGTGTGATCACGCGTGCGAGCTTTGTGAGTTTGAGGCCAGACTGGTTTAATAGTGAGTTCCAGGCTGGCCACAGCTATAGAGTGAGGCCCTATCTAAAAACAAAACAAAAAGAAAAGAAAAGAAAAGAAAAGCCAGATGTGGGCTTCCACACCGTCCTCCCACATGCAAAGGCAGCGAGGGCCGCTCCAAATTTGAGGCCAGATATATGGTGAGCCTAAACCTGGGCTGCCTAGATACTCTGTAAGCAAACAAAAAGACCTACTGTGGTAAGGCCACAGCAGGCAGCAGCAGTGTGAGGTTCCCACTTACAGATCAGGAACCGGGAGCCCGCAGCCCTTAATGCTGCTTCCTAAGACAGCATGCCAGAAGCCACTTTGTTTCCCATGTGTTTTGGGGGGTGGGAGGCTTCATTTTCTAACCTTCGGATGGTAACTCCATTTCTATGACTTCACAGCTGGTGGAAGAATGCTGGCTTCCTGAAAGGAGAAAAAGCAATCTACAGCTCAGAGAGAAACACAGCTCATACAGAAGTCACTGGGGCCGTCCAGATGCCTCAGCAGGTTAAGGTGCTGTGGCCAAGCCTGACGACCTGAGTTAAGAGTCCCGGGATCCATCTTATGAATGGAGGGGAATTGTCCTCTGATCTCCACTTGAGCACTACAGCACTTCCCTCCTTTCCCCACCAATAAGTAAATAAAAATGTAACGAAACGTTTAGAATAAAACAAAGAAGCCACTGAATGCAATGGAAATGTTTCCAAGACTGGGGTGTGGCTCAGTATAAAGAGTGCCCACCTAGCATGCAGGAAGTCCTGGGCCCAACCTCCAGCGCCACATAAAACCGGGAGGGGCATCGCCTCGGATCCCAGCACTCAGGAGGTGGAGACAGGAGGATGGGGGTGTAGGACATAGTAAGTTTGGGGCCAGCCTGGGCTACATGAGACCTTGCCTCAATAAAACAAAACAAGATAAAATAAAAAAGAGAAGTTAGCAGGGCGGTGGTGGCACACGCCTTAATCCCAGCATTTGGCAGGCAGATCTCTGAGTTCGAGGCCAGTCTGGTCTACAAAGCAAGTTCTAGGACAGCTAGGGCTACACAGAGAAATGGTGTCTTAAAAACCAAAACCAAAAAAATGATTTTTTTTTAAACGCTCATTTATCTATTGTGTATATGCAAATGTGTGGGAGCAAATGCCTGAATGCCACAGAGATTGTGTGGCGGTCAGAGGTCAGTTTGTATGGGTTGATTCTCTCCTTCAAACATGTGGGTGCCGGGGATGAACTCGGGTCAGCAAACTTGGTGGCAGGAACATTAACCACTGATCTTCTTGCCAGTCCTCTATTTTTGTTGTTTTTATAGGAAAAAAATTATTTTGAAATCACTGTAATTTAGAAATAGAAAACAGTTGAGGAAGAGGGGAGAAATGAGCACACAGCATCCAGGCAAATCTACCTCATGAGTTTCTCACGCCCCCACTTATTCACTAGTTCCCACGGTGATGACGCATTCAGCCACCCACAGTAGTGCTAGTTACGGGGATATGGGCCCCATCACAGCAATCCTACTGCTGTGGCCACGGCAATCTTCTGGAATCGCTTATTTATTCGTTTGTTTAATGTAATGGGTTTGTCTGCATGTACATCTGCACACTAGAAGAGGGTGTCAGATCCCACAGGACTACAGTTACAGTAGTCCATGTAGTCATATAGATGGTTGTGAGCCACCAGGTGGTTGCCGGGAGTTGAACTCAGGACCTCTGGAAGAGCAGCCAGTGCTCTTAACCACTGAGCCATCTCTCCAGCCTGGTTTTCTTTTTTTTTTTTTCTTTTCTTTTCCAGACAGGGTTTCTCTTTGTAGCCCTGGCTGTCCTGGACTCGCTCTGTAGACCAGACTAGCCTCCAACTCACAGAGATCCACCTGCCTCTGCCTCCCCATATGCCACTGTGCCTGGCTAGCTTGGTTTTCTTAATTTTTGAGAGAGGGTCTCATGTAGCCCGGGCTTGAACTTGCTATATAATCAAGAATAACCTTAAACTTGACATTCTCCTGCCTTTACCTTCTGAGCACTGGGACAACAAATGTGCCCCACAAATGCTCCCTTGTATTTAAGGTAAATCCCATTCACCATTTAATTCAGAAGGCAACTTGCTAGTCTAGGTCAACACACATACATCTGTTTTGTGGGGTGTGTAGTATCTTCACGTGTGTGTGTGTGTGTGTGTGTGTGTGTGTGTGTGTGTGTGTGTGTGTTCAGGTGTGTGCTTGTGCAGAGGTCGGGGAGGATAGCCCATGTCCTGCTTGATCACTCGCCACCTTATCCCCTTGAGACAGGAGCTAGGTCAGCAAGCCCCAGATATCCTCTTATCCGCCCGCCTCCCAGTGCTGATGTTCCAGGCATCCACGCACGACATGCTCTTTTGCATGGGTTCTGGGGATTAGAACTCGGGTCCTCATGCTTGCCCACTGAGCCATCATCCTGTGCCCCTCGTTCATCTGTATCAGCTCTTAGATGAGTGGCGGTCACCAACAGCATTACCTTGCATGTTCCATTGGTAGTAATTAGGATCTTCTGACTCCGTCTTGACTAACACGGCTGCGGCCTTTGGTGAAGTGCCTGTGAGCACAATAGGGGGCACAGTTGGGGGCAGGTGAGCAGAGGCAGCTAAAAGAACATGAGGGTTGGTGGGAATGGCGCTGCGAGCCTGTCATCCCAGCACTGGGGAGGCAGAGGCAGAAGCAGGAGAATCACAAGCTCGGGATCCTCTTTGGAAGCAGGATGTGATGGCACACACCTTTAGTCCCAGCATTCCAGAGGCTGAGGCATACAGATCTCTATGAGTTCAAGGCCAGCCTCACACACATGGACTGAGTCTTAAAATCCTCTTTAGCTAACAGTAAATTGGAGGCCAGGCAGGAGGGCCAAGCCTAAATGACCCAAAGATTTCCAAGTAGCTTCCGGATCTCAACGGTCCCATCACCTCCCAGTGTGTCCCTGGTGAACAAGAGTTTAACCCTGGCCCCCGTGGGGAACATGCAAGACCACACAGACTCTAGTGATAGCCCTGGAGACAAGAGAAACAAAGCCAGGAGGAAGAGATGAGCCAAGTGTCACAGCTGAGCAGAACTGAGTTGTGACGTGTGCATCTCAGTCCCAACATGGTGGCTTTCCACTTTCCACTCCTTCCTGGTTGACTCTGGAGATGAGTCCTTCCCCAGTCTCAGCTGTCTTTGGCTTGCCAGAGAATTTAAAAAACAAACACCCCAGCTGCATGGTGGCATAACATTGTAATCTCAGCACTTAGGAAGGCATAGGCAGGTGGATTGCTGTGAGTTCAAGGCCAGCCTGGTTTATGAAGGGAGTCCAGGATTAGCCAGGGCTACACAGAGAAACCCTGTCTTGAAAAACCAAACCAAACCAAACCAAACCAACACCCCAAAACTATATAGGAACTGGAGATATGGGAAAGTGGCTAAGAGCACACATTATGCAGTCATAAGGACTGATTTCAGGTCCCAGAACCCACAAAGCGAGCCAGGCATCCCTAGCAAGGAGGATTACACCTGTAATCCTAGCTCCAAATGCAATAGAAACAGGAGGATTGCTGGGACTTGCGGGCTTCCAGAAAACGTGAGTGTTGGGTTCGGGGAGAGACACTGCATCAAGGATGGCTGGAGAGACAGAGAAAATCACCAAATGCCTTATTCTGGCTTCAGTACAAGCAGAGGTGTGCACACCTGCACATGCACACTCAGCAAACACGCCGAAGCTGTATGTGGTGGCTCACACATGTAACTCCATTTATTTATTTAGATGGGTGTTTTTTTTTCTGCATGTACATGTCTACACACCAGGAGAGGGCATCGGATCCCATGAGACTCCTGGTATAGACAGTTGTGAGCTACCATGTGGGTGTTGGGAACCAAGCCCAGGTCCCCTGGAAGAACAGGGATGCTCTAAGCGGCTTTTGTTCTTCTGTGTGTGGTGTATGCATACATCCACACATGCCACACCCACACGTGCCACACCCACACGTGCCACACCCACACGTGCCACATCCACACATGCCACATCCACACAGGCAACATCCACACATGCCACATCCACACATGCCACATCCACACATGCCATGGAGTGCAGTGTGTGGAGGCAGCTTGTGGGAGCTGGTTTTCTTCTTATAGGATGTGGAAACTGGGGCCGGAACTCAGGTCATTAGGCAAGTGCCTTTGCCTGCTGAGCCATCTCACTGGCCAGGGCCAAACATTTCAGATAAGCAGTACTTATCTATTAGTCTATAACTATTGTCCTGGTTAGGGTTTCTCTGTGCAGCCTTGACTGTCCTGGAAGTCACTTTGTAGACCAGGTTGGCCTTGAACTCTGAAATCCACCTGCCTCTTGTCTCTCAAGTGCTAGGGTTAAAGGCATGCGCCACCGCCACCACCCATCAGGCTATGGTTAAATACTTAATAGTCTTTTTTCTTTTTCTTTTTTTCTTTTTTTTTCTTTTTGGAGACAGGGTTTCTCTCTGTGTAGCCTTGGCTGCCCTGGACTCACTTTGTAGACCAGGCTGGCCTCGAACTCACAGTGATCCACCTGCCTCTGCCTCCTGAGTGCTGGGAGTAAAGGCATGCGCCACCACGCCCAGCTCTAATAGTCTTTTTTATAAAAGTAAATTTAAAAGTTGTCATTCAAATGATAACCTGCTAAACATTTGATTGTCAAGCATCAGTGCACGTACCAGAATCTTCCATGGGTTCAGCTTTCACACTCACGGGGCCATAGCTGCAAGGAAAAGGGAACCCAGGTCAAAAAATTAGGGCAGAACTGGGTGTGATGGCGCACACCTTTAATCCCAGCATTTAGGAGGCAGAGGCAAATGGAACTCTGAGTTCAAGGCCAGCCTGGTCTACAGAGTGAGTTCCAAGAGAGCTAGGGATACTTGGAGAAACCCTGTCTCAAAAAAACCAAAATCCATAAAAAGACAGGTAGACGGGTAGATAGGTAGGTAGGTCAGGATTTTTGTTTATTTGGTTTTTTTTTTTATGTGTTCGAGTGTTTGTCTGCATGTAGGTATGTATCTATGGAGGTTAGAGAGCATGTCAGATACCTGTAACCAAGTTACAGGTAACATAAACTACCTGATATGAGTGCTGGAAACCAAAATGGAGTCCTCTAGAAGAGCAGGAGTCAATCTTAAACGCTAAGCCATTTCTGTAACCCTTACCAGCCACTTACACCCCCCCCTTTTTTTTACACAGGTGTCATGTGGGTGTCCTCAAATTATGTAACCAAGGATGCCCTTGAATTCCAGATCATCTTGCCTTCCCTCTCTGTCTTTCACTATTCCTGGTTTATGATGTAGTCTATGCCTTTATTTATTACTTTTTTTTTTTTTTACCTGTCATTTGGTGCTAGTGCTGGCCTCTCGGCATCTGTCACCATCCCAAGGCCACCTGTGTAAGAACGGAAACGTACACATCACTCTCTCTCAGAGGCATGGAACAGGACTCACATTCAAGGCCACATCCTTGGAAAGCCAACAGAAGAAGGAAGAATTCTAACCTCAAGGCCATCCTAGGATGCTAGCTGAGGAGGAGGCCACGCAAAAACAGCCCTGCTTACCATAGCAGCTGGTGAGCTATGCTGGAAGTGGGCAGACAGTGCCATGAGTGTAGGTATGGACCCCAGCCTGGCCACTCCCCAGCCAGGTCACCTGGCGGGCACTACACTAGCCTGCCTGCTTCTTCATGGGCACCTGAGGGTTAGTGAGCAGAGGGTCCTCCACATCCAGGGGTTCCCACCCCCCAGGGCCCCAGCACAGGCCGAGGAGACTCCAGAAACAAACAAACCAACCAATGTCCCGGACATGCAGAGTTTTTTTTGTGTTATCACTGTTTCCTGAACAATACATTACCTTTGGGTTTTTGTTTCTTATGATAGGTAACCCAAGCTGGCCTGAAATATCCTGGGTAGCTGAGGATAACCCTGAACTCTTGATCTTCCTACCTTCACCTCCAAAGTGCAGGAATTTCTTTTCTCCTTCTTGTTTTTCTTTTTCTTCCTTTTTGACACAGGGTTTCTCTGTATAGCTCTGGCTGTTCTGGAACTTGCTCTATACACCAGGCTGGCCTCAAACTCAGAGAGATGCACCAGTCTCTGCCTCCTGAGTGCTGGAATTAAAGGCATACGCCACCACCGCTGGGTTCCTTCTTGCTTTTAAAACTTCTTTCTTTACTTGGATTATGACTTCTTGCTTTTCTAATTTTTATTTTTCTGTTTTATTTTTGGTGCTGAGGATCAAGCCCAGGGCAGGGCCCTTCACACGCTAGGCAAGTGCTCTAGCACTGAGGTCCGTCTCCTCAGCCCTTTTTTTGTTTGTCTGCAATGAGTTATCGTCACATAGTTTAGGCTGGCCTGGAACTCATTCTGCGGCCCAGGCAGGCCTCAAACCTGTTATTCTCCTGCCTCAGCCTCCCCAGCACTGGGATGACAGCCCTTAGCCATCATGCCAGCCAGGCTAACGTTTACCACCCTTCCCTGTTACTGGGCATTCTAAGCGGGCTCAGTTAGATTAAGGACCCAGAATAAGCATAGGCCTCACTAGAAAATGCTCTGTCACAGTATAGAAGGGTCTGATGTCAGGACCTTAGGAGTTCTCCAGCTCCAGGGCTGACACCCCACACAGGCTGAGGAACAGCAGAACAGTGTTGCCGTGGAAGCACTGTGTGCCAGCTACTGTGTGCGACTGTTCTTTGGTAGGAAAATAGGAATTAGGGGCTTGAGAGATGGCTCAGAGGTTAAGAGCACTACCTGTTCTTCCAAAGGTCCTGAGTTCAGTTCCCAGCAACCACATGGTGGCTCACAACCATCTAAAATGAGATATGGTGCCCCCTTCTTGTGTGCAGGCAGAACGTGGTATATTTAATAAATAAATAAATCTTTTTTTTTTTAAGACTTATTTAGGGGCTGGAGAAATGGTTCAGTGGTTAAGGGTGCCACCTGCTCTTCCAGAGGTCTTGAGTTCAATTCCCAGCAAGCACATGGTGGCTCACAAACATCTATAATGTTATCTGATGCCCTCTCTGCAGATAAAGCACTCATATACAATAAATAAAATAAATAAATCTTCTTTTAAAAGGCTTATTTATTTTTACTTTTTATGTGCAGGGGCCAGTGCCTGAATGTATGTTTGTCTCATGCATGCCTGGTGCCCTCCAGAAGCAGGCATGGAGCTCATGAGCTGGAACAGCAGGCAGATGTGAGCCACTGTGTGGGTGCTGGGAAGTGAGCCCTGGTCTTCTGCACGGGTTATTAACTGCTGGAGCCTCTCGCCAGTCTTCTTTTGCATTTTTTTTGAGAGGTTGGGTTGTGGTTTTTTGTTTGTTTGTTTGTTTGTTTTTGATAAAGTGTTTCTCTGTGTAGCCTTGGTGTCCCTGGGCTTGCTTTGTAGACCAGGCTGGCCTCAAACTCACAGAGATCTGCCTGCCTCTGCATCCTGACTGCTGGGATTAAAAGTGTGTGACACCACCACCCAGCATTCATTGGATTTTTTGGAGACAGGGTTTTGCTGTGTCTCCCAGGCTGGTCTTGAACTCCGAACCCTCCTGCCTCGATCTCTCCAATGTGAGGATGACAGTGTGTGCTACCACACTGGACTCCAACTCTTAACAGGAGAAAGAGGATAAGGACCTCACGAAGACAGGTGGCCTGGAGGGGCCCATGTTGATCTAGGTACACACAATGGGAGGCACACGGTCCCTACCCCTGGACCTCCTTCCTCTACCTGGACTGTCTACCATGACACTCCCTTTAGACATCGTGCTCTGTAAACCAGAGGGGACATGGGGCTCCTGTTACATTTCCAAAGCAATACTTTAAGAAAGTAACGTGGGTGGATTCCTTCTTTCTTTCTTTTTAAGAAATGTTTTATTTACTTATTTTATGAATATGAGTGCTTTATCTTCCTGTACACCTGCATACCAGAAGTCACTAGAGGGTATAGATGATTGTGAGCCACCATGTGGTTGCCGGGACTTGAACTCAGGACCTCTGGAAAAGCAGACAGTGCTCTTGACCACTAAGCCATCTCTCCAGCCCCCTTTTCTTTCTTTTTTTTAAATACAGGGTCTTACAATGTAGCTCTGGCTGGTCTAGGGTCCACTAGATGGACCAGCCTGGCTTTGAACTCAGAGATACTCCTGCCTCTGACTTCTGAGTGCTGTGATGGAAGACACTCGATATTACGCCCAGCCATATATGGGTGGATTTTTAAATGCTTTTGGCAGAGATATTTGGAGGTGGGGGGAAAAGGGTACCCTCACTGCTGTGAAGCAAGGGGACAGGGGACATCTGGGTTCCCACAAGTCTGTGGGTACTCTGCTGCTCAGCTTTGTTATCTCAAGAGAACCAAACAGATAAGACCCTGCATCTTAAGCTTGGTCTCTTTGAAGAGGGGTCTAGATATGTAGTGAACCTCCTGAACCTCTTGCCTCAGCACCCCAGTGCTGGGACTCTTTGTTTGTGTGTATTTTGTTTTGTTTTTTTAAGACAGGGTTTCTCTGTGTAGTCTTGGCTGTCCTGGACTCGCTTTGTAGACCAGGCTGTCCTTGAACTCACAGCGATCCACCTGTCTCTGCCTCCAAAGTGTTGGGATTAAAGGCGTGCGCCACCATGCCCGGCTCAGTGCTGGGACACTTAACAGTGGGCCACCACCCCACTGAGTCCCTGCTTATTTTGAGGGCTGTATCACTGTAGAGCTTTCCCCCTAAGCTATTCTTGCCCCATGCCAACCTCGGGGATGATCCTGGCATCCTAAGAGTAACATTGTTTTCTTGGCTCTGTGCTAAACAGAATTACTCCTTCTCCTTGACCTGACTTTCAGAGGCACAGGAATGAATCCTAGAGCCCTCAAAGCCAACACCCCCCGGTCGTTCCAGGGCTGTACTTACAGACTGGCAGTTGATTGCCTACATGCCCACACCCCTCTGGAAGACCAGGTAGCTGTCACTATAGAATCTCCCCAGACTGGGCTGTGACAAGTCTTGGGCTGCTGTCTCTTCCAGTGTGGGACATCTGCCTAGCCCATTAGTGTCATAATGCCATGGTGTTCTGTCTCTCTTTCTCTTTTTTATAGTGTTAATAAGAGAACTCAGGGTCTCATGCATGTTAGACAAGCATTCTCCCATGGAGGCATGCCCCTAGCCCCTCACTGGGGGATTCTAGGCAGGGGCTCTACCACTGAGCCACACCCCAGCCCCTCACTGGGGGATTCTAGGCAGGTGCTCTACCACTGAGCCATACCCCAGCCCCTAACTAGGGGATTCTAGGCAGGTGCTCTACCACTGAGCCACACCCCAGCCCCTCACTGGGGATTCTAGGCAGGGGCTCTACCACTGAGCCACACCCCAGCCCCTCACTGGGGGATTCTAGGCAGGGGCTCTACCACTGAGCCACACCCCAGCCCTCACTGGGGATTCTAGGCAGGGGCTCTACCACTGAGCCACACCCCAGCCCCTCACTGGGGGGATTCTAGGCAGGTGCTCTACCACTGAGCCACACCCCAGCCCCTCACTGGGGGATTCTAGGCAGGTGCTCTACCACTGAGCCACACCCCAGCCCCTCACTGGGGGATTCTAGGCAGGTGCTATACTACTGAACCACACACCCTCAGCCCCTCCCTGGGCAACCCTTCAGGAAAGAGATCTGCTACCAAGCTGCCACCCCACCCCCAGCTCAGGTTGCCTCATCACTGTGGTAAAATAGTAGAACGGGTTCGGCGGTTCTGGGTGGCCACCGAGGATCAGCACTCGCTACTTACCCAGCTGGCTCTCTGCACCTAGGAAAGGTCTGCAAGAAAAGCAACACCATTACTCACATGAACACAAGCAGAGCGGTCATACACAGTGAACAGTCCACTCCATTTTGCTGCAGTGCTGAGCCTAGAACCCAGGCCTTGGTGCATGCCAGGTGAGTGCTCAACGACTTAGCCATCTCAGCTGTGGCCCCAGACCACAATATATTTTTTTTTTGAGACAGGGTTTTGGTACTTATCCCAGGCTGTTCTTGAGCTCACTGTAACCTAGGTTTGCCTCAGACTTTCAGTGATTCTCCTGCCTTTGTCTCCCAGTATAGGGATTGCAGGCCTGTGCCACCACAGTTGGCTCAAGGCAGCTTATCACTGCATGAACTGTTAGAAGCCAGGGAGCAGATTACCTCTCCTTTTTTTTTTAAAGACAAGGTTTCTCTGTGTAGCCTTGGCTGTCTTGGACTAACTTTGTAGACCAGGCTGTCTTCGAACTCACAGTGATCCACCTGCCTCTGCCTCCCGAGTGCTGGGATTAAAGGGGTGCGCCACCACCGCCCGGCTGAGATTACCTCTTTATAATGAATGAGATCCCTGCTTTGTTCTCCAGAATCCACTTCAGGGCGGCAAGACTGTAATTGTCAGGGTGCTGGAAGGTCAGGCCTTCCGGAAGGCCCTGAACCACCACAGCGGCCTCGTCCTGAAGCATGTGCTCATAGGGCACAGGGACCATGGCTGTTGTCCCCAATGCTTTACCTGGAAGAGGAGACGAGCGATGGTAAATGATCCTCGCAGAAGTGCACACCTGTCAGCTTCACCTAGTGCAACAGACACGGGGCACGTGGCTGGAACATACATACACTAAGAGCACAAATGCTCTCTCTGTTTCCTGAGTGTGGCTGCAACGCCGTCAGCCAGCTTCCTGCTCCCGCTGCCACCTGTTCCCTGCCTGTAGCCATGTTGTCCCTGCTGTAATGGACTCTTTCTCTCCTGTGATGGCTAAGCTTGGTTGTAAACTTGACTGCATCAGGAATCAACTAAAACCCAAAGGGCTGGGCACACCTGTGAAGGATTTTTTAATTGGATGCATTGAGGTGAGATGACCCATCCTAAATCTGGATAATTTGGGGCCAGAAAACCCTCCCCTAAATCTGAGCCATACCTTCAGGTGGCCACCCACATAAAAGGGCATGGAAAAAGGAAGCGTTTGCATTTTGCCTGTTGGCTCTCACTCTTGCTGGCAAGCTCATCGATTCTAATGCTGGGGTATGCCTTCACTGGTGTTAGAACCTACTTCTTTGGGATTCCAATACAGACTGAAGACTAGCTAAGACATCCAGCCCTGTGGACTGAACAACTACCAGATCCTTCATCTTTCAGTCAGGAGACAGTTAGCTGGACCACAGCCTGTAAGCCACTCTAATAAGTCAAATATATATATTCAGTATACACACAAATATATACATATATGGAAGTGTAAGCCAAATAAACCCTTTCCTCCCCAACTTGCTTTTTGGTCATGGTGTTTCATCACAGTAATAGAAACCCAAACTATGGCAATATATTAAAATGTGTGTGTGTGTGTGTGTGTGTGGGTGTGGGTGTGTGTGTGTATGTGTGTGTGTGTGTGTGTGTGTGTGTGTGTGTGTGATCATTCTATCAGTCTGTTTCTCTTTAGAGATTCCTGATTAATACGCCTTTAAAGCAACTGGGTGTCCCAGCACTCAGGAGGCAGAGGTGGGCAGATCGCTGTGAGTTCAAGGCCAACCTAGTCTACAAAAGTAAGTCCAGGTCAGCCAAAGCTTCACAGAGAAACCTTTTTTTTTAAATTATTATACATTTATTTTTTTGTTTTTTTCTGTTTATGAATATATTTTTTCTCCTTTATTAATTTATTCTTGTTACATCTCAATTGTTATCCCATCCCTTGTATCCTCCCATTCTTCCCTCCCTCCCATTTTCCCCTTATTCCCCTCCCCTATGACTGTTCCTGAGGGGGATTACCTCCCCCTGTAAATGTTCATAGGGTATCAAGTCTCTTCTTGGTAACCTGCTGTCCTTCCTCTGAGTGCCACCAGGTCTCCCCCTCCAGGGGATATGGTCAAAGGTGAGGCACCAGAGTATGTGAGAAAGTAATATCCCACTCTCCACTCTACTGTGGAGAGTGTTCTATCCATTGTCTAGATCTGGGTAGGGGTTTAAGGTTTACCGCCTGTATTGTCCTTGGCTGGTGCCTTAGTTTGAGCAGGACCCCTGAGCCCAAATCTGCCTATCATAATGTTCTACTTGTAGGTTTCTAGGAGAAACCTTGTCTTCAAAACAAAACAAAACAAAACAACAGGGTGTGGGGGCTGGAGAGACGGCTCAGCAGTAAAGAGCAGAGGACACGGGTTCAATTCCCAGCACCCACATGAGAGCTCACAACTGTCTATAACTTCAGTTCTAGGGGATCTGACACACTCACACCAATGTATATAAAATAATTTAAGTCGGGCGTAGTGTCAAAAGCTTTTAATCCCAGCACTCAGGAGGCAGAGGCAGACTGATCTCTGTGAGTTCAATGCCAGCCTGGCCTACAATGCCAGGACAGCTAAGGCTACACAGAGAAACACTGTTTCAAAAAAAATAATAAAGTAAATTATTTTTAAAGAACAGGCCAGCCTGGAGAGATGGCTCAGAGGTTAAGAGCACTGGCTGCTCTTCCAGAGGTCCTGAGTACAATTCCCAGCAACCACATGGTGGCTCACAGCCATCTATAATGTGATCTGGCGCCCTCTTCTGGTCTGCAGGTATATGTGCAGACAGAACACTGTATACATAATAAATAAATCTTTAAAAAAAAAATGCCAGGCATGGTGGCTCACACCTTTAATCCCAGCACTCGGGAGGCAGAGGCAGGTGGATCGCTGTGAGTTCGAGGCCAGCCTGGTCTACAAAGTGAGTCCAGGACAGCCAAGGCTACACAGAGAAACCCTGTCTTGAAACCCCCCCCCCAAAAAAACAGGCCAAAGTAAACCCCTTTCTCATTTCTAAAACAAAGGGTGGGGGAGGGGCTGAAGTGATGGTTAAGAGCACTGGTTGTTTCTCCTGAGGACCTGGGTTCAATTTCCAGCACCCACATGGCAGTTCACAACTGTGTGTAATTTCAACTCCAGAAAATCTAACATCCTCTTCTGATCTCTTTAAGCACCAGGCACACATGTATATAGACATGCATGTAGGCAAAACACACATGCACATAAATTTTTTTCAAAAGGCATAAAGTAGCCTTTTCTTCTCTATCCTAAAACATCTATAGGACTCCCAATCAAAGCTGTAAAACTTCAGCTGCTGCTAAAGGTCAGTGCCTTTTGTGCCGGGGATTTGAGTTCAGATCCTCATGCTTGTAAAAGTACTCTTACCACTAAGCCAGCTCCCTAATTCTTTCACTTTTATCTTTGAGAAAGGGAGCCCACGGTGGTCTGAGCTCTATGTTGGTATCCAATTTGCAGTGATCCTCCAGCCTCAGGTTTCCAGTGCTAGAATCACAAGTGTGCTCCATCATAACTAGCTTTCCTGTGACACTTTCCTATATGTATATGTGTGTCATTGTACTTTGTTCAGATTTGTACTCATTACACTTCCCTTTCTCCTACATAGCTATCTGATGGCTTAGAGGTGTTGTGTATGTGTATGTGTGATGTTGGGGATGGAAGTACAACCATCCCCAATGAGGGACTGGGGGCGTGGCTCAGTGGTAGAGCACCTGCCTAGAATCCCCCAGTGAGGGGCTGGGGTGTGGCTCAGTGGTAGAGCACCTGCCTAGAATCCCCCAGTGAGGGGCTGGGGTGTGGCTCAGTGGTAGAGCCCCTGCCTAGAATCCCCCAGTGAGGGGCTGGGGTGTGGCTCAGTGGTAGAGCCCCTGCCTAGAATCCCCCAGTGAGGGGCTGGGGTGTGGCTCAGTGGTAGAGCAGCTGCCTAGAATCCCCCAGTGAGAGGCTGGGGTGTGGCTCAGTGGTAGAGCACCTGCCTAGTATCCCCCAGTGAGGGGCTAGGGTGTGGCTCAGTGGTAGAGCACCTGCCTAGAATCCTCCAGTGAGGGGTTGGGGTGTATCTCAGTGGTAGGGCACCTGCCTAGAATTCATGAGACTCTGGGTTCCCTCCCCAGAACTGTAAAATAAACATATGAATTGATAAATAAATGAGTTCACAGAATCCTAAGACATCAAGCTGATATAATCACACAACTCCTATATGGCTATTTAGAGTACTCTGGGGGCCAGAGAGGTGGTTCAGTGGTGCAAGCATGGTGACCGCATTCAATTGATCTGAACCCACAGTTGAAGAAGAAAACCAACTTCTTGCAAGTTGTTCTGGGACCTCCATGACTGTATGACATGTGGGCACCTCATTCACACACATCACACAATACACACACACACACACACACACACACACACACACTCACATACACACAAGCACAAGCACATATCACATCACACACAGAAGCAGAAACACATACACGCACACACCCCACATAGCACATCACATGTACTACACACTCACAACCACATAGCACATCATACAGACAGACAGACAGACAGACAGACAGACAGACACACACACACACACACACACACACACACACACACACGGGCCGCCCATGCCCCACAGAGACGTACGGTAACAAAAGCAGAAATGGTCGTCCACTGCTTTCCTGAGCAGCTGGGCTTCTCCGGGGCAGATCTGGGTCCCATTTTCCGGACACAGGGGTTTCTCTTCAGTCAGCCCTTCCTGTTGGCCTGCAACACAGGAGGAGCACAGGTCAGGGCAAGCATTCGTTCTGTTTCCTCCCATCTGTATTTCTGGTATTAAAAGGAAAAGGAAGAAAAAAGGGAACAATCATAGAATGACCCTTTTACAGAAAAAGGGTGTTTTCGTTTGTTTTTCTAAGGATGGAGGCCTGGGCTTCACACATGCCAGGTGATCACTCTATCAACGAAGCTGTATCCCCACCCCAAAGAATAGAGTTGGTTTCTTTTAAGATTTTGAAGGCTGGAGAGATGGCTCAGAGGTTAAGAGCACTGTGTGCTCTTCCAGAGGTCCTGAGTTCAATTCCTGGCAAGCACATGGTGGCTCACAACCATCTATAATGGGATCTGGTGCCCTCTTCTGGTCTGCAGGTGTACATGCAGAAAGGGCACTCATGTACATAAAATAAATATGTAAGTAAAAAGATTTGTCTTTTAAAAAAAGGATTCATTTTTATGTGTACGTGTGTGTCTGTACACCACATGGGTGTAAATGCCCTTGGAGGCCGAAGGGAGCAACAGATCCCTTGGTGCTAGAGTTACCAGTGGTCCTTAACTACTAGATGTGGCTGCTAGGAGCCAAATGTGGGTCCCTGTAGGCACAGCAAGCCCTCCATCTCTCCAGCCCTGACAGGAGAGCAGGTGATGTGGTAAATTAGATGGAGTGTGGTGAGCACCCCCAAAATAGAGATACTGCTTCCCATGTGCCAGAGTGAGCGCTGACTAGTGACCCCAGGGCTTGGGGGTCTGAGGGAGGAGGGTGAGCGCTCACTGGTGACCCCAGGGCTTGGGGGTCTGAGGGAGGAAGGCCACCACAAGGACAACTCAGACTACATTCTCTAAACAATGACAAGGAGGTAATCTTCAAATCAACAACTAAATCCCACACTACCCCAAGAAATTAGAGCCAAGTCAGGTGTGGTGCCAGCGCACGCCTTTAATACCAACACTTGGGAGGCAGAGGTAGGCAGATCTCTGTGAGTTCGAGGCCAGCCTGGTCTACAGAGTGAGTTCCAGGACAGCCAAGGCCACACATAGAAACCCTGTCTCGGAGGAAAAAAAAAAAAAAGAAAGAAATATGAGGATAAAAGTAGTGCTACGGTTCAACGGTGGATTATTTACCTAGCAATGTGTGAGGCCCTAAACTTAATCCCCTATATTAAAAAACCCAACCAACCAAAGGGACAGACAGACAGCACCAGGGATGACACTGTACAATGCTGGCCACCTACAGTGTTGTGCAAAGTCTTTCTGAAAGTCCTGTCTGGCGTTGACGAAGGCACAGCCTCGCTCCGTCCCCACCACGTACACCTCTGTCTCGTACACGGCGATGCAGGCCACCTCAGCCTTGGACTTGGCCAGCTCTTTACACTGAAACAGAAATGCAAACAGCCCTTACTCAGGCCCCCTCTTTTCCCTACCTCCCCAAGTTCTGGGGTTTACCGGTGTGTACCACCATGCCTGCACTGAAGGATACCCCCATACTGACAGAGGGGGTGTGTACATAAGGAGCGCACTGACGCGCGTCACCATCCTTTAGTTCAACAACGACCTGAGGTACTGGCAGAACCACAGCGTCTCACCATGGACTCCAGGGCAGACAGGAGGAACGTCATCACCATCCTGCTGTCTGAGGGCTCGTCTCCAATGGGCAGGGTGGACACTGCTACCTGGGCCATTGCTCCTGTATAGGAGAAACAAGGAAGAGAGTGTCGGGAACCCTCGGTGTTCTTGTGATCACGTGACTACAGCTCTGTGGGTGTGAAGCAACGGTCCATTATGGTTTAAGGCTAGGATGTCCAGGCTAGTGCAGGATGGAGATGCCAGAAGCTTTGGGAGGCGAGATACTCTGAGGACACTGAAGGCATGACATAGTCCTCGTATGATACCCAAAGCCTACCTAGCCTGCTGCTCCCACAGCAGGGAAGCAAGGTGCACCGTGGGAGCATTGCGTGGTTGAGGTTGGTCCCTTTGTGGCAGGCCAGGGAAGTCTACACAGAAGAGCGCTGTTTCTTTTTTATTTATTTATTGATTTTTGGTTTTTTTGAGACAGGGTCTCTCTGTGTAGCCTTGGCTGTCCTGTACTCCCTTTGTAGACCAGGCTGGCCTCGAACTCACAGCGATTCACTTGCCTCTGCCTCCCGAGTGCTGGGATTAAAGGTGTACACCACTACGCCCAGCATTACTTTTTTTAAAGACAGAGTCTCATAATATAGGCCCTGGCTGGCCTGGACCTCGATCTACACAGCAAGAAAGGAGGCCTCAAATTCATACAGACCTACCTGTTTCTGCTTCCTGAGTGTCGGGATTCAAGGACTGTGCCACCAGACCTGACTGTCTTATTTGCGAAAGGGCCTATGTAACATGCCCTGCTGACACTGAAGTGTGTAGCCAAGGAGACTTTGAATTCCTGACCCTCCTGATTCCATTTTCCAAGTGCTGAGAAACCAGACACATGCCACCATGCTTGGCTTACAACACTGGACTTTGACGGAAAGAGATGACAGGCAGAGCGAGAGGGGCTGATCTTAAGGTGTTACCAGTTGGCATCAATGCTGCATCAAGCAGTAATTAACAATCAACTGTTGGTTTTGCTTTATTTACATCCTGTATATAACCAACAACACAGGAGTCAGGAAAGCCTTTCTTTTTTTCTTTGTTTTCTTCTTTTTAAATATATTTTATTAATTTATTCATATTACATCTCAATTGTTATCCCTTGTATCCTCCCATTCCTCCCTCCCTCCCATTTCCCCTTTACTCCCCTCCCCTATGACTGTGACTGAGGGGGATCTCCTCCCCCTGGATATGTTCATAGGGTATCAAGTCTCTTCTTGGTAACCTGTTATCCTTCCTCTGAGTGCCACCAGGCCTCCCCATCCAGGGGACGTGGTCAAATATGGGGCACCAGAGTTCGTGTGAAAGTCAGACCCCACTCTCCACTCAACTGTGAAGAATATCCTGTCCATTGGCTAGATCTGGGTAGGGGTTCTTTTTGGTTTTTCAAAACAGGGTTTCTCTGTGTAACAGCTCTGGCTGCTCTGGAACTCGCTCTGTAGACCAGGCTGGCCTCGAACTCACAGAGATCCACCTGCCTCTGCCTCCCAAGTGCTGGATCAAAGGTGTGAGGCACCAAGCCTGGCTACACAATAAATTTGTATTGGACCACATCTCCACCCTTCAGTTCAGCCCAGTGTTCTCAACCATCCTAATGCTGCACCCCTTTAATACCGTTCCTTATGTTTTGGTGAGCCCCGACCATAAAACTATCTTACTGCACTCTGTAACTGTCATTTTGTTACTGTTATGAACTGTAACATAAGTACCTGGTATGCAGGACAGCTGATAAGTGGACCCCAAAGGGGTTGTGACCCACAGTTTAAGCACCACTAACCCACTAAACTGTGCCTGCCTCTGGATGCCTTCTTGCAATGCAAGGGCCTCATGTTTATGAGGGACACCAAGAAAGACTCCATGTGAACTGCAGTTGGCCTAAGGTATTGCATGTTCAGCCAGAAGCTGGCACGTTATTTTATGGTCTCTGATCATGTAGAAATGAGATTGGACAGATCAGAGAAGCCACATTCCTTTGCTTTATCTTTATTGCCTTTTAATAGCTGCTTATTGTCACCTCTCTATCTGGCCTACTATCTTTATGACCACTAGATAAAATTTTTGGAGCTTGAATAAAGCCCTTCCAGCCCTCTGTCTCTACCAACTCTCTAGCTAAAACTGGGTATGATGACACGGGGCTGTGGTGGTGCACTCCTGTAACCCCAGCACTCAGGAGGCAGAGGCAGGTGATCTCTGTGAGTTCAAGGCCAGCCTGGTCTATTGAGTGAGTTTCTAGACAGCCACGCTACACAGAGAAACCCTGACTTGAAAAACTAAAATAAAGTAGGCATGGTGGTGCACACTTTTAATCCCAGTACTGGGAGGGCAGAGGTAGGTGGATCGCTGTGAGTTCGAGGCCAGCCTAGTATACAAAATGAGTCCAGGCTAGCCAAGGCTACATAGAGAAACCTTGTCTCAGAAAAAAACAACAACAACAACAACAAGAAAATACACAGATAGGTAGGTAGGTAGATGGATGGATGGATGGATGAATGGATACATAAAAATAAATCTATCTAAAATACAAAACATAAGTGTGGTGCTGTAGCTTACAGTTCTGGGCTCAATCCCAAGTATAAACAAACACAAATAAAATAAGATACCCACAAAGCTTGACCCAGCAATTCTATTCTTTAGTAAACACCCACAAGAATCTAAAAATAAATACCCATACCCAACACACAGAATTAAACACTGTGGCATCATTCACAACAGACAAAACATGGTTTATTTATTCATTCTTCTATTTTAAAAAGATTATTTAGTTATATGTGTATATTTATGTGTGTGTGCCTGTGTGTATGTATACATGTGTATGCACATGCACTCATGTGCATAGGTGAGTGTGTAGGCCACAAAAGAACTTTAGATCCCTTGGATCTGGAGTTAAAAGGAGTTGTGAGCTTCTTGATATAGGTTCTCAGAATTATACTTTCGTCCTCTACAAGCGTCCTTAATGCTGAGCCAGCACCTCCACTGCTTGGCATAAACAAGTAAGTCTTGTTTAATTGGGTCTGTTGAAGACAATTAACTGTATAAAATATATGGTAAAAAAAAAATGACCTCGTTTGAAAACAACTACAAGGACCGAAGGAGAACACGGGACTGCAATAAGCAGAGTTACAGAATATACTAGAGAGGCCAGCTCCCTGGAACATATGGAGTCAAATTCTTTTTTTTTTTTCTTTTGGCTTTTCGAGACAGGGTCTCTGTGTAGCCCTGGCTGTCCTGGACTTGCTTTGTAGAGCAGGCTGGCCTCGAACTCACAGAGATCCACTTGCCTCTGCCTCCCAAGTGCTGGGATTTTTTTTTTTTTTTTTTTTTTTTGGTTTTTCGAGACAGGGTCTCTGTGCAGCCTTGGCTGTCCTGGACTCACTTTGTAGACCAGGCTGGCCTTGAACTCACAATGATCCGCCTGCCTCTGCCTCCTGAGTGCTGGGATTAAAGGCGTGCGCCACTACGCCCGGCTTTTTTTTTTTTTAATATTTATTTATTATATGTATGAGTTCTTTATCTGCATGCACACTTCCAGGCCAGAAGAGGGCACCAGATCTCATTATAGATGGTTGTGAGCCACCATGTGGTTGCTGGGAATTGAACTCAGGACCTCTGGAAGAGCGGACAGTGCTCTTAGCCGCTGAGCGATCTCTCCAGCCCTTTTTTTTTTCCTTCTTTTTAATTGTTTTGTTTTTCAAGACAGGGATTGTCTGTGTGGCCCTGGCTGTGCTGGAGCTCCCTCTGGAGACCAGGCTGGCCTCAAAATCTGCCTGGCTCTGCCTCCTGAGTGCTGGAATTAAATCAGCTTTTGAATTTTGAGATAAGGTCTCACCATACTACGTTTGAAGTATAAACTCTTACTCGAAATCCCCTGCCTCAGCATCCTCCGGGCTGAAGTGACTGACACGCTTGAGTTACACTTGAATTATATTTGTCATTTTATTCTTTTTTTTTTTTTTTCGAGACAGGGTCTCTCTGTGTAGCCTTGGCTGTCCTGGACTCGCTGTGTAGACCAGGGTGGCCTCGAACTCACAGTGATCCTCCTGCCTCTGCCTTCTGAGTGCTGGGATTAAAGACATGCACCACCACGCCCGGTGTTTATTCTATGTTTTTATTTCACTTTAGGGAGGGTTTTTTTTTTCTGACTTGCATTATATTTTGAAGGGTGAATATTCCTGTATCTTAATGAAGCTATTATAATTTATTCAGAGACAACTCTCACTGTATAGATCAGCAGGCCTGGAACTTGCTATATATAGATTATCCTTGAACTCAGAGAGATCCACCTGAATGCATGTACTACCGCTGCCGGCTCATTTCTGGTTCTTTATTCTGAGTACACGCTAGAATAATGTTTTGGGTGCAATAGGTTAAGTACATTACTAAAGTAAACTTCACTTAAAACTTTTTTTTTGGTTGCTGTACTAAATGTTATGGTCATAGGCCACCTTGTACTCTCAACCAGACCACAAGCCACATTTTGGAGCCTGGGTCCTTTCCTCCGCTTTCTTTATACACATAAGACCATGGCCACTAAGAGCCCAGACCGGCCCCCCAAATCCTGGGGCCAACAGGCAGGGAGCGACATCAAAGGCGGAGCCAGAGCTCCGTTACTAGGCAACCGCGGTGGCCCCGCCTCCTCCCTCAACCAACTAAACGTTTCCATACACAGGTACGTCAGGTGGCGGGTGACCTCAGCGCGTAGTCTTTTCCCGCCTCCTCGTTCCCGTCACAGCCAATCAAAGAAGAGGTCCTGGTGCGCGCCGAGCGTGCGCCGGTCGCCTAGCGGCGCGTCGTCCCTTTCCCCGCCCCACCCCCCACTCTTCAGGGCCTGCTCGCGGAACGGAAAATGGGGTTCGGAGCCGGCGTTCGAGCGCCTGAAGGTTCCGCCACGCGCCCCGAGAGTCGTCTCATCCCCGGGGGACTTCCGGAAGCGGAAGTTGTGAGGGAAGCAGCGGCGGGATACGCACCTGAGGGCCCTCCGGTGTGCGGGCCGCGCCACCGGGGGTCTGAAGCCTGGGCTGCGCGTGCGCGGCGGCCCTGGGCAGGCGGCGGGAGCGCGCGGGGCGAGGGAGCGTGGGCCGAGGGTGCCTCCTCCCCACCAGGCTCCTTACGCCCCCTTTCTTTTTCTTTTTTTTTTTTTATTAGGGTTTTTTTTCCCTTTTCTTTTTTTCTTTTTTCTTTTTGCCCTTTATGTTTGCTTCCCGGAAGGTCTTCTTCCCGCCTGTGTCCGAGGCACCCCCCCAGTGGGTACGGCCACTTCCGGTGCTCTGCAGCATGGCTTCCGCGAGGCTGCCAACTGGGGTGCGTGGCGCGCGTGTCCCCCCGCGCCGCCCCGCCATGTGCAAGGCCAGAAGAGGCCACAGTATCCCTCTGCACTCGGAGTTACAGTTGGTTGGGAGGTTTTTATTATTCTGTGTGGATGCTGAAAACTGATCTTGTGTCCCCAGCAAAAGCCGCAAGAGTTCTTAACCACTGAGCCATCTCTCTAGGTCCAGTTTACGAGGGCTTCCGTTTCATTGCTTTAAGTTTTATTTGAAAAGGGGCTGGAGAGGTGGCTGAGTTGGTAGTGCGCTTTCAGAAGACCAGAGTTGGATTCCCAGCATCCCTGTCAAGCAGGTCACAAATGCCTGTAACTCCCACCTCCAAAGGGTCTAAAGCCTCTGGCCTCTGTAGGCACCCATGCTCACTTAAAAAAAAAAGAAAAGAAATACTAAAATACTTTTAAAGATGTTGTTTCTTGTTGTGGTGGTACGGGACTTTAATCCCAGCTTTTACAAGGCAGAAATAGGCAAATCTCCCGTTGAGTTTGAGGCCAGCTTAGTGTACATCTACGTAGAGAGTTTCAGGCTGGCCACAGCTACATCGTGAGATCAATCTTGTTTCAAAATAAAATGAGAAATAACGCTCCGCTCATACCAGGAAAGGTGCAGCCTCCAGAGTTCACATTTGCTGATGTTCTTGAGCTGGCTCCAAGGAATTCTTCCCTTTCAGGTCATAAGTGGGTCACCCGTTGCTAGATGCTGTGATCATCTGCAAATCACCTGCAAATCACTTGCTCTCTAGTCTTGTCAAAATCAATTAGAGAAACTGTAAAATTGTAAAATACAAGATGCTTGTTCGCTTGTCCAGCCTCGCTCACCTCTCCCAGTTCTCGTTATTTCTAACTTAAAAAGTTCCACCCTAGTTCCCAGAATAGTTACATGTAAGTTTCTGTATATCAGATGTCCCCATTCGGCTTTCAGTAACCGCTCTAGAGACCCACACCCAAGCCCCCACAAAGAGCTTCCCAATGCCAGATGTCCTAATGTCCATATGGTCTAACTTGATAAGTAACCCCACCTGCTTTGTGGTTTTAGCCTTTAAAACTAGCCTGTAACAGCTACTTGGGGGTCTTTCACCTCCCGAGTGCTGAGGGACCCTCACACATCGACAATTGGGACTTCTGATGTGTCAGTAATAAATGTTACCTCTACCTCTCAGCTGGTGTGACTTGAGTGGTCTCTCGCGGCGACCCCCCACTTCCAGAATTGGACTTTAGGGTCCAACAAATTCACTCACCCTTGCAGCATGTGGCCTTCTAGGACACAGTCCTTGGTACCACTTGCTCCCAATCAGGTCCCACACCCCACACCCCAATGCTGTAACATTCCTACTTTCTGTCTGGAATCTCTTTGCTGCCTGCCGTCAGGCCTCAACTCGTTTTACCTAGTTTCAGGGTTGTTAAATAATATTTACGTGGGCTGGAGAGATGGCTCAGAGGTTAAGAGCACTGACTGCACTTCCAGAAGCCCTGAGTTCAATTCCAGCAACCACATGGTGGCTCACAACCATCTAGAATGTGATCTGATACTCTGAAAGCCTGAAAGTGTACACGCAGGCAGAGCACTGTATACATACTAAGTCTTTTAGAAAATTACAACATTTATGTGCTGAGTGGTAGTGCCATAGGCCTGTAATCTCAGCACTCGGGAGGCAGAGGCAGGGGGAATCTCTTGAGTTCAAGGGCAGCCTGGTCTACAAAATGAGTCCAGGACAGCCAGGGCTACACAGAAAAACTGTTTCAAAAACAACAACAAACCAAAACACACAACATTTACATGATTTTCTGTCTTCAGTCTAGACCATTGCGCGGAACTTGAGACCTGTGTAACCAGCTCCCTGTTTTGAAATCTCCACGTGGGAAATGATCAGCCTCACTGGGGCCACGTGGCCCACCCTCGTCTCCTCTTCCTCCCCATCTCAGTGTCAGGTTCCAGCGCATGGTACCCCAGAGGCTGAGGCAGGACATCCTGGCAGTGGACCATGTGCTGGAGGACCTCCTTCATTTCCTGGTAGTCAGGGAGGGAGGGAAAAGAGGTGGGGGACAGAGAAAATAGAGGCCGACTTAAGGGTGCAGCATCAGTGGCCCACTTCCCCCTGGGACTTCCGGAACACCCCAAATAGAGTCATCAGCTGGGGGCCAAGTTTGCAAGACATGAACATTTGGGGAGGACACTTCACCCCAGACCATAAGAGCTGGCATTCATTCGTTCATTCTTTTCTTTTTGAGTCAGGGGTCTCTCTACTTAACCTTGGCTGTCCTGGAATTCACAGTATAAAGCAGGCTGGCCTGGAAGTCTTAGTGATCCACCTGCCTCTGCCTTCCTGAGTGCTGGGGTTACAGGTGTGTGCCACCACGCTTGGCTTCCTAATTTATTAAAAAGAAAAGAAAGCCAGGCATGGTAGCGCACGCCTTTAATCCCAGCACTTGGGAGGCAGAGGCAGGCGGGTTGCTGTGAGTTCGAGGCCAGCCTGGTCTACAAAGTGAGTCTAGGCCAGCCAAGTCCACATATAGAAACCGTGTCTCAGAGAAAAACCAACATAAAAGAAAAAAGCCAGGTGGTGGTAGCACTTGAGAGGCAGAAGCAGGTGGATCTGTTGAGTTCCAGCCAGCGTGGTCTACAGAGGGAGTTCTAGGACAGCCAGGGCTACACAGAGAAACCCTGTCTTGAAACAAATAAAAATTTAAAAAAGGAAGGAAGCCGGCACAAGTGGATGGTGCTATCTGGACTTCATGTACACATTTGTGTCGGGGGATGGTCTGATGTATTTTAGTGCTAATTACTGTTTACTGTCTCTGTGACCAACTTTTTTTTTTTTTTTTTTTTGGTTTTTTGGTTTTTTGAGACAGGGTTTCTCTGTGTAGCCTTGGCTGTCCTGGACTCACTTTGTAGACCAGGCTGGCCTCGAACTCACAGCGATCCGCCTGCCTCTGCCTCCCGAGTGCTGGGATTAAAGGCGTGCGCCACCACGCCCGGCTCAACCTTTTACTTAATAAAAAGCTATTTCACCTGGGCAGGGAAGCGAAAGATAGGTGGGGCTAAGGGAGAGGAATTCTGGGAAGAAAAAGAAAGACCACCATGAGGAGAAAGGAGAGAGACCTGAAAAGAGGAGAGGGAGGCCGCCATGGGTTAGCTGGAGGAGAAGCACATGGCCAACGGCGTGGATGGAGAATCTGGCCCAGATGAAGAACATTAACAAGTATATGGGATTATAGATGGGAGGTAGCCTGATAGAAGTTACTGGAAGCAGATGGCTTGGGACTCAGGCAGGGATCCCATGCTGAGGCCCTACTATGGGAGGTAGTTTAGAGGATTGATATCTTCCCTGCCCCAGGTTAACTAAGGCTACCTTAAAATATAACAAGTGTCTGTGTCTTAATTGAGCCTAGCCGGTCCTACAGATAATACAGTTCATTTTTAAAAAGCAATCCATTTGCACACACCTCCTAAAATTTAAAAAGAAAACCAAAAACTTGAGAGGCAGTAGCGGGCAGATCTCTTTGAATTCAAGGCCAGCCTGATTTATGTAGCAAGTTTCAGGCCAGCCAGAGCTGCATAATGGACACTCTGTCTCTAGTAAATAAACTACAATCTGCAATTAAAAAAAAAAAAAGGAGCCAGGTGTGGTGGCACAGGCCTTTAATCCTAGCACTCCAGAGGCAGAGGCAGGTAGTTCACTGTGAGTTTCAGATTAGCTTGGTCTACAAAGCAAGTCTAGGACAGCCAAGGCTACACAGAGAAACCCTGTCTGGAAAAACCAAGCTGGCATGGTGGCTCATGCCTTTAATCCCAGCACTCAGGAGGCAGAGGCAGGCAGATCTCTGTGAGTTCGAGGCCAGCTTGGTCTACAAAGTGAATCTAGGACAGCCAAGGCTACTGTCTTGGAAAAAAAAAATAACAAAACAAACCAAACAAACAAAAATGTATTAGGGCCTGGAAAGATGGCTCAGCAGTTAAGAGCTTTGGCTGTTTGTCCAAAGAACCAGGGTTCAATTTCCCAGCCCCCATGTAGCAGCTCACAAATATTTGTAACTCCAAGATCTGACACCCTCACACAGACGTACATGCAGGCAAAAACACCAATGCACATCAAAATTAACAAAATAAAAATTTAAAAGTATCAGAAAAAAAAAAAAAAAGCAAGATGAATAGTTCTTAGTGACAAGCAGAGTGCAAGGTCTGCTTAGGCCGGAATCTGCTTGGTGACAGTGGAGGATGCTGCGTTCGTGAGCAGGAGGACTCATGGGTGAGATGCCACTTATGGTGGTTAGTGTCTCTCGTTAGTTCATCAGCTCAGTGCAACGCCAAGCAATGAAACCCAGTGGGATCTTATTAATGCTACTGGACAAGATGACGTAAATGTATATGGAAGTAAATGTTATGAACAGCAAAGTCAATTGTGTGAGAAAAGAACAGAGAACAAAGCAGGGAGCTTTGAATAAAAAACTTAAAACACAAACACAACAGCTGAAACCTTGTTATAGGATCTACTGATTTTCTTTTTTTCCTCCCCTCTTATATAGGCCAGGCTGGCCTCAGACTCATTATGCAGCCAAGGGTGACTGAATTCTTTTTTTTTTTTTGGGGGGGGGGGTGCTTTCTGAGACAGGGTTTCTATGTGTAGCCCTGGCTGTCCTGGACTCACTTTGTAGACCAGGCTGGTCTCGAACTCACAGAGATCTGCCTGCCTCTGCCTCCCAAGTGCTGGGATCAAAGGCCTGGACCTCCACTCCCAGTGACCATGAACTCTTGATCTTCCTGCCTCTACTTCCCAAGTGCTGGGAAGACAGGCTTGTGCCACCTCGGTCAGCTTTGTCGTTTATTCTAAACAGCATTCCAAAAATTGAGGTTATGTCTGAGGTAGACAGGAATTATTTTAGTGTGATGAGATATCCATCTGGCCTCATGAGGTAGCACAAATCCCCTGCACTTTGGAGGGAGGCAGAGACAGGGGGTCTCTGCGAGTTCCACACCATCCTGGTCACAATGAGGCCCAGGCAAGCCAGGGCTAGACAGTCAGGTCTTGTTAGAAAGAAAGGAAGAAAGAAGGAAGGAAGGAAGGAAAGAAAGAAAGAAAGAAAGAAAGAAGGAAAGATAGAAAGAAAGAAAGAAAGAAAGAAAGAAAGAAAGAAAGAAAAGCAAGCAAGCCGGGAGTGGTGGCACATGCTTATAATCCCAGCGCTTGGGAGGCA
The DNA here is from genome assembly GCF_964271855.1 of Acomys minous. Classification (NCBI taxonomy): domain Eukaryota; kingdom Metazoa; phylum Chordata; class Mammalia; order Rodentia; family Muridae; genus Acomys; species Acomys minous. Next base: position 75,344,351 of record NC_140498.1, read on the forward strand.
GAGGCAGGAAGATCTCTGTGAGTTCAAGGCCAGCCTGGTCTACAAGAAAAACCTTGCTCGAAAAACAAAAACAAAAACAAAAACAAAAACAAAAAAAAAAAAAAGGAAGAAAGAAAAAGCATATTAACAGTTTTTAATTGCAGCGTGGTGAGATGCCTTATAGTAGGAAGGAAAGCACTTGTCTTTTGACTTTTAAATTCCTGAGCGCATCCTTGGAGCCTCCAGGGTGGAGGGAGGACGTGACTCCTAAGAGATATTCTCTGATTCCACACCTGTGCTGTGTGCACTGTGCATACATGAAGTATACAAACGAAATGTATCTATCTATTGGTTTTTTATTTTTTTAATTGAGGCTGGGCATGGTAGTGCTTGCCTGTAATCCTGGCAGGTGGAGGCAGGAGGATCAGGAGTTCACGCAACATGGCAAGTTCAAGGCCGCCAGTCTGGGCTATGTTGAGACCCTGTTACAAAGAACACAAATGTTGGGCAGTGGTACCTTTAATCCCAGCGCTGCGAGGCAGAGGCAGTGGATCTCTGAGTTCGAGGCTAGCCTGCTCCCAAAGTGAGTTCCGGGGCATCCACAGCTGCCTCGAAAAACAGACAAAGAAAAAAACGACCAATGTTTACTTTTGTGGGGCTATGCGTAGAGCACAGGCTAGCAAGCACTCCACCACTGAACTGATCAGTCAAGCCTCACGGTGGGAACAAAATTGGTGGGTAAGCACTGCCACCTAGTGGCTATGATTCATACTGCAACCATTCTCTTTTCTTTCTTTCTTTCTTTCTTTCTTTCTTTCTTTCTTTCTTTCTTTCTTTCTTTCTTTTTGTTGTTTGTTTTTTGTTTTGGAGACAGGGTTTCTCTGTGTAGCCTTTCCAGTCACTTTGTAGACCAGGCTGGCCTCGAATTCACAGCGATCCACCTGCCTCTGCCTCCGGAGTGCTGGGATTAAAGGCTTGTGCCACAATGCCTGGCTTTGTTTCCAATTTTTAAAGTTTCCTTCTTTCTTTTTGTTTTTCTTTTTTTCTTTCTTTCTTTTTTTTTTTTTTTTTTTTTTTTTTTTTTTTTTTTTGGTTTTTCGAGACAGGGTCTCTCTGTGTTAGCCTTGACTGTGTCCTGAACTCACTTTGTAGACCAGGCTGGCCTCGAACTCACAGCTATCCGCTTGCCTCTGCCTCCCAAGTGCTGGGATTAAAGGCGTGGACCACCATGCCCGGCTTCTTTTTGTTTTTCAAGACTTGGTTTGTTTGTTTGTTTGAGACAGGGTTTCTCTGTACCCCTGGCGGTCCTGGAACTCTGTAGATCAGGCTGGTTTAGAACTCACAGAGATCCACGTGCCTCTACCTTCTGGGTTCTGAGATTAAAGGCATATGCCCACCAGCGCCTGGCTTAAAGAGTATTTATTTTTTATTTTTTGTTTTTTGAGACAGGGTATCTTTATGTAGCCTTGGCTGTCCTAGACTCACTTTGTAGACCAGGCTGGCCTCCAACTCACAGTGATTTGCCTGCCTCTGCCTCCCTGGTACTGGGTTTAAAGGCGTGCGCCACCACACCCAGCTTTTAAAGAGTTTTTAAAAATTATTTTTATTTATGTGTATAAATACATTTTCATATGAGTGAATTTCACATGTGTTTGAGGGCCTATGGAGTCAGGAATGGGGTGTCAGATTCCCTGAAGTTGGAATTCTGGTGGTTGTACGCCACTTAATGTGGGTCCTGGGAACCAAGTTTGTGTCCTCTACAACAGCAGCAGCCAACCTTTTTCTTTTCTTTTCTTTTTTCTTTTCTTTTCTTCCCCTTTGAGATAAGGTCTTTCCTTACAGCCACAGTCCTGGCAAGTCTGGAGCCCACTGTGTAGACCAGGCAAGCCAATAGCTACCTGCTTGTGTGCCTCCTGAGTGCTGGGATCAAAGATGCCCCACCACGTCCAGCTCCTTGTTCCCGATCTTACACCAAAGAGAATTTCTTTCTTTTGGCTACATTTTTCTTTTGAGCTAGAGTCTCGCTACGTCAACCTGGCTGGCCTAGAACTCGCTATGTAGACTGGGCTGGTCTCGAACTCACAGAGTTCTGCCTGCCTCTGCCTTTGCAGTGGTGGGATCCAAGGTGTGCACTGCCATGCCCTGCTGTCTCCTAAATGTAAAACGGTTTAGAAAGAGATCCATTTAGGGTTGTTGATTTTTCTTTTCTTTTTTACATTTATTTAATTTTACTTCATGTGCACTGGTGTGAGGGTGTCAGATCCCTTAGAACTGGAATTACAATTGTGAGCTGCCATGTGGGTGCTGGGAATTGAAGCCAGGTCCTTTGGAAGAGCAGACAGTGCTCTTTACCACTGAGCCATCTCCCGCCTCTGATTTCTCTTTTGAAATCCTGATCCCTGTGAATGCTGGCAAGAGCTCTTGAATTTTAAGTTTTCTTTGTACTCAGGCTTGTGGATGGTGGGCAGGTGCTCTACCACTGAGCCACACCCCAGCCCCTCACTGGGGGATTCTAGGCAGGGGCTCTACCACTGAGCCACACCCCAGCCCCTCACTGGGGGATTCTAGGCAGGGGCTCTACCACTGAGCCACACCCCCAGCCCCTCCCAGGGGGATTCTAGGCAGGTGCTCTACCACTGAGCCACACCCCAGCCCCTCACTGGGGGATTCTAGGCAGGTGCTCTACCACTGAGCCACACCCCAGCCCCTCACTGGGGGATTCTAGGCAGGTGCTCTACCACTGAGCCACACCCCAGCCCCTCACTGGGGGATTCTAGGCAGGTGCTCTACCACTGAGCCACACCCCAGCCCCTCACTGGGGGATTCTAGGCAGGTGCTCTACCACTGAGCCACACCCCAGCCCCTCCCAGGGGGATTCTAGGCAGGTGCTCTACCACTGAGCCACACCCCAGCCCCTCACTGGGGGATTCTAGGCAGGTGCTCTACCACTGAGCCACACCCCAGCCCCTCACTGGGGGATTCTAGGCAGGTGCTCTACCACTGAGCCACACCCCAGCCCCTCACTGGGGGATTCTAGGCAGGTGCTCCACCACTGAGTGATTTTGAATTATGGTTTTGATATTGTTTCATGCTTGCCCAGGCTGACCTGGAACTCTTGATTTTCTGGCCTTAGCATCCACAATGCTGGGTTGACTGCAATGCACCATCACATCCACTCTCCACTCACTCATTCATTGGCCCCTATTTTTACATCACACCTTATGATGTCATCCCATTCACACAAGAGCTTGCCAGGATGTTTACTCGGGAACGATACCTTGGCATCCATGAACTGTTTTCACCTTTTTTCAATCTGTCCTCCATGGCCCACATCTTCCTGACCCCCAAGACCGGTTTTCTCTGTGTAACAGCCCTGGCTGTCCTGGACTCAGTTTGTAGACCAGGTTGGCCTCGAACTCACAGAGATCCACCTGCCTCTGCCTCCTTGAGTGCTGGGATTAAAGGCGTGTGGCACCACCACCTGGCTATGATGCACATCTAAGGCACACATACACCCTTACATATTGCCTTGGCTCCTGCAGGATGAGATTAACCTTGCTTCCAGTTTATATCGGAAATAATAAAGCCCCCTCCTCAAGAGTATCAAGGGCCCTTCTTTGTCTCACCTTGGCTCTACTGAGACCTGACCCAAAAGACTGATCTGGAAGCCATAATCTGAGGCTGCTGAGTCTGGTGGATGTGTCCTGTTGTCAAGCATCCCCTTTGGAGAAGGGTTTTACCTGGATCTGAAGCACCAGGTGGCTTCTCTGGGCAGCAGGAGCAGAGGCCACACCTCCTAGACCAGCTGGCTACAGGCCTTCTTGGTGACTCACGTCCCATTGTAGCAGGGAGACCTCAGTAATGCTCTTTTCTGGCTACCCTACCTTTTCACTTACTTCTCATCTATTTTGTGTGAATGTGTAGGGCCAATGGCAGGACTCACGTCTCTCCTTCCACCATGTGAGTCCTGGGGTTCGGGTTTGGTGACAAGCACCTATTCTCTGAGCCATCCCGTTCACCCCCAGTTTATTCCCTTATCCTTTTTTAAAATGTTTTTTTTTAAAGATTTATTTATTTTATTTATTGCATAAGAGTGCTTTATGTGCAGAAGAGGGTATCAGATTACATTATAGATGGCTGTGAGCCACCACGTGGTTGCTGGAAATTGAACTCAGGACTTCTGGAAGAACAGGTGGTGCTCTTAACCACTGAGCCATTTCTTCAGCCCTATTCCCTTATCCTTATTCAGGGATTTTTCTTTACGAAACATCCCTGTAAAAGCAACTGGCACACCCTGGCAAAACATTAAACCACACAATAAGCACACACTTCACAGACTAGATACAGAACATATCTTATACACTCTGAGCTTGTCTTGGGAGTACGTAAAACTAGACCAATCCTGAGGTTTCAGATGTAGTTCAGTTGACGAGTACTTTCCCAGCACGCAGGATGCTCTGGGGTCCATCCCAGGACTGCATCAACTGGGCGTGGTCCAATTGTGCTGGAGATGGGCAAGAAGATCAGGAGTTCAAGGCCATCCTCGGCTGCACAGTGAATTCAGGCGTAGCCTGGGCTACATGAGACCCGCCCGAAGAAAAAGAAACTAGTAAGTTCCTGTTTATCAAGCAAGGGTGATTAAAGGGAGCCAGGGAGCCCCTCTCTGTATTAGGGGTGAACATTTGAGAAGCCACGTCATGGACTGTAACTTGGCTTTATGAAAAGAATCTTATTTCGGGGACTGAATTTCTCTGTTTAGCCTTTCATCCTGGGGCTGAGACCCAAAGGAGCTAAGAAGGGCACACGGAAGCCAGGTGCAGAAGTTCAATTAGGGTTGAAACGGCATAGCGGTGTGTGGCTGTGATCCCCTCACTTGGAAGGCTGAGGCAGGACAACTGCAGTGAGTTAGAGGCTAGCATGGCTTACAGAGTGAGACCTTGTCTCAAAAAAAAAAAAAAAAAAAAAAAGAATAATAATAATCAGGAGTGCTGGCAAGAGGGCTCATCAGTTAAGGACACGGTTTGCTCTTTCAGAAGACCAGCGGTCTATTTCCAGCATTCACATGGGGGCTCTCAACTGTAACTCGCCTTCCAGAGGATCCAAGACCCTCTTCCAGGGTATTGTGGACACATACACAGATGGTGCACAGACACACGTGCAGGCAAAACACTGATGTACATGAAATAGAAGTGCCTAAGATAAGATAAACCAACCAACCAACCCGTGCTGGGTGTGATGGTACACTTTTGACTTCACCACTCAGGAGGGAGAGGAAGGTGGATCTCTGAGTTTGACACTATCTGGTTGTTCTACATAGCAAGTTCTAGGCCAATGAGGGCTAAATACCAAGACATTGTCTCAAATAAACAAAATATATGAATAGGTTCTCTCTCTTCCAGGCTGGCTTCCAATTTGCAGCAACATTCCTACTTCAGCCTAGAACTAGGGTTATAGGTGTGAGCCACTAGGCCCAGCTACCTTCCCTATTTTTGCTCCCACGAGATAAGCATCTATAAATCCCTTTCTCTCTCTCTCTCTCTCTCTCTCTCTATATATATATATATATATCTATATATCTATATCTCTATATCTATATCTATCTATATATATCTATCTATATATATATATCTATATATATCAAAACAAACAATTAAACAATTCCTGGGGTTGGGAGAGAAGTCTGTGTTAGCCTAGACCCTAAGAATGTGTGAGGCCATGGGTTCAATTCCCAGCACTACCTAAATAACTTCATACCAAACCCCCGCCCCCCAGGCTTAGAAAAGGGCAGGATGATGCATAGACCACTTCACAGGTATCTTCAAATACTACAGGGACATGCATTTAAGGCCACTGCTCCTGGATAACGATGGCGATGCGATAGACTTCCCAAGTCTTTGCTTTCCGCTAGCAGTAACCATCTGCCAATAGTAAACATGGCTGCATTTCCCTTAGCGCTTCGCCTTCAGCCAGTAGTAAGCATGGCCGCATCTACTTCCCCTAGGCCAGGGGTCAAGGGTGACAGAAGATGGCGGCGCCCGTAAGCGACTGAAGCGTGAAGCGAAGGATGCTGCCGGCGATCGGGGCTCTGCTGGGGGGGCGGCGGTGGCTGAGGTGGCCGGCGCCGGCTCGCGAGCACTGGCGACCGGCCGGGCGTTCACGGAGCCGGCGCGAGGCGGCCGAGGCGGAGGCGGACGCTCCGGTGTTCCAGTATGTGGGCCAGCGCGCCGCCCGCGCCGATCGCGTCTTCGTGTGGGGCTTCAGTTTCTCGGGGGCTCTCGGAGTGCCCACTTTCGTAGTACCGTCCTCGGGGCCCGAACCCCGCTCCGGCCAACGGCCGCGACGCAGGATCCAACTGGTACCCTACCGCCTGGAGCTGGACCACAAGGTGAGCGCGCTGGCATCCTCGTGGCTTCCCTTCGTGGCCGGACTTCCGGGAGCTTGACCTACTTCCTGGGGTTCGCTGAGGAAGGCATTAGGGGTGGCTGCCAAGAAGATTACTTATCTCAGTGCTCTCTGCCTTTGACTGCTGAGCTTGCTTATGCGTCCTATAGATTTTTTGCGTCTTTCTCAGCATTTCCTGTGTGCTGTTTGCTTGTGGCTCTAGGAGGTTTCGTGTCTTCATCAATTCATTTTATCTCTTGCCTGGTGGCATAGATTGACAATCACCCAGGTGTTCTGCCCCTTGTGGATCGTTTGCTCAGCACCCCCAAAAGGCTGTCGTTGTCACCTCGCAGTTACAGGCGATGAAAGGGAGTTCCAGAGAGGTTAAGTAAGGCCCAGCTGATAGGATGTAAATTAAGGCGTTTGTACTGAGACTAGAGAGACACCGTGCGTGAGTTAAGTTAGACGGAAAATCCAAAGGTCAGATATGTGTTGGCTAGAGAAAGTTATGGGCAGCTGGAGAGAAGTTGGGAGGTTGCACCTCTTAGAAGGTTCACATTTAAAAAGGGCTCAGCAGATCTGGGCATGGTGGCGCACGCCTTTAATCCCAGCACTCGGGAGGCAGAGGCAGGCGAATCTCTGTGAGTTGGAGTCCAGGACAGCCAAGGCTACACAGAGAAACTCTGTCTGGGGCGGTGGTGGGTGGGTGGGGTGGGGGGGAAGGGGGGGCTCAGCAGGCCTTCTGTGATGGCTACCACTAGCACTTACTGGACCATTGAGACAAGAAGCTTACCACAAGTTGCAGGCAGGCAGGCTTGGGTTACAGAAGGAGACCCTGTCTGTATTTTCACAATGCTGATGTTAGCAGCTGTGCGCTATCCTTACTGGTTAAAGTGGTGCTGGGGGTGAAACCTAGGGCTTTATGCACATGCCATGCCAGCACTGTATCAACTGAGCTCCATTTGCCCCCCCCCCCCAAGCTCTGAGTTGTTTTTTGTGTATAGTGTGAGATCTATGTCTTTTTGCTTGTAGCTACCTGCTTGTGCTAGCATCTAGTTGAAAAAAAAAAACATCTATTTTTTTTTTTGGTATCAATAAAAAATATTTAGTTTTGTTGTTGTTTGTGATGGTGGGGATCAAAGCCAGGATTATGTCATGTCATGCTAGGTGAGTTCTACAACTGAGGTATACCTCCAGCCTGGCAGCTGTTTTTGTTTTTGTTTTTGTTTTTTAAAAGTATTTGAGTACATTGTCTTCAGGCACACCGGAAGAGGGCATCGGATCGTATTACAGATGGCTATGAGCCACCACGTGGTTGCTGGGAATTGAACTCAAGTCTTCTGTTTCCTCTCATGTAGTACAGTCAGCTTCAGCCTCCCATGTAGATCAGCTCTGGATTGCAAGCCATGCTAGAGGTACGGTGGCAGCACTTCGGTCTTCTGGCCTCCGAGAGCCACCTTGAGTTTCCTACTGACCATCATAGTACCTGCATCGTTGCATAAGTAGCTACGTAAGTCAGGCGCTGTTTTCGGCAAAGGCTTTGGATGTGTGAATTCATTTCTTCTTGGCAACAACCAACGAGAAGGGTGTGCTTTGGTCATCTCATCTGTGTGGGTGGGTGCAGGTGCGTGCCCCCCGTAGATTCGTATGTATCTACATACATACAGAGGTCGGACTGTCTTCCTGGACAGCTCTCAGAAGTACTCTCTTGACTCAGCATCTCTTACCGCACCCGAAGCCCTTGCTCTCGCTGGGCTGACTGGCCAGTGAACCCCTGGGATTCCCCTGCTTTTGCCCCATACCTGAGCTTACAGAGACCACAGCAGCCATGCCAGCCTTCAACCTGAGTGCTGGGGATCTAGACCCAGGTCCTCACGGTGGCAGAACAAGCACTCTCACTTACTGAGCCATCTCTCCAGCCCCTCATTAAAATTGAATATTTTAATTTCAAAATTAAAAAAAAGTTAAACATTTATTCATTTTGTGTGTATGTGTGTATATGTGTTTATGCATATGCTGTGTGTCATAGCACACATGCAGGGGTCAGAGGTCAGTTTGCGGGAGGAGTCAGTTCTCTTCTTCCACCATAGAGTTCTAGGGACTGAAGTCAGATCAATTGCCAAGTACCTTTACCTCCTGAGTCATCTGGCGGGGCCTTGTTTTCCATTTGTCCATTTATTCTGGGCATTGGTTGACTGCATGTATGTCTCTGTGAGGATGTCGGATTCTGGAACTGGAGTTACAGAGAGTTCTGAGCTGCCATGTGGGTGCTGGGAATTGAACCTGGATCCTTTGGAAGAGCAGCCAATGTTATTAAACACTGAGCCCCCTCTCCGGGCCCTCACTTTCCTTTTTGTAGAGAGAACTATCTAGAGAGGCTAAATACTGGCACTCAAGCTACACAGCTGGTAGGTGGGGGGAGGGGGGAGTGCCAAGAGTCACACTAAGACCTTCCGTCAACTGCTGTGCTGGACTGTGTTGTGGTTGAGATGAAAATGCCCAGTGTGTGAGGACAGGTGGGGGTGAGGGGTTGGGGGAGGGGGAAGACTTTGCCTAGCGTAGATATGGGACAAATCCCAGTGTCCGTGGGAAGTACATGAATGTGTGTAGATAGCTTGTCACTTCTTACTGTAAGAACTGCCCTCACAGCCGGACGTGGTGGCACACGCCTTTAATCCCAGCACTCGGGAGGCAGAGGCAAGGCGGATCGCTGTGAGTTCAAGGCCAGCCTGGTCTACAAAGTGAGTCCAGGACAGCCAAGGCTACACAGAGAAACCCTGTCTCGAAAAACCAAAAAGAAAAAAAAAAAAAAAGAAAAAAAAAAAAAAGAACTGCCCTCACAATTCAACCCTTGGTGCATTGTGGGAACTTTTTCAGATTTCCTCTGCTGCCTGTGGCTATGGATTCACATTGCTGTCTTCCAAGACCAAGGATGTTACAAAAGTTTGGGGGATGGGACTCAACAAAGACTCTCAGCTTGGATTCCACAGGAGCCGGAAGGATAAAAGTAAGCAGGGATCCTTGCTGTAAACTACAGCAACAAATAGAGATGGGCGCCTTGGCGTAGTTAATCCCAGCAAGGGAGGAGGAGCTTGAGCCAGCCTGGGCTACAGAGTAATACCCTGTGTTAAAAACTCAAGGGCTGGGGCTGGAGAGATGGCTCAGTGGTTAAGAGCATTGGCTGTTCTTGCAGAGGTCCTGAGTTCAATTCCCAGCACCCACATGGTGGCTCACAACCATCTATAATGTGATCTGATGCCCTCTTCTGACCTACAGGTGTAAATGCAGTCAGAATACTGTATACATGATAATAAATAAATAAATCTTAAAAAAAAAAAAAAAGAAATTACTTAAAAAAAAAATCCAAAACAAAAAAACCCTCAAGGGCTGAACTGGGCATGGTGGTGTAACGCCTTTAATGGCAGCACTTGGGAAGCAGAGGTGGGCAGATCTCTGAGTTTGAGGCTAGCCTGGTCTACATAGTTCCAGCTAACCAGGGCTGCATAGTGAGGCCCTGTCTCAAAAACCAACAAAAAGTTAGAAATAATTTAAAGTGCCTTTTAATTTAATTTTTAATTTTTGGTGTTTCAAGATAGATAGCCAGGACACTCCTGGCTGTCCTAGAACTTACTCTGTAGACCAGGCTGGCCTGGAACTCACAGAAATCCACCTGCCTCTGTTTCCAGAGAGCTGGTGTTAAAGGTGTGCACCACCACACTGGGTCAGGATGATGAGCAGGCTGTTCTTACAGGAGTGCTGGGCCCCAGCCTTAGTATAGGTGCACACCTGCTGTCCCAGGCCTTGGAAAGTGGAGGCAAAGGGTTCCACGTGTGGGTGAGGATGGCCTCAATCTCCTCATCCTTCTGCCCTTGCTTCTTTTCTCTCTGTCTTTTAAAAATTATTACATTAGCGTGTGTGCGTGTAGGTAAGAGGACAGCTTGTGGGAGTTAATCATCCCTTTCTACCATGTGAGTCCTGAGGGCTGGACCGGGTTGCCAGGCTCAGTGGCAAGTGCGTTTCCCGGCTGAGCCGTTTTTTCTGACTTGGCCTTTGTCTTGTGAGTGCTGGGATTACAGGTGTGTGTGTTACGCCTAGATGGGGCACTCTATTTGAAAACCAAAACAAAACACATTTATTCGTTCCTTAGTCCTTTTAGACTACTTCTTCCCCTCGAAGTTTTAGTTTAATTTGATATTCTCTCTCTCTGTCTCTCTGTGTCTCTGTGTGTCTCTCTCTCTCTGTCTGAATGTCTGTCTGTCTCTATGTCTCTCTCTCTTGCTGATGATCAAACCCAGGGCCTTGTGCAGCTAGACTCTTGGCCCATGAGATTGATTTCTTCAGGCTTTATTGAAACTAGGGCTCCATCTGTAGCTCTCTTGCAGCCTCCTGAATCCCAGGACTATTGGCTCCAACTCTCACCATGTCTTTTCTTTTTTAAGATGGGGTCTCCTGCAGCCCAGGCTGGTTTTGAACTCCCTGTTTAGCTGAGGATGACCTTGAACTTTGGATCTTTTTGTCTCAGGGGTTTATGTGGGTGGAACACAGGGCTTTGTGTGTGCTAGGAAATTTCTCTGAAACCAAGCCTCAGCCCCAAGCCCAGAGATTTCTCTTAGGACATGAGTACAGTGTTCAGGACCTGCCCCTGTCATGGAGGCAGTACGGGAGGGCCGGCTGGGAGTTGGGCTTCTCAGGCTAGCTTTGGCCGCAGTGTGCGTGCATGCGTCTGAGCTACAGCTGGCATCAAGCAGTGAGGTTGGACAGCCAGGTGTGTGGAACAGCTGATGTGATCACAGTAGCGGCCGCATGTGACCCTAGTGCTTCTGTTCAGCCAGGGGCTATGAGTACATTTTGGAGCCCTCGCCTGTCCCACTGCCCCTGGACACACCTCAGGAGACAAAGGTGTTGCAGGTGTCTTGCGGTCGAGCACACTCCCTTGTCCTGACTGACAGAGAAGGCGGTGAGTAGCCTTGCCGAGGGTTATCTGTGATGCCAGCCTGCTGCTGGGTGCCTCCTGATTGGTGTGATGCGGCAGTCTCCTGGCAGACTGATTGGGTGGCTTTGGAGGGTGGGGTCACACAGACTTGCTAACCCTTACGTTCCCCCACTATACTCAAAAGCTGCTATCCACTCTACCACTGAGCTGTACCTAAGATTTACTTTTAATTTTTATTTACGTGTGTGTGTGTGTGTGTGTGTGTGTGTGTGTGTGTGTGTGGTACATATGTGTGGTGTCTGCAGAAGCCAGTGTCAGGTCCTGTGGAGCAGGGTGGTTGTAACTCCTCATTTTGGGTGCTGGGAACTGAATTCAGGTCCTCTGGAAGAGCACCCAGAGCTCCTAACTGCGGGACCATCTCTGCATGTTTTTAGAAGAGATTTTATTTTTAATTGCATGTTAATATGATTATGTCTGAGTATGTGTTTGTGTAGGTTACAAGCATGTTAACAGTGGTCACGGTGTAGACATTACTAGTTGAACAGACGGCCCCTCTGTCTCTGGCTTCTCCCTCCTGACTGCAGTTCTCCTGGGGTCCCTGGAGGCGGAAGCAGGTCTAGAGGAGAAGCAGGCGCAGGCGCTGCCGCACTCCTGCCTGCCGCAGGGGCTGGGAGTGTGGGAGAGGGGGATCTAGGGTTGCTGAGGGGCAGCAGGCCAGGAACCCTCAGAGCTCACCTGACGGCCTGGCTGTGCCGTGCTTCAGTCTTCAGCATGGGGAACAACTCCCACGGCCAGTGCGGACGGACGGTGGTGGAGGACGAAGTGTACAGGTGAGTCTGACAACGTGCCCCCTCCCCCACGCTGGAAACATTACCCTGGGGTAGGACATGGTTCCTAATGCTGGGAGGGAGCCTTTATTTCAGTGGAGGCCCCCATCATTTCTAGAGTGAAAAGGGAGGGTTCAAGGGAATTTGTCGTGGTGTGTAAAGCTGTTACTTGTTTTGGGGTGTGTGTAGGGGTTCCAGACAGGGTTTCTCTGTGTAGCGCTGGCTGTCCTGGACACACTCTGTAGAATAGACTGTCCTCGAACTCACAGAGATCCTCCTGCCTCTGCCTCCCAAGTGCTGGGATTAAGACATGCGCCACCTTTCCCTCAGCTTCTTTTATTTTTTTTTGAGAAAGGGTCTCACTGTATCTTTGGCTGGCCTGGACATTTCTGTCAGCAGGTCGGCCTTGTCCTTACAGAGATCCACCTGCCTCTGCCTCATGAGAGCTGGGTGTAAAGTGTGCACCATTATGTCTGGATAGTCTCCCGTTTTTATATGTTTTTTTTTTTCACCTTATCAAATTAACTTTTTAAAACTTTCCTTTTATTTCAGTCTTTTAGGTTTAGTGTTGGAAATATTTTCCCAAGTCAGGTGCAGTAATACATGGTTGTAAACCTGGCTGGTGCACACTTTAAACCCAGCACTCAAAGAGGCAGAAGCAGGTGGATCTCTGTAGAGCTAGCACTACACAGAGAAAAAAAAAGGAAAAAGAGCCAGGCATGGCTCAGCTGTAGAGCAATGGGCCAAAGCTCCCAAGTTGGAGGTTAGAGTGGTGCTTGCCTGGCATGCATGAATCCTGGGTTCCAGCCCCAGCACCATAAAGAAGCACACAAGCAGGCTGCCTAGGTGCTCAGCAGTGAAGAGCGCTGGCTGCTCTTGCAGAGGACGGGAGTTCAGTTCCAGCACCATGTTGGGTGGCTCCCGACCACCCATAACTCCAGGTCCAAGAGAGACGACGTCTGTGGCCCCCAGGGGCACCTGTACCTGTGTTCACATACCTACACACATAATTAAAGCTTGGCAGACAAGGCCCCCTCAGTTGACTGCCTTGCATTTGACCTTGACAGCTGTCCTGCTTGCTTTGGGCATGTGAGAACAGGACAGTGCAGGTGGGATGCTGGGTGGGTGCAGGATTGTATTGGGTGCTCATGATTGCATCTGTTGCTTTTCTTCAATCTGCTCCCGGCTGCAGCGAGAGTCACAAAGTGCACAGGATGCAGGACTTCGATGGACAGGTGGTCCAGGTAGGAGGCTTGGGCCGAGGCCCTCCAGCCTTTGTCTTGGGCACTTTTGGAAGGTTGCAAGGTACACGGGGTGATGCCACATCTGTAATTGGGCTTCTCTGGATGTCTTAGGGGTGCTGTTGCCACGATGAAACACCATGACCATAAGCAACTTGGCAAAGAAAGGCTTCATTTTGCTTGCACTTCCATATCACTGTCCACCATTGAAGGAAGTCAGGGCAGGAGCCTGGAAGCAGGAGCTGACGGAGGGATGCAGCTTACTGGCTTGCCTCTCATGGCTTGCTCTTGTAAAATCTAGGACCACCAACCTAGGGATGACACCCCCCACAGTTGGCTGGGCCCTCCCCATCAATCACTAATTAAGAAAAATGCCCTACAGGCTCTTTTACAGCCCGATCTTACGTTGGAGGCATTCCTTCTTCTCTTATGACTAGCTTGTGTCAAGTGTCTTACAGTCAGCTAACACACTGGCTGAAGAGATTAGTAGAAATTAACTTACCACTGGCTGGAACTGACGCTATAATGTGGGAGCAAGGTAGACGTGAAGGGGACATAATAGGTCTAGTAGTAAGGTTGCAGCAAGTGCAGTTCTTCTCAAACTGGCTTCATAGTCCTGTGAATGTGAGTTCAAGACCCTGCTCCTGTTCCTCCACTTACTTGCTGAGTGACCTTGGGTAAGTCACTAAAGCTTGGTGGTTCCATTTGTGCTAGGGGGTCTTGACTGTTGCCTTAGCACAGTTTCTGGCAGAACAGCTGTCCTGTGAGTTAGGAAAGAGAGTATGGTATCTTACTGTCCTGAAGACAGGCAGTACCGTGGCATGGGGCTGCAGGGAAGCCTCTGTCCGGGTGGACAGTGCCTTCAAGGGAAGTGTGAGGGGGGGAGAGCAGATTGCTACAGGGAAGGCGGAGAGGCTGAGTGAGGTTCCAGAGTGGAGGTGGGGAGGGGCAGATGAGAGCTCGGTGTGGGGGTGGGGCTGGGGGAGGGAAGAACTGTTGGACTTGCTTCTTAGGATGTCTGCTTGGTTTCATCGAGTGGAGAGGGTGACAGTGTAGGCAGCGTGGCTTCAGAGAAAGTAAGCTGTGACAGTGACCCAGGGACCCGGTGACCTGGGTAAGCCTGCCTGATCCAGCGCCCTCTGCATGGACCTGCCTGCCTGCCTCAGCTCTAACAGCACTGTGTCTCTGTGTCTGCCAGGTTGTCTGTGGTCAGGACCACAGCCTGTTCCTCACAGACAACGGTGAGGTCTATGCTTGTGGATGGGGTGCCGATGGACAGACAGGTAGGTGTTTGTTGGCCCCTCCAGGAGGTGCAGAATCTTGGCCTGTTCTGTGACCTCCGCAGCTGCTGTGGGCTCTAGGGCTCATGGTCTAGAGTTGGGTCTTCTGGGGATTGCTGGCTTCGGTGTCCTTTCCTGTTTTTTTTTTTTTTTTTTTTTGCTGCTGGTTTCCATAGAAACAAACCAAGAAGGTGTTAGAGGTTCCTCAGCACTGTTGTCAGGTAGTAGAGATCTGGGCCTCATTTCCCAGCAGCTGGAGTCTGGAGAGCAGGTTCCTGCTGGTGCTCCCTCCCCTCAAGGGCTTAGCGGCTTGGTTATGAACTTGTGTTTTATTGAGTTTAATTTGTGGGAACCTTCAGGACCCGCATTAGAGAGCATTCGGCTCAAAGGTGTCTCGTTCGCCCTGGTCTGTGGCCAAAGGCTTCTGCCGCTCTGAGATCCTGGTTTACCTAGGAGTCTGTGGTTCAGTGCTGCGCTTTGGCCTGATGCCCAGTAAGGCCTTATGCTGTCTGGGTGGCCTCTAACTCCTGGTCTAAGTGGCCTCTTTGCTTGGCCCGCTGAGTCCAAGAGCCTGCAGGTGCATGCCACTGTGCTTGTCTTCCTTATCCCCGAGCAAGCCCCGCAGAGTGTCAGAAGCTGCGCCCTCCAGGGCTGGGCTGTAGCTCAGAGGCAGCTCCGTCCCCAGCACTGCAGCCCAGAAGACAGCAAGAGGAAGGAAGAAAATAACTGCTTATAGTTATGCCAACGCGGAAAACATTAGCATATAGTGCTAGTTCATCTTTCAAAATTGTCTAACTTTTGGGGGTTTTGTCTGAGGGTCTACTCTCCCTCCCTCTTTTGACACAGGTCTTTCTATTTAGGCCTGGATGTCCCGGAACTCGCTATGTTCACCAGGCTAGCCTCGAACTCACAGTGATCTGCCTGCCTCTGCCTCCCAAGTGCTGGGATTACAGGTGTGTGCCTCCATGCCTGGCGAGGGTCTGTTTCTAAGGCTATCCTGAAACTACAGAATAGATCAGGCTGACTTAGGACTCACAATGTAGCCCAGGCTGTCCTGGAACAACAGTATAGATCAGGCTGGCTTAGAACTCACAGTGTAGCCCAGGCTGTCCTGGAACTCATGATGCTTTGTCCTCAGTCCTTCAACTTGATTTAGACCTAAAAACTCCTAAGGTGTTAAAATATGTGGGATATGGCTCTTTTGTTTGTCCTCTTTGGGGCCAAGTGCTACCCACATGCCTGTTCTTCCCTGAGTCTCCAATGACTGTGAGTTAATGCTACTGTTTCCTACTGTGCTAGGCCTGGGACACTACAATATCACCAGCACACCCACCAAGCTGGGCGGAGACCTTGCCGGGGTGACAGTTGTCCAGGTTGCCACCTACGGTGATTGCTGCTTGGCCGTGTCTGCCGATGGAGGCGTCTTTGGCTGGGGAAATTCCGAGTACCTGCAGCTGGCCTCAGTCACAGACTCCACACAGGTGTGTAGCCAGTGGGCGCGGAGGCTTCGATGTCGAGGTGCGTTTCAGGTGTAGCTTGGTGTTGGACTGCCTGTGCTCTGCCATCTCCTTAGAGCCCCAAAAGAGTGCCAGTGTAACTAGCTGGCCTTGGTTTAAGACAGTGCTGTTTCATTTTTGTGTGTTTCTGTGTAGTGTGCATGCATGTTTCGTGTGTGCGCACATGTGCACCTGGAGGCCTATGGTTGATGTTGGGAACCATCCTTGACTGTCCGTCCATCATATTGACTGAGGCAGGGACTCTTAGTCAAACTCAGAGCTTGTCAATATAGTTTGTCTTGCTGGCCAGCTGGCTCTGGGTATCCCTTGTGTTGGCCTTCAGAGGCTGGAGTCACAGGCAGCCTACCTGGCGTTTATGTGGTCCTGGGGATCTGGGCTCCAGTTCTCATGCCTGCAGGCAAGCACTTTAACCACCTAGCCATCTCCCCAGCCAGAACGTGTGTGCTTTGAGAAGCGTTTTGCTATACAGATCTGGCTGGCCTCAGCTTGGAGCACCCCTCTTGCCTCAGCTTCCCGAGTGTCACAAGGCAAGCGCCACCACACCCACCTACGGCAGTGCATTAAGTCTGTCTCTCCCACATCTTTTTTGTTTGTTTGTTTCCTTTTCTTTTTTTTCTTTTTCTTTTCTTTTTTTTTTGTTTTTTTGTTTTTGTTTGTTTTTGAGACAGGGTTTCTCTGTGTAGCCTTGGCTGTCCTGGAACTCACTCTGTAGACCAGGCTGGCCTCAAACTCACAGAGATCCGCCTGCCTCTGCCTCCCAAGTGCTGGGATTAAAGGCGTGTGTCACCACACCCAGCTTTTTTGGTTGTTTTTCAAAACAGAGTTCCTCTGTGTAGCCCTGACTGTCCTGGAACTCACTATGTCGAACAGGCTGGCCTAGAACTCACAGATATCCACCTGCCTCTGCCTCCTAAGTGCTGGGATTAAAGGCATGTGCCCCCACTGCCCGGCTCCCCCATCTTTTCTAACAGGGATACGAGGCAGTGTATACATGTGCCCACGATGTCATAGAGTGCCTCTGCCTCAGTGTACCATATATGTGGCCAGGCTTGGTGACAAGTTGGAAGTTAGCTTAGGCTGCACAGTGAAACAACAAATAAAGCTGGGTGTGGAGATGCACACCTGCAATTGCAGCCCTCAAGAGGTGGAGCCAGGAGGACCAGGAGGTCAAAGTCCTTTTGGCTACATAGTAAGTTTGAGGCCAGCCTGGGCTACGTGAGACCCCGTCTCAACAAGTCAAAAGAAAAATGTAGGCTCCAGAGTATGCAGATCAAAACACAGTGGCTGTAACTAAGGCTAGCCTGTGGTTCATGGTCAGTGCCCTGTCCTGGGGTTACAGTGTGTGCTGCCTGCCATGGTCCACTAACTTTAGTGTTTTACTAAGGACTATTTTGAACATAAACAAAGGGTAGAGATCGTTTTATAACTAATATCTTTCTTTTTTATGGTGCGTGTGTGTATGTGTGTGTGTGTGTGTGTGTGTGTGTGTGTAGACCAGAGAACAGCTTCAGTCACACCTCAGGAGCTATCCACCTTATTTTCTGAGACAGGGTCCCTCACTGGGACCTGGGGCTCGCTCATTGGCTAGGTTGGCAGGCCAGCCAGTTCCTGGGATCCACCTGTCTCCACCTCCCCAGTGCTTGGAGGAGCACACGTGTTTTGGGGGTGGGATAGAATTTGGGTTCTCATACTTACATCGCAAGTACTTTACCAATTGAGCCATCTCCCGAGTCCATAACCAGTATCTTTGTATCCATTACTGATGTTAGTTGCTAATGGCCAGTTTTTAATAACGAAAGTATAATTTACACATTGTTATTCACCAATATGAAGTGTGTGCAGCTTAGTAGGTTTTGATTCATTCACAGAGGTTGCAGGCTGGCGACATGGCAGAGCAGGTAGAGGCATTTGCCACCAAGCCTAACAACCTGAGTTTGATCTTCAATGAAAAGAGAGATCTGACTCTCACCAGTTGTCCTTTGGCCTCCACTGTGCTCTGTACATGTGTCATGTGTGCATGTGCATGTGTATGTATGTGTACATATGCATACAATAAGTAGGTAAATGAATTAATAAAAATGAAATATAGCCTAGCTGTGGTGGCTCATACATTTAATCCCAGCACTCAAGAGACAGATGCAGGTGGATCTCTCTGAGTTCATGGCCAGCCTGGTGTGCAGAGCTAGTTCCAGAACAGCCAGGACTGCACAGAGAAACCATATCTCAAAAAACAAAACAAAACAAAAACAAATGAGCAACAAGCCAAGCCCTGCCTCCCAAAGGTTTTTAACTAAAGTCAAGTTCCCAGAGCATCTCTGTCGTCCCTGAAGCTCACACTGCTAATGGCTGACATTGCCACATCTCTTTTTGTTTTTGTGGTGCTGGGGATGGTCCAGGACCTGGAGTGCACTGGGCAGGTGCTGTACCACTGAGCTGCATTCCCAACACTTAGCGTACATTTCTCATGGAATAGTGGGTCTGGAGGCTGGCAGGGGCGCAGTAGGTTTCTTGGCTCTGTTAAGACTACAGTCACTGTGGCTTCCATGGAAAGCAGCTGCCTCCAGCCCTGTGCTGCTTGCTGCTGGTGCTTGTCAGGATGCTGGACTGAGGCCCTGGTGCCTCACTGTGAGTTGGGCATTTGCTAGCTGCTAGCCATGTGGGCTTGGTTTCTTGCCATATGGCTACTCCATTCTGGAGTGTGGCAGCTGGCTCCATTAGACCAGCAGGTGAGAAGGCCAGAGAATGCCCGTGAGGCCGAATCCAGTGCTGGATCATTTGACCTTGGAAGTGACAGGTCCCTCACTTTGGGAATTGTGTTCAGAAGAAGCAAGTCACCAGGGTGAGCCCAACGTCACACATGGGTGTGGACACAGGAGCCACTGTGGAAGTGGCCAATATAATTTTGATTTCTTTTTCTTCTTATTTTTTTATATTTTGTTTTGTTTTGAGACAGGATCTCTTACTGTATAATCCTGGCTGTTCTGGAATTTGCTGTGTAGACTAGGCTGGCCTTGAGCTCACAGAGTCTGCGTGCTTCTGACTCCTGAATGCTGGGATCATACTTGGCTTATTTAACTTTTTTACACTTGGTTGTTTAGAGAGTGTGTGTGGTCAGAGGACAGCTTATAGGAGTTAGTTCTCTCCTTGTACCCTGTTGGTTGCTGGGATTCTCAGGTAGTCAAGCTTGGCAGCAAACAGCGTTATCTAGCTGTCTGTCTGAATATTTGTCCGTCCATCCATCCATCTATCCATCTGTCTGTCTGTCTATCTGAGACAGGGTCTCACGCTGCTGTAGCTTAGGCTGGGTGAGAGCTCAAGGCAGTCCTCTTGACTCAGCCTCCACAGTAGTGGGATTACAGGTAGAAGCCACCACACCCAGAGGCGTCAGGCTGTAACCCCCAAGGGCAAGCCCCTACTGACTTACTTCTACCAGCCATGTTCCACCTCTTAAAAGTTCCCAGCCTTCAGGGTAGCACCACTGTTTACCGCTCTAGTTGGCAGTAAACCTGGGACAACGCAGCCGATAAATGAGTCGGGCTAAAGTCTCATGCAATAGCCGAGTCTATTCGTAGCATCAGGCAGTTTGTACTCTGAGGGCTAAGAAGAATCACCCGAGTAAGGTGTCCAGTCACAAGGGCGAGCCGCACATGGCAAACATGGTTTTTCTGTAGAGGCAGCTGAATAACAACAGCTGAAGTAAACTCACTCCCGTCCGCTACACGCCAGAGGAGCATGAAAAACATCCCAAGAACAAGTCTGATTTGAAGACACGAAGGTCACAAAGCCTCTTCTCTTGTTTTCTTGGCGTTTTCTCCCAAGCATTCAGAACCCTCACGTGACTCCATTCTTGGACCGTGTTCCAATACACCACGTGCTGGGGAATAAGTTTCAAAACATGAGCTGAGTGAGGGATGAGGTTATGCACGCCTCTAATCTCAGCACTCGGGAGGCAGAGGAGGATCTCCCTGTTCAAGGCCAGCCTGGGCTACAGAGTGAGTTCCAGAACAGCCAAAGCTATAGAGAGAGACTCTGTTTCAAAACAAACACAAAACACACACACAAACAAACAAACCAAAAAACAACCAACAAACACCCCAAATATCACACATGATCCTTTGGGGCCATTTCAAATTCAAATGTAAGAAGGATTGTATCCATGCAGTGGTTTGCAGTGTCCTGGGTCACCTGGATTTCCTACTAATTTTCTTTCTTTCTTTCTTTCTTTCTTTCTTTCTTTCTTTCTTTCTTTCTTTCTTTTTTTTTAGAGGTATGTGTCTGTGGGTCTGTGCATGTGAGTGTAGGTGCCCTCAGGCTGAGCAGAGTAACAGAGTGTCGGATTCCTGGAGCTAGAGTTAGAGGCAGTTATGAGCTGACAGATGTGGGTGCTGGAAAGAGCAACAGACACTTTTTTTTCCCTTCGAGACAAGGTTTCCTGTGTAGCTCTGGGCTGTCCTGGACTTGCTTTGTAGACCAGGCTGGCCTCGAACTCACAGTTCCAGAGATTCACCTGCCTCTGCTTCCCAAGTGCCAGGATTAAAGGCGTGTGCCACCATGCTGGCCACAAAAGACACTCTTAAAAGTCATTTTTTCCTCTTTTTTCTTTTCTTTTGAGACAAGGTCTCACTATGTAGCCCTAAGGGGTCTGGAACTTGTTATGTTGACCAGGCTGGCCTTGAACTCACAGAAATCTGCCTGCCTCTGCATCTTAAGTGCTGGGCTTAAAGGTCTTTGCCACCATGTTGATATCATTCTCTCTCTCTCTCTCTCTCTCTCTCTCTCTCTCTCTCTCTCTCTTTTTTTTTTAAAGACATGGCTTTAGCTGGGCTGTGGTGGTTGCACACCTTTAATCACAGCGCTCGGGCGGCAGAGGCAGGAAGATCTCTTGAGTTTGGTCAACAAGTGAGTTCCTGGATAGCCAGAGCTGCACAGAGAAATCCTGTCTTGTGTGGGGGAGTGCTGCGGGGGTGGAGACATGGCTTTTATTTATAACCCTGGTTGGCCTGGTTGGCCTGGTTGGCCTCAAACTCAGAGATTCACTGCCTCTGCCTCCTGTGCTAAGATTAAAGGCACCACACCTGGCCAGTTCTGGCCTCTTTGAGTGGGCTATGCTTGCCCTGTTCCCATGGTACATCTCTTCCCACTGGAAGATGTTCCCTTCTTCCCTTGCCCAGCTCCTCCGACTTATCCTTCAGAGCTCAGGAACAGTGATGCTGTCCCCCTCCCCCATGCCAGGTCAGCCTCCTAGAGACTTCTGGAAATCCCCTCCATGCTTTGGATTATTGCAAATGTAACAAAGAGCTGAGTTTGATTGACATCTGCTTTTCAGAAGCGTGGGAACTGGGTCCTTCTGGCTCCCTTCTGCGTCCCACGGCCTTGGTTGGGAAGCTTGGTGAGAGATGCCTGGGAGACCCTTGTGGGGTTAGTAAGTGAGCTGGGACACTGGCCAGGGATTCCTCCTGCTCCTGCCTGGTTGTTTCTAACCGTGCCCACTTTTTTCTTTGGTACAGGTTAACGTCCCTCGGTGCCTGCCTTTCTCCAAAGTAGGCAAGGTGAAGCAGGTGGCTTGTGGTGGCACCGGCTGCGCTGTACTGAATGGTGAGAGCCTTTTCTCGGCAGCTCTTTGGGAAGCACTGGGCAGTTCAGATGGGCAGACTGTAGACGGAACCCTGAAGAGGGGAGGGTGGCGGTGGGACCAGCTAGTTGTACTACTAGTTCAGTGACTGCAGGGTAGAGGTGAGATCCCCAGCCGGTCAGTCGCTCATGATATAGGCGTATAGAAACCACAGAGCTTGGTCATTTTATAGCAAATGTCTGGGTCCTGGAGCTAGGGATCAGACCCGGGTCCCTATGCACACTCGGGGAGTTGTAGGCAGATGCTCTACCCCTGAGTCCCATGCCCAGGGTCTGATGCATGAAAACCCTGCTGTGTCACTGAGCTCCACCCTGTCAGCAGTGCTGCACTTGTTATGGCCAGAGCTGCAGGGTAGCTCAGGGGTAATGCGCTTATGCGTGAAGAGCCAGACGATCCTTAGCCCTGTACCAGAAAGAAGGAAGGAAGAAAGGAAGTAACTGGGAAGGGGTGAAGGAAGAAGGGAAGAAGGAAGTGGAGAAGGGAAAGGGAAGAAAGGAAAGCTGGCCGTTGTGGTGCAGGCCTCTGATCCCCAGTATTGAGGAGGCTGAGGGAGAGGACTAGAAATTCCGGGCCAGCCTGACTACCTAGCAAGACTGTGTCTTAAAACAGAGCACCTGGAGCTGGGTGGTGGCGGCACACGCCTTTAATCCTTGCACTCAGGGAGGCAGAGGCAGGCGGATCGCTGTGGGTTTCGGGCCAGTCTGGTCTACAGAGTGAGTCCAGGACAGCCAAAGCTACCCAAACCAAAACCAACCAAGCAAACAACCCAAAATGCCCCCCAAAAAACACCTGGCGCTGGAGCGATGGTTCAGTGGTTAGGAGCACTTGTTCTTACAGAGACCCAGGTTTCGCTCCCAACACTCACGTCAGACACCCATGTGATGCTCAGATACACATTTGACTAAAAGACTCATATACCTCATACACATACAATAAATCTTTTTCTTTTTCTTTTTTTTTTTTTTTTTGACAGGGCCTCTCTATGTAGCCTTGGCTGTCCTGGACTCACTTTGCAGACCAAGTTGGCCTCGAACTCACAGTGATGCACCTGTCTCTGCCTCCCAAATGCTGGGATTAAAGGTGTGCACCACCACGCCCGGCTAGAATAAATCTTAACAAACAAAACAAAAAACCCTGAAAACCCAAGGAAACCATCCCAAAGCAAAACCCAAAACTTGTACTCCCCCAAAAGCAAGTTAAAAAGCATTTGCTTTGTTTTTGAGACAGGGTTTTCTCTGTGTAGCCTTGGCTGTCCTGGACTCTTATCTGTAGTCCAGGCTGGCCTCGAACTCACAGCGATCCGCCCGCCTCTGCCTCCCGAGTGCTGGGATTAAAGGCGTGCGCCACCATGCCTGGCCTACCAGGCTGGCCTTGAACTCACAGAGATCCACCTGCCTCTACCTCCTGAGTGCTGGGATTACAGGTGTGCGCCACTGCAACTGGCTCATTTCTAAGAATGACTTGTGTCTGGCCTGGTGCTCTGGTCAGTGTGATATTTGGAGCTGTGGTGGGAAAGTGTCTGGTTTTTCTGTGCCCAGTGGGTTTTATGGGATACCCTTTCCTCATTGCCCTCAGGAATGGGTTGTTTCTGCTCTGAGACTGGCTTCCTCCCTACTCAGGCTAGTATTTAATGAGGGGAGAGTCATTATCAACCTGCCAGCACTGAGCGTCTCAGCCTCCTCAGGCCTCCACCTCCTGAGGCCAGGATTCTTCTTCCGTGGTTGGCTTGTGCAGCCTGGGGACAGAACCAAGGGCTCCCTGCAAGCTAGCCATGTGTTCTACCAACTGAGCCCCCCACCCCGGCAAGGGAGAGCTCTGC
Organism: Acomys minous; assembly: GCF_964271855.1. Classification (NCBI taxonomy): domain Eukaryota; kingdom Metazoa; phylum Chordata; class Mammalia; order Rodentia; family Muridae; genus Acomys; species Acomys minous. Next base: position 75,367,960 of record NC_140498.1, read on the forward strand.
TTCCCCTGACTCACAACCCCTGTTTCTGGTGTAACACAGAAGAAGGACACGTTTTCGTCTGGGGCTATGGAATTCTTGGGAAAGGACCAAACCTCTTGGAAACGGCTCTTCCAGAAATGATTCCACCCACACTCTTTGGCCTGACGGACTTCAACCCCGATATCCGGGTTTCCCAGATCCGATGTGGGCTTAGTCACTTTGCCGCACTCACCAGTAAGTTACCCTGCTGGGCAGCCAGGCCCCCATCTGTCCCTTCTCAAACTGGGACAGCTCTCAGCTTCTGCATTCAAGCTGTATCCTTCTAGAGCTATCCATTCATCCACCCTCTGCCTGTCTTTCCCTCTATTCTGCCATTATAGTATCTAGCCATTTCTGTTCATCCTTCTATTCATGCATTCTTTATCCTTCCCTCCCTCCCTCCCTCCCTCCATCCATCCGTCCATCCATCCATCCATCCATCCAACAGATTCATGTCTTTATGGGATGCATAGAGGAAGGCCACAGCAGAGGCAATCTAGTTTGTATCATACGACCCATGCCTTCTTTTCATGCTGGCATTTGGTTTGGGGTCAGGCTTACGCTATCCTGTGATCTCACAGGAGGCGCCTGTTGCAGGGTGGGTGGGGAGAAGGGTTTGGTAGAGCGCTGCTGAAAACCAGGAGAGGTTTGGGCCATGCGTGGGTGAGTGATGTAGGAATGGGTGTGTGGGGTGGCAAGTGGCCCACTTTACAGGCAGGAAAACTCAGACCCTCCGAGGCCCTGGGGTAGGAGGACCACAGGCTGGCTGGAGGCTCATGCGGCCTTGGGATAGCACGGTGCGCCACAAGCATCTGGACACTGGCCTTCCTCGTGTTCCGCCACCGCGCCTCAGTTCGGGCGGCTGCTCTAAAGTCCTCTGTGTCACATGTCACTATAATGATTCCCAGGGAGTTTGCTGCTTCCTAGCCAGTCAAAAGTCTTCTTGAGCAAAAGGTATAACTTTCACTTTGTCTTCTCACCAGAGCTTAAATTTGCCTTTTTTGCTACTTTTAGTTTGCCCTGTAACTGACCTCCATGCCTAACTCAAATGGCATGGTTCATTTTCACTCTTAAGCTCCCACTTGTGACTCTAATGAGCGTCTCCCTAAAACTGGGAAAAAAAAAAAGTCATTTTAATTTTGGACTCAAGATGTGACTCAGAAGTAAAGCACCTGCCTAGAATTCCCTAGTGAGGGGCTGGGGTGTCGCTCAGTGGTAGAGCCCCTGCCTAGAATCCCCCAGGGAGGGGCTGGCAGTGTAGCCCAGAGAATAGAGCACCTGCTTAGAATCCCACAGTGAAAGGCTAGGGAGGTGGTTCAGTAGAGGAATGTCTGCTTGGACTTTGTCAGTGAGAGGCATGGCTCAGCAGTAAAGCACTTTCACCCAGGTGTATTCATTGTATTTATTAGTTTAGCCATTTGTTAATTTCTGGCTCTTCTACTAGGTCAAGGTCATGAGGACAGGAAGCATGTTTGTTCAGTTGCTGTCCTGTCCCCAGTGCCCAGCACACAGACATAGACCCAATGCAGTTAGGGACCCAGTTGCTCTGTGCCTCCTCACAGAGCACAGCCACACACTGAAACTCAGAGCTGGGTCTGCTGCACTGTGGGTGGTAGCAGGCCATCAAGTGAGCAGAGTGTGCTGTGCCCAGGATCCCTGACCCTGCTCTATAGAAAGCCTTGTCGTCCCTAGGCTGGGTGTCAGAGGTCCTGGCCTGGACCTGGTCTGGGGATGGGGACATTCTCTAAGGTGATTTTCTCTGAGAAACACTTCAGAGACCAAGTTAGGCTCTGCTTGTCCCTGGCTCCTGGAAGACCGTCCTCTTGATGGCCTGCTCCTTGGGGAGCTCCAGCAAGCCCTGTCTTCCTTCCTTTGCAGACAAGGGCGAGCTGTTCGTGTGGGGCAAGAACATCCGAGGGTGCCTGGGCATCGGACGCCTGGAAGACCAGTACTTCCCATGGAGGGTAAGACCGTGCAGCGGTGGGTCGTGGGGGATGTGCCAAGGAGGGGGGTGTGCCAAGGAGGGAGACGTGCCAAGGGATGGGCTGGCTTTGGGAAACAAAACCAAATATGAGACAGGGTCCAGGCCCTCCTGTTCGCTGTGTACCGCGGTCTAGGATGGGCTCCAGGGAGGCTTGAGTGGAGGTGATGGGCAGGGGCTGCCATAGCACCAGCCTCCAAGTGTGCGGGCCTTCAGCCTTTCTGCTCTGTGCAGTCAGTGCATCCCAGGCACCTGCCACTTGCAAGGGTAGAGGGAGCGGCCCCCTCAGTGCTGCAGTCCCTGTAGGGTGCTACCAGGTGGGCCAGAGATGTGGCCCCTTGGTGGAGTAGCTGCACAGCATGCACGAATCCGTCCCCAGCACCACATGAGCTTAGTGCACTGGCCCATGCCTTTGATTCCAGCACTAGACTAGTGGAAGCAGAAGAATCAGAAGTTCACGGTCAGCGGACGTGGTGGTGCACACCTGTAATCCCAGCACTTGGGAGGCAGAGGCAAGTGGATCGCTGTGAGTTCAAGGCCAGCGTAGACTACAAAGCTACAAAGCAACTCCAGGGCACCAGAGACACACAGAAAAACCCTGTCTTAAAAATAAAAAAATAAGACTTCCCCCCCCCAAACAAAACAAAACAAAACAAAAACACAAAAAGAAAGAAAGAAAAAGAGCGCTGGCTCAGCAGGTAAGGGTCCTTGCTGTCCTCAGAGGACCTGGGTGGGTTCCCAGCACCTACATCAGGTGGATCACACTTGCCTGTAACTCCAGCTCTGGGAGATCCTACTCCTCCCGTGTCTGTAGTCACTGCAGTCATATGACTTACTCTTAGCTACACACACACACACACACACACACACACACACACACACACAAATTTTAGTTACTTTGTCTATATTTGGGCCCCCTCCCACTCCCCTCTTTTGGAGACAGGTCTCTATAGCCCTGGCTGTCCTCGAACCCACTCTGAAGACTAGGTTGTCCTTGAACTCACAGGGATCTGGCTACCTCTGCTTTCTAAGTGCTGGGACTAAAGGTGTGCACCACCACTGCCTGGCTCTTATGGATCTCTTTGTCATGTGTGGGGGTCTTGGGCAGTGCACATATGTACCATGTTGCACATGTGGAGGTCAGAGAACCACTTTGTGTCATTGGTTCCCTCCTTTAATCTTTATGTGGGTTCTAGGAATTGAACTCAGCTCAGCAGACCAAGCTGTTCATGGAGGCTGGAGGATTCTGAGTTGAAAGTGGATACTTATTTATTTATTTGAGACAAGATCTCCCTGTGTTGCCCTGGCTGGCCTAGAACTCGCTCTGTAGACCAGGCCGACCCTCAAATTCACAGAGATCCACCTGCCTTTGCCTCTCGAGTGCTCAGATTAAAGGTGTGCGCCGCTGCCCCCGGCTGGCCACTTCTCTCAGAGAGAAGTATTGTGTATGGGATTGCTCCCACAGTGGTCTTCCTGTGTGCCTCCCCAGGCTGTAGATGCTACCACGCCAGGCAGTGGCAGTGAACAACAACTTAGGCATTGAGAACGGCAGGAGCCAGCACCCCCTCACAACCACTCACCCCTGCTGCTTGTTCTTTTTTCTTTCTGAGTGTGGGCTTGGAAAATAGTGGAAGTAGCTGGGTCTTGTAATGACAAGCCCATCACAGGCCTGTCACCTACCTATGAATGTGGGTGGATTAGTCTTTTCTTGTTGCTTTGACCAAAGCAGCTTAAGGGAGAAAGGCTTTATTTTGGCTCACAGTTTGAGGGTACACAGTCCATTGTGGCGGAGAAGGCATGGAGGCAGGAACATGAGGCGGCTGGTCACATGGCACCCTCAGTCAGGAAGCAGAGAGAGATGGGTGCAGCTGCTCAGCTCACTGTCTCCTTTCCGTTCAATGTGGACCCCAGCCCATGGGATGGTGCTGCCCACAGTCAAGCTGGTTCTTCCCATCTCAGTTAAACCAGCCTCGGGGCTCCCTTATAGACACGTCAGAGGGGTATCTCCTAGGTGGTTCTAGAGCCTGTTACGCTGACAGTCACAGTGAACCATCACAGCTGCTTACCTGCTGGGGTGACTTGGCATAGCATAGTGGCTGGGTAGGAGTCCATGTCTGGGCTGCTGGAGCCTGATGCCTCTATTCTCAGCTTGCACCCTCTTGGTCTGACTCATGCATCCAGAGGAGTGGAACCCTGCTGGCCCTGGGCGTCCTGATGGGCTTTCCTCTTGTCCACCCTAGTGACTACTGTTCACCTTCTTACACATCTGGTCAGTCCCAAGGGCTCCTGCCAGGCAACTGCACTGCCTTTTGTCACCTTTTGATTGGATGAGGATTGACAGGTCCATTAGTTTTCATTCTTGTAGCAAGATACCAAGTTAAACAGAGGCAGTGTTTAATTTGGTTCCTGATCTTGGACTTTCTGCTGGGGTCAGCTAACTTCATTGCTTAGCGCCTGTGGCAGGGCAATACAACATAGTAGGGACAGGTGACCTCAAAGCTGCTCACCTCACCAAGGCTGGAAACTAGGGGATTCCCATCACTACCTTCAAAGGCACGTTCCCCATGCTGGACAGGATGTGTTTTGCTAGTTTGTTTTGTTTTGGTCAACTTGACACAAGCTAGAGTCATCTGAGAGGAGGGAACCTCTCTTTTTTGTTTGTTTTTTTTGTTTTTTCGAGACAGGGTTTCTCTGTGTAGCCTTGACTGTCCTGGACTCACTTTGTAGTCTAGGCTGGCCTCGAACTCACAGCGATCTGCCTGCCTCTGCCTCCTGAGTGCTGGGATTAAAGGCGTGCGCCACCACGCCCAGCTCAGGAGGGAACCTCTTTTGAGACATTGTCTCCATAAGATGGTGTAGACAAGCCCATAGGGCAATTTTTAAATTAGTGATTGATGTGGGAGGACCCAGCCCACTGTGGGAGATGCCACACCTGGGCTGGTGGTCCTGGGTGCACAGAAGGCTGAACAAGCCATGAGGGGCAAGCCAGCAAGCAGCCATGTTCCACAGCCTCCAGGTTCCTGCCCTGATTTCCACAGTGGTGGGCTGCAGCATGGAAGCATACCAAGTTGCTAGCGGTCATGGTGTTTCGTCTCAGCAATGGAAGTCCAAGGCATCCCCAGTGCCCACCTCCTCTCACTAGCCCCACCCTGCCATTTCCCACTGAGCTGGGATTCAAGCTTTCAACGCATGGGCCTTCAGGGCACACTTGAGATCCAAACCATAGCCACAGGGTGCTGTGGAGCCCCATACCACATCCTTCTTGTAGTGCGAGCTCTGAGGCCTGAGGCGGATCCCATGAGGTCACACCTACAAGTCACAGGTGAAGCCAGATTCACACCAGGTCACCTTTTCACTTGCACCCCGAGCCACTTGGAAGGCTGAGGCAGGAGGATCAGGTGAGCCTGACTATATAGTGAAATCTATTCATTCTCTCTCTATAGATATATAGCATGAATGAAGCCCTGGGTTCAGTCGTTAGCACCACATAAACTGGATATGGTGGGGCACACCTGCAATCCTAAGTCTTGGGAGCAAGAAGTGGAAGCAGGAGGTTTTGAAGTTCAAAGTTACCCTCAGATACATAGGGCGCTTGAGGCCCAGAGACCAAAATCCCCACATGACCAGGTACAGGCTTGCTATGGAGTCATTTCAGAGGCCTGAGAGACACACCAGGGGGCACTGGCGTCTCAAAGGTCCTTGCTGGCTGCAGGTCCTGGCCATCAGTCAAAGACCAAATAGCTTCCTGTGTGTTGGGCTCTAATGGCCGGGACATCTGGGGAGCAGCACATAGGTGCTTAAGTGCAGTGGGCTGGCTGCAGATGATCATGGCAAGGTAAATAGATGATCTCAAGGGGCCTGGGAGGTTGCTAAGAGCCCACCTGGATAGGTCATCATGGGGTGGCTGGTCACTGCTGTTCTGGGGCCAGCCTGGGGCATTGTCTGCAGCTCCGTGCTGCCTCTGTCACCTGGGGCCCATTTCTGTTTGCTCAGTGGTCTGTGTGGCCGCTTTTGCCAAGGCGCTTTTGTTTGGGGAGGCAGCGAGACAGCGTGGCGTGGTTCCTGCTTTTGTTTGCTGTCGTCAGCAGCCCCTAATGGAGGTGCAGCTCCTTAGTCAGCACCTGTCACTTTGGTGCTTTTAGGCCAGGCCACCTGTTGCAGGCATTCATTTCGGGGCCTAAACTCAGGAAATTGCCCAGGACGCAGCTTCTGTGCAGTAGCCAGTGGGGAAGGACAGTTGAATAGGCATCTGGCCAGCTGATCCGGAATCCACAGCTGGGTGAAGGGCTGAAGGCCGGGTCATGCGGGGTGTGCTTAGGGAGGCACAGGGCTGGCATGTGCACTTCTGCATTGAGAGCCTGTGAGGGCATAAGGTTTGATTTAAGTAGTTCTTAGTTGAGCACTGGGCATAGAGGGGTTAGTAAGAGGTACTTAAACCCAGTGGTTTAATCCCAGCACTCAGAGGCAGAGGCAGGCAAATCTCTCTCAGTTCCAGGACAGCCAGGGCTATACAGAGACAACCTATCTTAAAAAAATAAAATAAATTAAAGTACTTAACACCTGGTAATTTATTTATTTTGATAGGGAGTCATGTAGCCCAGGCTGGCCTCAAACTCATTGGTCCATTTGCTTCTACTTCCCACTTGCTAGGATGAATCACCAGGTCTGATTTATAGGGGGCTTGAGACTGAGCCTGGGGCCTCGTGCATGCTAGGCAAGTGCATTAGCCATGAGCTGCTACATCCCCAGCCATGCGGTCATTGTTTTCCATTGAGTGTCCTTTTGTGGTGTAGCATTGCGTGTTTACTATATTAGTAACAGTGACAAAAAAGAGAAAGTGGGCATGGTGCTTGCACCTAGCTCTCAGGAAGCTGCAAGTTCCAGGTCAGCCCAGACTCTAATGGCCAGAGCAACTGGGGAGCAGTACATAGGTGCTAAGTGCAGTGGGCTGGCGGCAGACAGTCATTGTAAGGTGCTTTCCCAGGCAAGGTAAACAGATGATCTCAAGGGGCCTGGGAGGTTGCTGCGGTGTAAGACCCTGTCTGAAAAGCTAAAATAATGTAGAGTATGGTGGCACACACCTTTAATCCTAGCACTCAGGAAGCAGAAGCAGGCAGACTTATAAATTCAAGGCCAGCCTGGTTTACACAGTGAGTTCCAGGGCAGCTAAGGATTCATAGTGACATCCTGTCTCTAAAAAGCAAACAAAGAGGCAGGAGGGCCCAGTAGGTAAAGTGCTTGCTGTGTAAGCACGAGTTTGGATCCTTCAGCACCCATGTAGAAGCCATGTTCAGCAGTGCAGTCTATAGCTTAGTGTCCGTAGGATGGAGACAGTGTGCCCTGTAGCCTAGTGTGTGCAGGAGTGGAGACAGTGTGCGCTGTAGCTCAGTGCGTGCAGGAGTGGAGACAGTGTGCGCTGTAGCCCAGTGTGTGCAAGAGTGGAGACAGTGTGCGCTGTAGCCCAGTGCCCGCAGGAGTGGAGACAGTGTGCGCTGTAGCCCAGTGTGTGCAGGAGTAGAGACAGTGTGCGCTGTAGCCCAGTGTGTACAGGAGTGGAGACAGTGTGCGCTGTAGCCCAGTGTGTGCAGGAGTGGAGACAGTGTGCGCTGTAGCCCAGTGCCCGCAGGAGTGGAGACAGTGTGCGCTGTAGCCCAGTGTGTGCAGGAGTGGAGACAGTGTGCGCTGTAGCCCAGTGCCCACAGGAGTGGAGACAGTGTGCACTGTAGCCCAGTGTGTGCAGGAGTGGAGACAGTGTGCGCTGTAGCCCAGTGCCCGCAGGAGTGGAGACAGTGTGCGCTGTAGCCCAGTGTGTGCAGGAGTGGAGACAGTGTGCGCTGTAGCCCAGTGCCCGCAGGAGTGGAGACAGTGTGCGCTGTAGCCCAGTGTGTGCAGGAGTGGAGACAGTGTGCGCTGTAGCCCAGTGCCCACAGGAGTGGAGATAGTGTGCACTGTAGCCCAGTGTGTGCAGGACTGGAGACAGTGTGCGATGTAGCCCAGTGTATGCAGGAGACAGTGTGCACTGTAGCCCAGTGTGTGCGGGAGACAGTGTGCACTGTAGCCCACTGTATGCAGGAGACAGTGTGCACTGTAGCACAGTGCCCGCAGGAGACAGTGTGCACTGTAGCCCAGTGTGTGCAGGAGACAGTGTGCACTGTAGCCCAGTGTATGCAGGAGACAGTGTGTGCTATAGCCCAGTGTGTGCAGGAGACAGCGTGCGCTGTAGCCCAGTGTGTGCAGGAGACAGTGTGCGCTGTACCCAGTGCCAACAGGAGACAGTGTGCGCTGTAGCGCAGTGTGTGCAGGAGACAGTGTGTGCTGTAGCCCAGTGTGTGCAGGAGACAGTGTGCGCTGTAGCCCAGTGCCCGCAGGAGACAGTGTGTGCTGTAGCCCAGTGTGTGCAGGAGACAGTGTGTGCCATAGCCCAGTGCCCGCAGGAGACAGTGTGCGCTGTAGCCCAGTGTGTGCAGGAGACAGTGTGTGCTGTAGCCGAGTGTGCAGGAGACAGTGTGTGCTGTAGCCAGTGCCCGCAGGAGACAGTGTGTGCTGTACCCAGTGCCCACAGGAGACAGTGTGTGCTGTACCCATTGCCCGCAGGAGACAGTGTGCGCTGTAGCCCAGTGTGTGCAGGAGACAGTGTGCGCTGTAGCCCAGTGTGTGCAGGAGACAGTGTGTGCTGTAGCCAGTGCCTGCAGGAGACAGTGTGTGCTGTAGCCATGTGTGCAGGAGACAGTGTGTGCTGTAGCCCAGTGTGTGCAGGAGACAGTGTGCGCTGTAGCCCAGTGCGTGCAGGAGACAGTGTGTGCTGTAGCCCAGTGCCCGCAAGAGACAGTGTGTGCTGTAGCCGTGTGTGCAGGAGACAGTGTGTGCTGTAGCCCAGTGTGTGCAGGAGAAAGTGTGCGCTGTAGCCCAGTGTGTGCAGGAGACAGTGTGTGCTGTAGCCAGTGCCCACAGGAGACAGTGTGTGCTGTAGCCAGTGCCCGCAGGAGACAGTGTGTGCTGTAGCCGTGTGTGCAGGAGACAGTGTGTGCTGTAGCCCAGTGTGTGCAGGAGACAGTGTGCGCTGTAGCCCAGTGCCCGCAGGAGACAGTGTGTGCTGTAGCACAGTGCGTGCAGGAGACAGTGTGCACTGTAGCCCAGTGCCCGCAGGAGACAGTGTGTGCTGTAGCGAGTGCCCGCAGGAGACAGTGTGTGCTGTACCCAGTGTCCACAGGAGACAGTGTGTGCTGTACCCATTGCCCGCAGGAGACAGTGTGTGCTGTACCCAGTGTGTGCAGGAGACAGTGTGCGCTGTAGCCCAGTGTGTGCAGGAGACAGTGTGTGCTGTAGCCAGTGCCCGCAGGAGACAGTGTGCGCTGTAGCCCAGTGCCCGCAGGAGACAGTGTGTGCTGTAGCCCAGTGTGTGCAGGAGACAGTGTGTGCTGTAGCCCAGTGCCCGCAGGAGACAGTGTGTGCTGTAGCCCAATGTGTGCAGGAGACAGTGTGCGCTGTAGCCAGTGCCCCCAGGAGACAGTGTGCGCTGTAGCCAGTGCCCGCAGGAGACAGTGTGCGCTGTAGCCCAGTGTGTGCAGGAGACAGTGTGTGCTGTAGCCCAGTGCCCACAGGAGACAGTGTGTGCTGTAGCCCAGTGTGTGCAGGAGACAGTGTGTGCTGTACCCAGTGCCCGCAGGAGACAGTGTGCGCTGTAGCCCAGTGTGTGCAGGAGACAGTGTGTGCTGTACCCTGTGCCCGCAGGAGACAGTGTGCGCTGTAGCCCAGTGTGTGCAGGAGACAGTGTGCGCTGTACCCAATGCCCGCAGGAGACAGTGTGTGCTGTAGCCCAGTGTGTGCAGGAGACAGTGTGTGCTGTAGCCAGTGCCCGCAGGAGATAGTGTGCGCTGTAGCCAGTGCCCGCATGAGACAGTGTGCGCTGTAGCCCAGTGTGTGGAGGAGACAGTGTGTGCTGTAGCCCAGTGCCCACAGGAGACAGTGTGCACTGTAGCCCAGTGTGTGCAGGAGACAGTGTGTGCTGTACCCTGGGCCCGCAGGAGACAGTGTGCGCTGTAACCCAGTGCCCGCAGGAGACAGTGTGCGCTGTAGCCAGTGCCCGCAGGAGACAGTGCGCTGTAGCCCAGTGTGTGCAGGAGACAGTGTGTGCTATAGCCCAGTGCCCGCAGGAGACAGTGTGTGCTGAAGCCCAGTGCGTGCAGGAGACAGTGTGCGCTGTAGCCAGTGCCCGCAGGAGACAGTGTGCGCTGTAGCCAGTGCCCGCAGGAGACAGTGTGTGCTGTAGCCCAGTGTGTGCAGGAGACAGTGTGCGCTGTAGCCAGTGCCCGCAGGAGATAGTGTGCGCTGTAGCCAGTGCCCGCATGAGACAGTGTGCGCTGTAGCCCAGTGTGTGCAGGAGACAGTGTGTGCTATAGCCCAGTGCCCGCAGAAGACAGTGTGCGCTGTAGCCCAGTGTGTGCAGGAGACAGTGTGTGCTGTACCCTGGGCCCGCATGAGACAGTGTGCGCTGTAGCCCAGTGTGTGCAGGAGACAGTGTGCGCTGTAGCCCAGTGTGTGCAGGAGACAGTGTGCGCTGTAGCCCAGTGCCCGCAGGAGACAGTGTGCGCTGTAGCCCCGTGTGTGCAGGAGACAGTGTGCGCTGTAGCCAGTGCCCGCAGGAGACAGTGTGTGCTGTAGCCAGTGCCCGCAGGAGACAGTGTGTGCTGTAGCCCAGTGCCCGCAGGAGACAGTGTGTGCTGTAGCCAGTGCCCGCAGGAGACAGTGTGTGCTGTAGCCCAGTGCCCGCAGGAGACAGTGTGCGCTGTAGCCCAGTGTGTGCAGGAGACAGTGTGTGCTGTAGCCGAGTGTGCAGGAGACAGTGTGTGCTGTAGCCAGTGCCCGCAGGAGACAGTGTGTGCTGTACCCAGTGCCCACAGGAGACAGTGTGTGCTGTACCCATTGCCCGCAGGAGACAGTGTGCGCTGTAGCCCAGTGTGTGCAGGAGACAGTGTGCGCTGTAGCCCAGTGTGTGCAGGAGACAGTGTGTGCTGTAGCCAGTGCCTGCAGGAGACAGTGTGTGCTGTAGCCATGTGTGCAGGAGACAGTGTGTGCTGTAGCCCAGTGTGTGCAGGAGACAGTGTGCGCTGTAGCCCAGTGCGTGCAGGAGACAGTGTGTGCTGTAGCCCAGTGCCCGCAAGAGACAGTGTGTGCTGTAGCCGTGTGTGCAGGAGACAGTGTGTGCTGTAGCCCAGTGTGTGCAGGAGAAAGTGTGCGCTGTAGCCCAGTGTGTGCAGGAGACAGTGTGTGCTGTAGCCAGTGCCCACAGGAGACAGTGTGTGCTGTAGCCAGTGCCCGCAGGAGACAGTGTGTGCTGTAGCCGTGTGTGCAGGAGACAGTGTGTGCTGTAGCCCAGTGTGTGCAGGAGACAGTGTGCGCTGTAGCCCAGTGCCCGCAGGAGACAGTGTGTGCTGTAGCACAGTGCGTGCAGGAGACAGTGTGCACTGTAGCCCAGTGCCCGCAGGAGACAGTGTGTGCTGTAGCGAGTGCCCGCAGGAGACAGTGTGTGCTGTACCCAGTGTCCACAGGAGACAGTGTGTGCTGTACCCATTGCCCGCAGGAGACAGTGTGTGCTGTACCCAGTGTGTGCAGGAGACAGTGTGCGCTGTAGCCCAGTGTGTGCAGGAGACAGTGTGTGCTGTAGCCAGTGCCCGCAGGAGACAGTGTGCGCTGTAGCCCAGTGCCCGCAGGAGACAGTGTGTGCTGTAGCCCAGTGTGTGCAGGAGACAGTGTGTGCTGTAGCCCAGTGCCCGCAGGAGACAGTGTGTGCTGTAGCCCAATGTGTGCAGGAGACAGTGTGCGCTGTAGCCAGTGCCCCCAGGAGACAGTGTGCGCTGTAGCCAGTGCCCGCAGGAGACAGTGTGCGCTGTAGCCCAGTGTGTGCAGGAGACAGTGTGTGCTGTAGCCCAGTGCCCACAGGAGACAGTGTGTGCTGTAGCCCAGTGTGTGCAGGAGACAGTGTGTGCTGTACCCAGTGCCCGCAGGAGACAGTGTGCGCTGTAGCCCAGTGTGTGCAGGAGACAGTGTGTGCTGTACCCTGTGCCCGCAGGAGACAGTGTGCGCTGTAGCCCAGTGTGTGCAGGAGACAGTGTGCGCTGTACCCAATGCCCGCAGGAGACAGTGTGTGCTATAGCCCAGTGTGTGCAGGAGACAGTGTGTGCTGTAGCCAGTGCCCGCAGGAGATAGTGTGCGCTGTAGCCAGTGCCCGCATGAGACAGTGTGCGCTGTAGCCCAGTGTGTGGAGGAGACAGTGTGTGCTGTAGCCCAGTGCCCACAGGAGACAGTGTGCACTGTAGCCCAGTGTGTGCAGGAGACAGTGTGTGCTGTACCCTGGGCCCGCAGGAGACAGTGTGCGCTGTAACCCAGTGCCCGCAGGAGACAGTGTGCGCTGTAGCCAGTGCCCGCAGGAGACAGTGCGCTGTAGCCCAGTGTGTGCAGGAGACAGTGTGTGCTATAGCCCAGTGCCCGCAGGAGACAGTGTGTGCTGAAGCCCAGTGCGTGCAGGAGACAGTGTGCGCTGTAGCCAGTGCCCGCAGGAGACAGTGTGCGCTGTAGCCAGTGCCCGCAGGAGACAGTGTGTGCTGTAGCCCAGTGTGTGCAGGAGACAGTGTGCGCTGTAGCCAGTGCCCGCAGGAGATAGTGTGCGCTGTAGCCAGTGCCCGCATGAGACAGTGTGCGCTGTAGCCCAGTGTGTGCAGGAGACAGTGTGTGCTATAGCCCAGTGCCCGCAGAAGACAGTGTGCGCTGTAGCCCAGTGTGTGCAGGAGACAGTGTGTGCTGTACCCTGGGCCCGCATGAGACAGTGTGCGCTGTAGCCCAGTGTGTGCAGGAGACAGTGTGCGCTGTAGCCCAGTGTGTGCAGGAGACAGTGTGCGCTGTAGCCCAGTGCCCGCAGGAGACAGTGTGCGCTGTAGCCCCGTGTGTGCAGGAGACAGTGTGCGCTGTAGCCAGTGCCCGCAGGAGACAGTGTGCGCTGTAGCCCAGTGTGTGCAGGAGACAGTGTGTGCTGTAGCCCAGTGTGTGCAGGAGACAGTGTGCGCTGTAGCCCAGTGTGTGCAGGAGACAGTGTGTGCTGTAGCCAGTGCCCACAGGAGACAGTGTGTGCTGTAGCCAGTGCCCGCAGGAGACAGTGTGTGCTGTAGCCGTGTGTGCAGGAGACAGTGTGTGCTGTAGCCCAGTGTGTGCAGGAGACAGTGTGCGCTGTAGCCCAGTGCCCGCAGGAGACAGTGTGTGCTGTAGCACAGTGCGTGCAGGAGACAGTGTGCACTGTAGCCCAGTGTCCACAGGAGACAGTGTGTGCTGTACCCTGGGCCCGCAGGAGACAGTGTGTGCTGTACCCAGTGTGTGCAGGAGACAGTGTGCGCTGTAGCCCAGTGTGTGCAGGAGACAGTGTGTGCTGTAGCCAGTGCCCGCAGGAGACAGTGTGTGCTGTAGCCCAGTGTGTGCAGGAGACAGTGTGCGCTGTAGCCCAGTGTGTGCAGGAGACAGTGTGTGCTGTAGCCAGTGCCCACAGGAGACAGTGTGTGCTGTAGCCAGTGCCCGCAGGAGACAGTGTGTGCTGTAGCCGTGTGTGCAGGAGACAGTGTGTGCTGTAGCCCAGTGTGTGCGGGAGACAGTGTGTGCTGTAGCCGAGTGTGCAGGAGACAGTGTGTGCTGTAGCGTGTGCCCGCAGGAGACAGTGTGTGCTGTACCCAGTGTCCACAGGAGACAGTGTGTGCTGTACCCATTGCCCGCAGGAGACAGTGTGTGCTGTACCCAGTGTGTGCAGGAGACAGTGTGCGCTGTAGCCCAGTGTGTGCAGGAGACAGTGTGTGCTGTAGCCAGTGCCCGCAGGAGACAGTGTGTGCTGTAGCCCAGTGTGTGCAGGAGACAGTGTGTGCTGTAGCCCAGTGCCCGCAGGAGACAGTGTGTGCTGTAGCCAGTGCCCGCAGGAGACAGTGTGCGCTGTAGCCAGTGCCCGCATGAGACAGTGTGCGCTGTAGCCCAGTGTGTGCAGGAGACAGTGTGTGCTGTAGCCCAGTGCCCGCAGGAGACAGTGTGCACTGTAGCCCAGTGTGTGCAGGAGACAGTGTGTGCTGTACCCTGGGCCCGCAGGAGACAGTGTGCGCTGTAACCCAGTGCCCACAGGAGACAGTGTGCGCTGTAGCCAGTGCCCGCAGTAGACAGTGTGTGCTGTAGCCAGTGCCCGCAGGAGATAGTGTGCGCTGTAGCCAGTGCCCGCATGAGACAGTGTGCGCTGTAGCCCAGTGTGTGGAGGAGACAGTGTGTGCTGTAGCCCAGTGCCCGCAGGAGACAGTGTGCGCTGTAGCCCAGTGTGTGCAGGAGACAGTGTGTGCTGTACCCTGTGCCCGCAGGAGACAGTGTGCGCTGTAGCCCAGTGTGTGCAGGAGACAGTGTGCGCTGTACCCAGTGCCCGCAGGAGACAGTGTGCGCTGTAGCCCAGTGCCCGCAGGAGACAGTGTGCACTGTAGCCCAGTGCCCGCAGGAGACAGTGTGTGCTGTAGCCCAGTGTGTGCAGGAGACAGTGTGTGCTGTAGCCCAGTGCCCGCAGGAGACAGTGTGTGCTGTAGCCCAGTGTGTGCAGGAGACAGTGTGCGCTGTAGCCAGTGCCCACAGGAGACAGTGTGTGCTGTAGCCCAGTGTGTGCAGGAGACAGTGTGCGCTGTGGCCAGTGCCCGCAGGAGACAGTGTGCGCTTTAGCCCAGTGTGTGCAGGAGACAGTGTGCGCTGTAGCCAGTGCCCGCAGGAGACAGTGTGCGCTGTAGCCAGTGCCTGCAGGAGACAGTGTGCGCTGTAGCCAGTGCCCGCAGGAGACAGTGTGCGCTGTAGCCCAGTGCCCGCAGGAGACAGTGTGCGCTGTAGCCCAGTGTGTGCAGGAGACAGTGTGTGCTGTAGCCCAGTGCCCGCAGGAGACAGTGTGCGCTGTACCCACTGCCCGCAGGAGACAGTGTGCGCTGTAGCCAGTGCCCGCAGGTGACAGTGTGCGCTGTAGCCCAGTTTGTGCAGGAGACAGTGTGCGCTGTACCCTGGGCCCGCAGGAGACAGTGTGTGCTGTAGCCAGTGCCCGCAGGAGATAGTGTGCGCTGTAGCCAGTGCCCGCATGAGACAGTGTGCGCTGTAGCCCAGTGTGTGGAGGAGACAGTGTGTGCTGTAGCCCATTGCCCGCAGGAGACAGTGTGCGCTGTAGCCCAGTGCCCGCAGGAGACAGTGTGCGTTGTAGCCCAGTGCCCGCAGGAGACAGTGTGCGCTGTAGCCCAGTGCCCGCAGGAGACAGTGTGCGTTGTAGCCCAGTGCGTGCAGGAGACAGTGTGCGCTGTAGCCAGTGCCCGCAGGAGACAGTGTGCGCTGTAGTCAGTGCCCGCAGGAGACAGTGCGCGCTGTAGCCCAGTGCCCGCGGGAGTGCAGCAGCCAGGTCTCCGATGCTTGCTGGTTAGCCATTGTATCTGAAGTCATAATCTCTAGGTTCAGTGAGAGATCTTGCTTCATATAATAAGGTGGAGAGTGCTAGATGAAGATGCCTGACATCCATCACTGGTTTCCACAGTTAACACACACACATACACACCACACACATACACACAAGTTGCACAACACACATACATATTACACACTGCAATTCACACACACACCTTTGACCACACAGCACACATATACACATATACATTACACACACTACATACCCCCCACATACCACAGATACATACACACTACACATGCTCCCCAATAACACATACATGCCATACACACACACCACCATGCATACACCATTCACCCCACCCCCACCCCGTATACACACATACACATTACACATCCTACACCTACCCCAGATAGACTACACAGACACACGTACACATATTACTACATTCTCCACATACCCCCACATGCAATATCCACATATATTCCATACAAACACACACACGTACACTATACACATACACATACACCCCTCATACCGCATCCCACACATACACTGTCCCAGGGTTCCTACTGCTGTGACAGAACACTGAACAGAGTGACCTGGGGAGGAAAGGGTTTCTTTTTATTTGGCTTACGCTTCCACGTCACAGTTCATCATCAAAGGATGTCATGACAGGAACTCGAGCAGGGCAGGGATCCTGAGGCAGGAGCTGATGCAGAGGCCATGGCGGGGTGCAGCTCACAGGCCTGCTCCTCATGGCTTCCTTCTCATGGCTTGCTCAGCCTGCTTTCTTATAGAACCCAGGACCACCAGCTCAGGGTTGGCCCCACCCACAGTGGTCTGGGCCCCCTTCCCCATCAATCACTAATTAGGAAAATATCCTACAGGCTTGCCTACAGCCGATATTGCAGAGGCATTCTCTCAACTGAGGTTTCTTCCTCTCTGACTCTAGCTGTGTCAAGTTGACATAAAACTAGCCAGCATACACACCATACACAGTACCTTTACACACATATTTACATACCACATACACACAAAAAAAGAAAGAAAAGAAAAATAAAAAAATAAACATAAAGCCTGTGAGGCCCACTGGGTAGAGGCACTTGACACCAAGCCCGACTACCTGAGTTTATACCAGTGTCCACAAGGTGGAGGGAGGGACCAGCCTGAAGGTTGTTCTCTGACCTGGAGTGCACACACAGGAGTGTAATAATTAAAGAAAAGGCTGGAGTACACCTGGGACAGTCCGGGATGGCCATGGCGGGGTCCTCTGGAGGCAGACTCCAGTGCTTAGGGTGGGAAGGATCGTGGCCTCTTGCTGCACTGAGAGCTAGGTCTTCCCGGTAAAAAGATTGGCCCAGACAGGCAGCACGGCTAGGACTGCAGAGGAGGCCCTAACGTCTTCTGAGATGGAGCAGAAACTGCCTCTTGTGTGGCCATGGTGGGGGCATCCAGGGATCCAGCCTGTGGGTGCAGCGGGACTGACAGGTAAAGTGACTGAAGTCACTGAGCCAGCGTGGCCTGTTCACACTAGACCCACCAGGCAGTGGCTTTCTCTGAGCTCTAAGGAAGTACTTGGTGACCCCTCCCACACTCTGCGAAGGTCTTGGAACACTCAGCCTCCAGGCAGGAAATGTGGAAGCCATGCTCACAGACTGGCACTGGAGCATCTGTGTCCTTCCAGAGGGGTACCTCTCTAGGGTGGCTACTACAGGTGACGCCCCTGATAGGACCGGTGAGCTGTGGATTACTGTGGGCACCCTGTTTCTAGGACATACAGCCACACTCTCAGAAGGCAAAGAACCTGCTAAGAGGTGGGCCTGAGGGTGAGGTTCACTTGGTAGAGTGCTTGCCTAATGTGTACAAAGCCCTAGGATCTGTCCCAGTACCACGTAAAGCAGGTGTGGTGCTAAATAGTGTGTCAACTCAGAACTTGGGAGGTGGAGGCCGGACGATCAGTTCATGGTCAGCTTCAGCTACACAGGAAGTTGGAGGCTAGCCTGGGCTACATGAGTCGTTGTCCCCCTCCTAACCCCCTCCCTGGCTCCAGAGCCTACCTGTCCTTCCCCTCATTGTGTCTTGGGGCTTGTTTTCCAGGTGACATTGCCCGGAGAGCCAGTGGACATGGCATGTGGTGTGGATCACATGGTGACTCTGGCCAAGTCATTCATCTGAACCTCCTCCTGGACCTGTCCCAGGCTGGCCCCAGCCTCTGAGCTATACCCGCAGCAACAGCTTGGCAGAGGCAGGGTGTGGGCACCAGCAGAGCTTCTGAGGGTACTGGGAGAGGGCCAGGGCCGTTGTGGAGCAGGATGCTTGCTCTGTGTCCTCAGTGGGGACTTTATACTAGCAGTGTGTGGACAAGGCTCTTCCCGCGCCGAGGCTCCTGCCTGCTGAACTCAGCCCAGGATGGCTACTGTTGGCTTGGCATGCTCCTGAGGAGTACCAGGCACAAGGACCTCCGATGGCCTGCCCAGTTCCCTTTGTAGGTAACACATGGTGGGATCTGGGGATGTGTCTTGCCTGAGACCCCATTCTTTGGGGAAGTTCACTGTTCATGACACATACAACATTAAGAGATTGGAGACATGACAAGGCCCTCAAAGAAACTTCTTGTCCGGTCACAACAGACCACAACAGCCTCTGGCTGGCCCCAGCTCAGCAAGAGAACCAGCTGACTTCAACTACGGCCTCTCCGTTCAGCTGCCACCCCACAAATTCCTCGGAAGGACACAGACCAGGAGCCCAGAATGCCTTGGCTTGAGACTTCCTGGAGTGGCCAGTGTGAGCCAGCCTTCCCCATGAGCCTACAGTGTCCCAGCTTTGGAACTTCCTCACTGCCTTGCTTTCAACAGTCCAGAAGCCTCTGAAGAAAGAAGCTGCAGGCCAGATGCTTGTAGGCTGAGGGCTGGGTAATCTTGGCTGGAGGGCCAGCCTTGGAGTGGGAAGCCTCACAAACTGGGAAAATATTTGTTTTTAAGAAGGCTTGTCTTTTCCTTCCAGAACAGAGTTTGAAAAGGTCTTTTGGAATAAAGTCTATTTTCTGCCTTTTTTCAGAATGGAAGTCTTGTGAAGTTTTACTCGATCGTTTTGAGACCATAAAGGTAGCAAATAGAAATCAGTGGGAAATACTTTAGAAGGCAGTCCCACCTGGTATGTGGTGGTGTGTGTGTGTGTGTGTGTGTGTGTGTGTGTGTGTGAGAGAGAGAGAGAGAGAGAGAGAGAGAGAGACAGAGAGAGAGAGAGAGAGACAGACAGACAGACAGACAGACAGACACAGAGAGACAGAGACAGAGAGACAGAGAGAGAGAGGGAGAGAGAGCTCACGTTCATGTGGAGGACAGAGGCAGAGCGCAGGGTAAAGTGTCCTTGTTCGTCAGGTGCGTCTATCTTATTGAGGTGGGGTAGATGGGGGTATCACTTTGTGGCCCAGGCAGGCCTTGAACTCACAGAGGTCTCTTGCCTTTGCATCCAGAGTGCTGGGACCAAACGCGTGCTTCAGCACACCCAAGCTCCACTTTGATCTTTGGACACAGGATCTCCCCCATTCTGGAATTTTCCTAGAAGGCTAGGAAAAGCTGGCCAGAGAGGCCCAGGCCCTCTTTTGTTTCTCTTTCCCAGTACCAGGCTTACAGGCCCAGGACACCAGGAGCTCTGGGTACAGAACATAGGTTGTCAGCTTGTCAGGCAAGCCACTTTACCCTCCCCCAGCCCTTGGAAAGTATTTTCTGAACAGATAAGATTCTTTGGCTGGGAAAATAGCTGGCACCTGAGCCACTAATTATGATTTCCCATGCTTACCTGCTACTTGTTCGCTCTACAGAGACTTGTGAGCCCCTTACAGGCAGCAGAAGAATCCCTGCTTTGTGCAGCTTATCCTTGAGGAGGTAAACGGACCATAAACAAAAGACAGAGTGTTGTAGCTGCTTATGTGGGCTGTGGAGGAAAAGCAAAGTTTTGCCCAAAATACCTGACAGTAACAACTTAAGAGGAGGAAGGGCTTATTTGGGGCTTTCAGTTGAAGGGGGCTCCAGTTCTGGCATGGTAGAGTTCATGGTGGCATGAGCTGGAGGTAGAGGCTTCTCACATCATGGCAGAACTGGAAGCAGAGGGCAACAGACACTCGAGGCTGGATTATCACCTTCAAAGGACCACACCCCCAGTGACCTACTTCTGTTGTCCAGGCCCCATCTCTTTTACAAAAGTTCAGTCTTGGGCTGGAGCAATGGCTCAGAGGTTAAGAGCACTGGCTGTGCTTCCAGACGTCACGAGTTCAACTCCCAGCAACCACATGGTGGCTCACAACCATCTATAATGAGATCTGATGTCCTCTTCTGGCAGGTATACATGCAGACATAATAAATAAATCTTAAAAAAAAAAAAAAAAAGTCCAGTCTCCCAGAAAAATGCCACCTTGCCCTGGACTGTTAAGGAAGGTTTGGTTTATATGTAAACATGTTTTTGTGTTTAATCCCAGGTGTGGGACATGGGGGCTGCTCCCGTTTGTCCACAGCTGATAACTGCCTCCTGAGAGGGCGCGTGATGGTTGTCAGCTGGGAACTACCTCCCGCAGGGGTGTGGCCTTTGCCAATGGGAATAAATGCCAGACCTTGAGAGAGACTCGGGTGGGGGTGGGGGTGGGGGTGGGGGTGGGGGTGGGGGAGCGGGAGCGGGTGGGGGAGCTCTGAAAAAGAAGGCTGCTGGTGTTCTCCTCCTGCTGCTCCTGGTTGCTGCTGATACAGTTTGACAAGAAGAAGTCGGAGATACCCTGAAATAGAGACTGGATTTGCCCCAAGGAACCCAGTGCCCCTCAACAGCAGGAAGTAGCTAAGAGAAACTATGGGCCCTCTCCTCACGAACCTTTCATTCCTACCTGGTGTTGGGATGTTGGAAGGGATTGGGGAGAAGGGAGAAAGAGATATAAGAAACCAAAATAAAAATAGATTTTTATTTATTTATTTACATGGCTTCCCTGTGTAGCTTTGGCTGTCCTGGACTCACTCTGTAGACCAGGCTGGCCTCGAATGCACAGAGATCTGCCTGCCTCTGCCTCCCGAATGCTGGGATTAAAGGTATGCGCCACTATGCCTGGCAAAAATAGATATAAAAAAAAAAAGATTAATTGGGGGTACTAAAGTTGAGGGGTCAACAAGCAGGCTGTCATGGGAACCAGCTGGCTGATGGAAGGCATGGCTGTTCTGGCAGCTACGGGGCCACTCCCCCAGGCAGGTGCTGCCCCTGATTCTGTAAGGGCTAGTCTTAGGCTTGCAATAGCAAAGTTTACTGTGAAACTTGAAATAGAAGAGTTGAGGACCTGGAGAGATTGCTTAATGGTGAAGAACAGTTGCTGTTCCTCCAGAGGACCTGAGTTCAATTCCCACACCAGGGAGTTCACAAATGTCTGTTCACTTCAGCTCCAGGGGGTCCGAACCCCCTCTTCAGGCTTCCCAAAGCATACTTGCATCACCATATGCATAGGACTAAAAATGGTTTTAATTTTAAAAGTCCTCAGAAAAACAAAGAGGCCAGGGGCATAGTTCTGGGAGAGTCCTTGGTTAGCACTGGAGAAGCCCTGAGCCCTGGATCTGATTCACAGCATTTCATAAACAAAACGTGGCTCATTCCAGTAACCCGAGCAGTGGTTTGGGGGCAGGAGGATCAGAAGCTCAAGGTCATCCTTGGCTACACCTCCAGTTTTAGGCCAGCCTGGGGTACATCAGTGGGTTTGGGTGTTTGTCTCTTTGGTCCTTAACACTCCCCCACCCCCCCAGCATCTGGTACCTGGAAACCCTGCTAAGCCATTATCTTGGTCCCTCATTTTGTTCCAGTCAAAGCTTTGTGTATGAGCTCTGTCCTCTTTAGTGAGCAGGTGAATGATCCCCTGGGCGAAGCAAGCCGCTTGCCTCCTCTCAGGTGTCCTCTATGTACATGTCTGTGCACCATCTCTGTGTAATGGCCACCGGAGCCAGTAGGTGGCGTAAGATCCCCTGGAATCAGAGTTACAGCGAGCTGTACCAGGAGCTGAACTTGTCTCATCTGCAAGAAGGGCTCTCCAATGGCTAAACCATCTTTCCAGCCCTTTCTTAAGGTTTAAAAAAAAAAAAAGATTTATTTATTTATTATTTATACAGTGTTCTGCCTGCATGTGAGCTTGCATGCCAGAAGAGGGCACCAGATCTCAGTATAGGTGGTTGTGAGCCACCATGTGGTTGCTGGGAATTGAACTCAGGACCTTTCCAAGAGCAGACAGAGCTCCTAAACCACTAAGCTATCTCTCCAGCACCTCCTTAATGTTTTTAGATTTTTTTTCTTTTGGTTTTTCGAGACAGGGTTTCTAGCCTTGGCTGTCCTGGACTCACTTTGTAGACCAGGCTGGCCTCGAACTCACAGTGATCCACCTGCCTCTGCCTCCTGAGTGATGGGATTAAAGGTATGCGCCACCACACCCGGCTTGTTTTTAGATTTTTTTAAAAAAGATTTTTATGTGCATGAGAATTTTGTCTGCATGTATTTATGTGCACCACATGTATGCAGTACCTGCAGAGGCCAGAAGAGGGCATCAGGTCTCCTGGAACGGGGAGTTACAGATGTCGTGGATTGAGAGATGTCTAGGTTTGCAAACACATTTCCTGGCTGTGTCTGTGGCAGAACACAATGTTCCTAAATGTGTACAGGAACATTTAGCTCATGAAGGCTTTGACCTCATCACTGGATCTATGGGTTGATGAATTCATCATCTGATGGCATTATTGGGAGGTGGTAAAAGGTGACAAGTGGCACTTGATTGAAGGAAGCAGGTCACTGAAGATAAGATATTTTGCCCTGGTCTTTTCCTGCGTTCCTGTTTCCTCTTCCTGGATGCCATGACAATCGCTTCCCTACAAATTCTTGTAACGTTCTACCACACTCAGGCTTGTGGTCATGGGCTGAACCCCCTGGAACTTTCGAGGTAGGACAAATCATTCTTCCTTTTAGCTTTATTTTATGCACATGGGTGTTTTGCTACACGTATGTCTGTGTGTCACGCAGGTACCTGGTACCTGCGGAGACCAGAAGAGGTCATTGGATTCCCAAGGACTGGAGTCACGGATGGTTGTGAGCTGCCATGTGCATGCTGGGAAATTGAACCCAGGTTTTTTTGTTTTGTGTTTTGAGACAGGGTCTCTCTGTGTAGCCTTGGCTGTCCTGGACTCACTATGTAGACTAGGCTGGCCTCGAACTCACAGAGATTCACCTGCCTCTGCCTTGTGAGTGTGGGGGGATTAAAGGTGTGTCCCACCATGCCTCTTTGGAGAACCTGGTTAAGAGTCATGCATGCTCTTGACTGCTAAGTCACCTTTCCAGCCCCCTCCCCCCTTTTGAAGTCTAATATGTAGCTTAGGCTAGCCTGGAACTTTCCATCCTCCTGCCTAAGCCTAAGCCTTCTGAGTGCAGGGATGCAGGTACGTATCTTTTTAAGGCACTAGTTTGAGGCAACTTACTACGCAGCATCAGATAGCTGACGTGACCCTTCTCACTCCTGGCAGCTTTTGAGACTCAAGGTTAGTTATACCTGAGGGTTATCCTGCCTCCTCTAGCCCCATGACCTGTGCGCTCCTAAACAAAATCTGGAAAGAGGGAATAGAAACGAGACACGATCCTGGCTAAGTCAATTAAAAAAAAAAATCAGACAGCTGTCAGCCAGCATTGGTTTTTTTTTTTCCCCTTCATTTAATGAACACTTTACAAAGTACAAAATATACTGTCTTTTATAGGGGGGAACATTAGGTACTTTTTTTTCTCTCTGTCATACAGTACACAACTCTCAAGGGTTTTGTTTCTTTGACAAAGAAAACGAAAGCATGAGGCCCTGGGGGTGGAGAGCATAGGATGCTGGTCCTCCTCTTCACCCGAGCTGCAGGGCTGATGAAGTACCACTGTTGCTGGTGACCTGGGCACAGCATGCCAGGTGAGGGGCAGCTGGGGCCGTGGGAAGGGCAGGGCAGGGCGCCCACACCTGCTCCCCTGCCTCAGGATAACGGAAATTATTTTGGCATACAAGAGGAGGGCCGGGAGAAACGTTGTACTTTCATCTTCTTACTGTCTGGGGGCTGACCCGGCTCTAACTTCCTGGGATACAGGTAAACCGAGGCGGTAAAAGGCTCAGTCTGTGGGGACGTGAATTTCCCCCTTGCTGGAGTCTCTAGCTTTGTGGACCCTCTCCCAATGGTTCTTGATAAGCAAGGGTCACCCCTTGTCCCCCAGCCTCTCTCCCTGCAAATACTGTCTTTAGAGCTGACTTGGCTAAGGAGTCCCATGGGTGGGCCTGGGCCAGCTCAGGCTGCCTGCATGGACTCCCCGAGCCTCTGAGGGGCAGATCTTTCTTGGAGATACAGAGAGTGGGGCAAGGTACCTATTCTGTTAGGGTAGCCCCACATTCTGCCCTGGAGCCAGGGCCTGCACCCCTTTCTGGTTAACTCTGTGTGGCAATGGGTTAGGCTAAGGGGCCAAACACTGCATCAAACAGCTCGCAGCTCTGAGATGGGCTCTGCGCATGTGTGCATGCACACACCCTCATGCCTAATACATGTACACACACACACACACACACACAATGTAAATAAACAGCATCCTGACACATGGGACAGGGCCACCTTGCACTTCCGACTCTCCCAGTTTCCCTCCTCTTCTACCAAGTGCCACAAACCATCAGCACCAAACTGGTGCCCGCAAGCACCATGGACTAGGCCTGTACTTGTGCCTTCAGCAACAGGCCAGCACCTCGCCTTCCCTAGTGGACTAGCCTTCTGCAGGTGGGCGGGGGCGGGGCTGATGGTGGAGGTCAAGCTGGGGTCAGTTAAATGTGTCTTTTTGCTGCTTCTAATTAGAAAACCGACTTGAAAAACGGAGGCTGGGGGTGAACTTTGAGGATGTAAGAAAAGGCTAGGTCTATCAAGTTGGCTCGACTCCTCCACCACTGCAGCCCCACACAGCAAAGCAACTGGCTGTCAGCCATCTTGGCCTCTTCCCTCTGGATGTCAAAATGGAGGTCTGCCACCCTTCCAGCCTCTGCACAACACTTGGAAACCTAAAGCCACATCCCATCCCTGTTCAAGAGAGCCTCGCTTCTCATCCAGGCTACCCTCAGCAAGCCAAGTACCGACACCATCTACGGTTGCCCTGTTTTGCTCCCACAAGGAACACTGGTTGGCGAGGGGTGTCCTGTGACGTCAACAGTCATCTAAAACCACCTGGAAGACAGGCCTCTGAGTCAGTCTCACAGAAGAGACTGGGTTAGTTGAGGTACGAAGACCTACCCTGAATGCAAACCTTTCATGGGCTAGACTCTTGTCCTGACTAAAAAGGACAGAGCGAGCTGAGCCCCAGCATTTCTCTCTGCTTCCTGACCGCGGATGCCATGAGACCAGCTGGCCCACACTCCTGCCACAGTGCCTTCCCCCGCATCCAATCCAGAGGCTGTGGCTGGGGTCTCTTAAAGGTCCACCTGGGAAATGTGGCTGGGAGGGGTTGGTGGCAGGTGGCTCTGATCTTCCTTGAAGACCATGTACCAGACAAGGAGGGGGTGGGCTGCCAGTGCTCAGGGGCTAGCTACTTTCCACCTGCCCAAGTATCTTTTCACTCCCACAGTTCCTTCCCTCACGGGGGACCACCTCACGAGCCCTAACAGGTTGCTTCTGTGACATGGATGGCTCGAGGGGCGGCGGACAGATGCCTAGATCTGCCTTGTCACACCGCCTGCAGCTGATGGGATATGGTGACTGCTGGTGCTTGGGAGAAGAGGGTTTTGTGGGGGTGGGGGTGGGGGTGGGGCTGCATGCCTCTATGGGTGTGGAGCTAGCAGGGAGAGTATACAGTTGGCAATGCTGTCGGGGTCTGGGGGAAGACGCTGACTTCTTGGGGGAGCAGGTGCGCCTCCAGTGGGGCTGAGCCAAAGGGGGGTGGGATTTGTCAGTGTGGACACTGGATGATGTCATTAGTCTGTAAAGCTGTTATCTGACTTTTTTTTTTTTTTTTTTAAGACAGGGTCTCATGTTGCTCAGCCTGGCCTTGACTTGTGATCTGTCTGCTTCCGTCTCCTGAAGTGCTGGGACTTGAACCCAGAGCTTCCTGTGTGCTAAGCGAACACACCACCCACTGAGCCACACCCCAACGTACGGTTTTCTGATTAGGGTGCCTTTCGGGCCAGACACGCAAACCCCTGGAGTTCATGACTTCATAGCCCCTGTCCTGACTTCCTCAAATCTGACCTTTTCTTTTTGTTTCTGTTTTTCAAGACAGGGTTTCTCTATGTAGCTCTGGCTGTCCTGGGAACTCACTCTAGTCCAGGCTGGCCTCGAACTCACGGAGATCCACCTGCCTCTGCCTCCCAAGTGCTGGGATTAAAGGCGTGCGCCACCACTGCCCGGCCTCAAATCTGACCTTTTAAACAGTCCATTCTCCTATCCTCTCCTTGTGAGCCGAGAGACTCCACGGTGCTAGGGGCTGGGAGCAGCTAGTGGGGCTACCTGCCTTGCATGCATGAGGTGCCCTGCCCAAAATCCTCAGCACCACAGAAAGGTAACAAACAAAATCCCCTAGAGACCCTTGAGTGCTGACTGGCGTCTCACGTGGGTGACCTCTGGGGCTGGGTCCGCAGGGGGTAGAGTGACCCTCACATTCATAAAACGAGGAGATGCTGAGAAGTAGGGAGACAGCACTA
This sequence comes from Acomys minous, assembly GCF_964271855.1. Lineage (NCBI taxonomy): Eukaryota > Metazoa > Chordata > Mammalia > Rodentia > Muridae > Acomys > Acomys minous. The sequence continues at coordinate 75,394,096 of NC_140498.1, forward strand.
AGAACACCAGAGTAGAGGGCCTCGGTGGGGACTGTCCCATCCAGCAGAGCCACAGAGAACAAGCCATGCCATCGTCACCAACAGAACACAGAGACCTAGCTTCCTCCAAAGACCCAGTGTAACTAAACAGTGTGTGTGTGTGGGGTCCTTTGAAGTGGGCTTGGCAGGCAGACCCCAGGCCCCAGCTCCTCTCCAGACACACAGTTGGGGGGAGTGTGTGTGGCGTTCTGGGTCCTCCAGGGTCAGTTCTAGGAAGAGAACGGGAAGAGAACCTGAGATCCCTAAGCTTGCAGGAATTAAAAACAAAAACAAAAACATAAAAATAAAAATAAAAATAAGCTGGGCACAGTGGCACACGCCTGTAATCTCAGCACAGGGAGGCAGAGGCAAGGGAGAATCTCTGTGTGTTCGAGCCAAGCCTGGTCTACAAAACGAGTCCAGGACAGCCAAGGCTACACAGGGAAAACAAAACAAAACAAAACAAAACAAAAAAAACCCTGTCTCAAAAAAAAAAAATCAGCCAGGTGTGATGGCACACACCTTTAAGCCCAGCACTTGGGAGGCAGAGGCAGGCAGACGTCTAGAAGTTCAAGGCCAGCCTGGACTACAAAGGGAGTTCCAGGACAGCCAAGGCTATGTAAAGGGAGTCTGCCTTAGAACATATAACAACAGCAACAAAAATCCGCTAAGGTGGCAGCCAGGTCGACAGCTTTCTATGGAGAAAGGGCTCGGGGAGGGAGGCCGCAACATGGAGTTTACCAGACGAAGTTTTTGGAGTAACCCTGAGGGAGAGAGCTACTGCTAAAATGACAAAAAAAAAAAAAAAAAAAAAAAATCCCAATCTCCTCTCTGGATCAATGTCCCCCCCCCCAATAAAGTAAAGAGCATCCGGAGCTCTAGGCTGTGGAACTGGGGGTGCAGTAGCTATGACGCAGACCTCACCGGCCCTCTCAACCTGCCCCACGTGCAACCTGCCCTGGTTCTGTCTCTTCTCCAGGCTGGCCTCGAGGACCCTAGGGCTTTTCCAATCATATTGCCTACATGTTTGAATTAAAAATAGAAGGTGGCTCAAGATGTCCCCGTGTGCGCGCACATGAGGTGGGGGCCCTTGTCTGTGTCCTGCGCACACAGAATATATTAACATATATATTGCTCAAGTATATATGCTATTTACAGAATATATCTCTATCAACATAAACCACTTATTTATAGGTGTGTACAATACACAGTCTCATCCTAGCAAGTCTGGGGGTGGGGGCGGCGGGCACACAACTCTGGGGCGGGGGACATGGGGCCAGCACGCTTACACAGCAGGAAGGACTAACTGGAAAGGAGACAGATGGGGTTACGGAGAGGTGTGCCCCGGACAATCACGGCCTTCCAGGGAGAGAAAAAGGGGACTTGGCGGGGGGGGGGGGGGGGGAGGATGAGGGGGGAAGGGAGGCTCACTAATGGCCCTGCCCAGTTGGCCATTTCCCTTTTGGGATCAGAAAACAATGATTAAGATTTGGTTGTTTTAAGGATTTTGTGCAAAAGGAATTCAAAAGCAAACAAAACCAAAAACCAAAACCGAAACCCACCGAAACCAACCAGAGGCGATTGTGATTAGCATGCCGGGTTCTGAGCTACGTGGTTCTAGGATAGTTCCTCCACCCGAGTGTGCCTCTGTGGTCCAGAGAGGAGAGGAACACAGCCGCGTACAAGACCTGTGCAGGGGGGTAAGTAAACATCCCCTCTTCTGACCAGAAAACACCCTAAAAGCCAAAAAGCCTGGTGGACTGAGCAGTGCCACCTGGCAGGTGGTGATACGCCGGGATGCCCTGTAGGGGGCGCCATGGGGGGGCCTGCTGTCTTGTGCCAGAGCTCGGCTCCCTATAACCTTTCTCAGAAGCCAAGGCCAAGTTGCTTACGATACATCTTTGAATTTGTGTCTCTCCCCAGAGATACAGGGTACGAAGTGCCACCAAACCCATCTCCTCCAAACAAAACTACTCCTCCCCCAGCCACCTGTATGCAAAAACAATGAATAGTAATAATAATCATAAAAACCCACACGTGCGATTTTTCTCCACAAATGCTCGAGATAGCTGCCTCCTAGGAATTGTTATGACCGCTGACTGCTGGGCGTTACTTCGGGCGGGTAGGTGAGCTCGGGGGGCCGAGGCCTCTTTGTCCCCTAAAAGTGGGGTATAAGGGACGAAGTAGGGGAAAAACTCGAGGCTGGTCTAAGTGACAGCTGGGGAGGTGGACGCGGCCCAAGGCACCCTGGGCCTGGGCTGGTGGGGATGCCCATTTGTGGAAGGAAACGAGTCTTTGCTGGCCCATGTTGGGGCTGGGGAGAGCGGAGAGAGGACAGGGAAAAGCTGGTGCTCTAGGCTGGTGGGAGACGAGTTGCCCTGGGAATCCCTTCCTCCTCCAGGGACAAGTGCTCTGGGTGGGAGGTTGGCCCAGGGCCCCTCTTGGCAGTCGTAGTGGGAATCGACACAGGCCCTGTGTGGTCGGCAGGTAGGGTTCTAGGGTCTTGGTTCTCCCCCCCTCCCCACCCCCTTGCAGTTTGGGGGTAGGGAGCCCACTGCTGCTGTCTCAGACTCACTGGCCATTACAACCTGAGGGAGGTCTGCTGGCCTCCCCTGTGAGGCAACCAGCCCCCGGGCCTCTGAAACCAAAGCAGCAACCGTCGCATTAATCGTGTGTGTGTGTGTGTGTAGGGGACTCATGGGGGTCTCCCCAGCTCTACACACCCAATTTTGCGCCACCAGCATCCTAAGATGTCCCTAGGTGCATCAGGACCTGCATCCCAATGCCTCGTGGGAGGTGCCAACTTCCTTTGGTGTTTGCTGTGGGCTGTAGGTGGGGCCTTGGGCCGTTCCCAAGCCCCTTGGGCCTCGGAGACGACTTTCTGGGGGTGGAACTTGGGGGAGGAAGATGGGTATGTCCCCACTGGGGGGGGAAACTGAGTCATTATTGAAAAGGTTGGGGGTCTGGAAGGTTGGAGGTGGGGGTGGCCTTGGTTTAGGCCCAGGCCTGGAGGATTCAGGCATCAGGGGAGTGTCCCAGAGGGCCCGTTCCTGAGGGTCCTGGGGGCCGGTCTTTCAGTCCTTGGGGAAATACTGCCAGAGTAAGAACCTTCGTTAGGGAAAGGCCCAGGTGGGCTGTGGCAGGGAGGAGCCTTTTCTAACGCTTCCCTCCTTGACTGACCTTCAGGGCATGGATAACCCCGTTGATATTCTCTTCTGGAACCTATGAGGCAGGAAGCAAAAGAAAAAACAAAACAAAACAAAACAAAAAGACCAGTGCATTAGGTCAGGTACCCGTTCCCCAATGCATAGTCCCTGCCTGTTCCCAGGGCCACTTACCAATGCATGGTCGAACTTGAAAGTACTGATGTAATATGCTGGGATGTCTGCAGCTGCCAAGGGCTCGGAGATCTGGGCTACAATCCCACACTCATCTATGGGAACACAGGTGTTTAGAGTCTAGGCAAGTGCTCCATGACTGAGCTACGCCCCCAGCCCCTCACTGGGGGATTCTAGGCAGGGGCTCTACCACTGAGCCACACCCCAGTCCCTCACTGGGGGATTCTAGGCAGGGGCTCTACCACTGAGCTACACCCCTAGTCCTCACTGAGGGGTTCTAGACAAACACTATAGTGCCAAGTCTCACTCCTAGCCCCAATGTATTAATTTTTCATGGTGGGGGAAGGGAATAAAGGCCCTTTGGTAAAGTCCACTCATTGGTCTCCTGAGGGCTTTGGACACTTGTTACACCATCTGTCAGAATGGGGGGGGGGGGCTCGGCTTCCTTTAGCATCACTTTCCTCGTTTAGACCAGCGTGTAGGGTGGAGCTGGCCAGGTACCCTGGGAACGCTGGCATGGATCTCTGAACACAGGCGCTGGACCCCACAGGCTCACCGAATCCCAACGGTTGTCCTCCTATCCGCACCATCTTCCAGAGCTCTCCAGATGCACTCGTGAATAGCAAATGACTCGGGAACCTTCAGAGGAAGTAAGGGGAATCTGAGGCTGGTGCTAACTGGATGCTCCTCCAGCTCTGGGGCAGCCTTCTCTGCCTTATGGGAGCATCGTAGCGCCAGACTGAGAGGACGACTGTCCCTCTCCAAGGACATGTCAATGCCATTGGGGCCAGGGAGAAAGCCAATGCTGTGGGGAGACCCCGGGACTATGGTTCCAATCTCCGCTCTGGCACCATCTTGCTGTGACCCTGTGACACCTACAGGAACATCTCTAATGAAGGAAATAGGGTAGAACTGACCAGGAAGAAAGCATGTGCCACCACCCATCCCAGCCCCTTAACATCCACACAGAGCTCTACCCACCTCTGCTGGGTCTGTACGTCCATCACCAGCGAGATGTAGCCCTCAATGAGTGAGAAGGAGAAGAAGCGGATGTGGCCACAGTCATCACTGGCAGCCATGGCGTCCTTCACTCTGGGGATCAAGAGGGAAGCTGTGAGAGGGTAGGGCTCCTGCCACATCCTTCATGACATCTGCCACCCACCAGTCTGGCAGGAGCGGCCGCTCTTGCCTTGTGCCTTGCCTCCATCAAAAGCCCATGAACTCAGGAATTCATAGACACCCCCCCCCCACCTCCCCCGGATGCTACAATACCGACTTTGCCAGGCAAGATGTAACCACTGATGCCGTAGTGGCATAACGGTTAGTGGGGCAACCAGCCAGTTTCTGCTCGCATCTAGGACCTGCTTCACAGGAGGAAATCCATGCCTGGTATACCTGGTCAGAAGCCCATGGCTTGGGAGGTCACAACCCCTAGGGACAAAGCTATTATTCTGCCTTCTAAATTATTTTGTGTTCATATCCACGGATTAGCACTGCTCTCAACTGCGGCAGGAAGAGAAGCATCTTCCTGCATTAGGTTGCAGCTAACATGGAGACTCACCTGGTCGAGCGGTGAAAGTGACTGTCGAGCGCCCAGCCTTAAATGGGGCTATCTGCATCAACCCCCAACCCTACCATTAGGGTTCAAAACACATGGGAGGGGAGAAAGAATCTAAGAGCTGGCTCAGCACATATGTCTCCCCCCTCAGACTGTTCTTGGGTAGGACAGTCCCTCTCTACTTAGACAAGGCCCCGTCCCTTAGACTTGCTTCTTGGGGGCAGGTCTGTGTGTCTCTCTTTCAGATTAGGCTCCTGGACAGACTGTGCCTCCTCCCTCGGACTGGACTTATGGGTGGAGTCAGGTCTTCTCCATCAAAGCTTTGGGTAGAATAAGGTGTTCACTCTGAGCCACTCCTGGGTGGAGCAGTATCCCATGTCTGTCCCCTCACCCCAGGGACCTACCCATTGGAGTAGAACATCACGTCCATGAGGAGAGTGGCGACGGCAGGCAGCGTGTCAGGGTCTAAGCTGGTGACACAGAACCTGTTGCTTGGGCTGGATAGCGGGTGGATGACTGGCCTCTGGACTGAGAGAGCGTGGGACACAAGATTTAAGGGCAGAGTAGAACTTTTGTGTATAGGAATCGGGCCCAGCCTTAGACCTTGTTCAGCGTAGCCCATGTGGCTTTCCCACCCCCAACACACACACCGCACGGATTACTACGTTTCCCTTCAGGACCCCGGGCCTTTGTACAAGCTGCTGTGACAGCTGAGAATGTCCTTTGCAACGGCCACCACCTGGCTTAGCCCCTTGTGCTCCAAGTTTCTACTTCATGGTTCCTATTGTAGGTAGCCACCCTGACACCATGAGCTGGGCCGAGACAGGAGCCATCTCTGACCATTTTGCTGGCCGCTCCGCCTGGAATCCTGCGAACACCAGGTGAACTCCGAGGGGGGGGGCTTCTGCTGGGGGCCCCCCCGCCCCCCGCCTCCCTCCAGACACCAACTCACCCATCTTGGGCTTCACAAAGCCATTGGTGATGCTGAGATTCTCGGCCGCTACCGTTTCTCCATTGACAACCCGGAGGATGGTGAACTCCGAGGATAAGGTGTGAGTGACAAAGGGCAGGTCACGCTCGCGCACCTGAGGGTGGGAAGCAGAGTCCCTGAGTCCTGGCTCATCCCGCCTCCTGCGTTAGTGCACAGGGCTGAGGGTGAGGAGCAGAGCAGCAGACGCGACAGGATAGGATAACGTGTCTGCTGGAAGCAGGTGTGTGTGTGTGTGTGTGTGTGTGTGTGTGTGTGTGTGTGTGTGTGTGTTACACGGAGAAGGCTGGGAGCATGCACAGCCAGTCACCCCAGCTTTGACTCACCAGGATGAAGTCGGTCTGATAGGTGGACAACATAAACACGGAGATGTTCTGGTCAGCCAGTGGGGCGATGACAGACTTGGCGATCTTTGTCACACCGATGGGCTGGGAGCTGGAGAAGCTGCCGCCACCAGACACCACATTCAGGGCCAGCCAGGTGGCATCAGTCACGCTCAGGTGCTCGGACGAGGGCAGCTCTGCAGGGGGGTAGGGGGTCACAGATGATAATGTTGGTGACTTGCTTGGGGGCCTGGGTGTTCCCATGCCAGACCAGGCCGTGCTGGAGAGGTAGGCCGAGGTGTGTGGATGGCTGAGACCTTAGAGACTGTCTTGTCTGTTTCTGGGCCTCAGTTTCCTCAGTTTAAAGTATTTTTATTTATGTGCATATGTTTGTGTGGGTATGTGCATGTGAGTGTAATTGCTTAGGAGTCCAGAAGAGGGCGCTAGATGCCCCTGGAGCTGGAGTTACAAAAGTTTATGAGCCATCAAACATATTGCTGGGGACCAAACCCAAGTCCTTTGAAAGCACAGCAAATGCTTCTAACTACTGAGTCATATCTCCAGCCCCCAGTGTCCTGAGTTAGTTAACAGGATGGCTCAAAGGTGCCTTCTTTGGAACGCAAAGTAGGTGACATCCTAGATGGCTTGAAGCACCTGCCAACTTGTTTTATCTGTGTCCAGCCCCAGTTTCCTCCATTGTAAAGGAAGGTTGGTAATGCCTCAGTGAATGCCTACTTCTTAAAAACCAAATCCAAACCTGAAAATCGTTATTACTTTATTCTATGTGTATGTTGTCTCCTTGCTTGTCTGTGCACCACACATGTTTCCTGGTGCCCGTGGAGGCCAGAGCGGGCGTCCTATCAACTGTAACTGAGGTTAGAGGTGTTTATAAACAACCATGTTGGTGCCAGGAATTGACCCCAGGGTCCTCTTACCTACTGTACCATCTCTTCACTTCTGAATTCCTACTTCTTTAATTAAAAACTTAATTTATTTTTAGAGCTTTTTTTAAAAATTAAAAACCGTTCCTTTATTTTAGTTTTTATGTATATGGGTATTTTCCCATTCATTCTTTAATGCCCTTGGAGGCTAGAAGAAGGGAACTCATGGAGTTGGAGTTAGTTACAGATGGGTGTGAGCCACCATGTGGGTGCTGGGAATGGAACCCAGGTCTTCTGTAAGAAAAGCCAGCATTTGTGGGCTGGACAGATGGCGCCGAGGTTAAGAGCACTGACTGCTCTTCCAGAGGTCCTGAGTTCAGTTCCCAGCAACCACATGGTGGCTCACAACTATCTATAATGTGATCTTCTGGCCTGCTGGCTCACATGCAGGCAGAACACTATACAACAACAATAATAAATACATCTTTAAAAAAAAAAAAAAAGAACAGCCAGTATTCTTAACTGTCTAGTCATCTCTCTAGCCCCAAGATAATTTATTTCTCTCTCTCTCTCCCTCCTCCCCCTCTGTGTGTGTGTGTGTGTGCGCGTGCGTGCATGTGTGCGTGCGTGCACATGTGGATGCAGTTATTCTTGGAGGCCAGAAGAGGGCACCTAACTCCCTGAAACTGGAACTATAAATGGTTGTGAGCCACCCAATATGGCTGCTGAGAACCAAAGCTGGGTCCTTTGTACGAACAGCAAGCACTCTTAACTACTGAGCCATCTTCCCAGCCCCTTATTTATTATTGTCACATGAATATATCTGTGTCCTTGCTTTATTTGGGTGGGTGTGTACAAAGACGTCAGAGGATAGCTGTAAGGAGTTGGTTTTCTCCTTCTATTTTCATATGAGTGAACTAAGGTCCCTAGGTATGCACAAGAAGGAACTCCACCCACTGAGTCAGCTCACCACTCCATTTTTTTTTTTTGAGACAAGGTTTCATGTATCCCAGGTTGGCCTTAAACTAGCCATGTAGCTGAGACTCTTGATCGTTGGGATGACAGACCCGTTGTTGTCACATTTGGGACCAATGTCACAGGCCCAAAACTGTGCCACCACATCAGGCGTATGCAGTGCTGGGCAGGGAACCCAGGGCTTTGTGGCAAGCACCCACCAACTGAGCTCCTGCCCATGAATTCCCACTGCTCACAACCTTTCCGTGGGCCTGCTTTCCGTGGGCTTTAGTCACATTTGCATAGTCAAGTTAATCTAGAAAAAGAGCCTGAAGCCAGATACCCGAATGCCACGTTCCTGGGTCCCATCAGTCAGAGGCCATCTCCAAGGAACCCCCGGGCATGAGATACAGGCACCCAGAAGTTAGGTAGCTATGGTTTTAAACAGAAATGTTCACTATTGGACGAAGGCTCTGGAAAACCCAGGATGTCAACAAAACTCACCAGGCTCTGGGTATGGTGGCACCAACCTTTCATTCCAGCGCTCAGGAACCAGAGGCAGGTTGGATCTCTGTGAGTTCAAGGCCAGTCTCATCTACAGAGTAAATTTCAGGCCAGCCATACATAGTGAGGCCATGTCTCACCAAACCAAACCAACAAAATACCCAAACCCCAAGTCTTACAAGGCTCAGGAAGATCCTGAAATGTACAAGACTCACAAAGCCCCTAATACAGTGGCGAGGGGAAGGAGACTCTGGTAGCGCTGCCTTCACGCTGTACAGAGAGCTCCACAGCTGCAGCTTTCATGCGCCATCACCCATGCTGGTGAGGGCCTGTGGTGGTGCAGCTGCCTCTGACCCATTCATGTGCCTGTAAGTAACCCCAGGAACTGGCTCAATCAAATAGACTTGGGTGGAATAATTTCTTGGGTCTGCTGTTGGTACCCTATCTGGGTTGAAGAGATATTTTCTCATGTTTTCCCCCCGGAAACATGACACAACACCATGTATATGGTACCTCCACAGAAGAGCCCAGAGAGACTCATATAAGTTTCTTCATAAAATCCCAGGCTCCTAGCTGGGTGTGGTGGTGCACGCCTTTAATCCCAGCACTTGGGAGGCAGAGGCAGGGGGATCGCTGTGAGTTCAAGGCCAGCCTGGTCTACAAAGCGAGTCCAGGACAGCCAAGGCTAACGCAGAGAGACCCTGTCTCAGAACCCCCGACCCCCCAAAAAATACCCAGGCTCCTGCTAAGACCCTCCAACCCCATTCCTAGCACAGTGTAGGACAGAGACACGGCAAGAAGTGGACTATGACACTGTGTCCACCACAAAGACCCTGTGGAGGAAGCATGGCTGTCCACTCCACACAGATACTTGAAAGGCACCAGCAATTTGCCCAATATCTCTAGACTGGGAGCAACCAAGCCAAGGTTCAAAGACAAAGCCAGGTGTGGTGCGGTGGGGAACACCTGTAATCCCAGCTCCTTGGGCGGCTGAAGCAAAAGCTTGAATTCCAAGATAGCCTGGGCTACCTAGTGAGCTTGAGTCCCCAACACCCCTAGGCAAACAAGCATTGACAAAAACACGGGCTGGGGACGCAGAGCGCTTGCCGAATGTCTTTTCTAGCATCCGTAACAGCCCCAGTACTACATGAAACCAGATAAAGTGGTGTATATATATGCCTGTATAGTCCCAGCACTTGGGAAGCAGAGGCAGGAGGATCAGGAGTTTAAGGTCATCCTTGATGCTTCTGGCTTGAGATATATGGGATAATGCCTCAAAAAATAAAATAAAATAAAATAAAATAAAATAAAATAAAATAAAATAAAATAAAATAAAATAAACCAGCCAACCAAATAAACAAAAAAGAAGACTCAAGTTCAGCCAATTCAAAATATCCAGGCTCGGTCTTGAGGACCAACAGGAAGAAGCAAGAGACTCCAAAGGGATGGGGTTGGGAGCGGCGCGTTGAGAGGCTAGGACAGGGAGGGGGGCTGGGCCAGCCTCTGGAAAGGATGGCTTGGGGAGAAGGGATGCGGAGTGAAGCCAGTCAGAATCCTATCTGCCTAGCTCAGTTGCCATGGTGACCACAGCCTAGGGGCAGCCCATTGGTCCTGCTGACTCAGAAGGGTCGGTGGTCAGCCAGTTAGTAATGGAGAGGCAGGAGGCGGCTTCATAGGAGAGAGAAGAGGAGGAAGCAGTGAAAAGGCAGTCCCTGAGCCCTGGGCTTCTGAGACTACCTACTGCCCAGGTGTCTTATTTCTCCAGGAACAATATTCCCAAATCCTGGCCTTGCCCAGACCTCGCCTTGGCTCAGCTCCAGACTTCTCTGTGTGTACGTGTGCACATTCACATGGAGGTTAGAGGTCTAGTTGGTGTCTTTTTTAATTGCTCACATCCTTCTTCTTATTTATTTATTTATTTTACAGTTATTATATTTACAGTTATGTTACAGTATAAATACATATACACAGCACACACATGGAGGTCAGAGAACAACCTGTGGGAATCAGGCCCCTCCTTCCACCATACAGGTTGTGGGGCTGGAACTCGGGTGGTCAGGCTTGGTTGTGGGCACCCTTACCCACTGAGCCATCTTATTAACAGTCCTTGTGTTTTTTGAGACAGTGTCTCTCATTGAGCCAGATTGGCTGGACGGTGAGCAACCAGGAATCCTCCTGCCTCTGTGACTCTAGTTTTGGTTACAAGCACATACCATGCCCAATTTTCTTCCTTCCTTCCTTTCTATGGGTTCAGGGGATTTGAACTCAGGTCCTTCTACTGGCTTAGCAAGCACTTTACCAACTGGTCCATCTCCCATAGCCTCTTGCTTTTAGAATTCTAAGGAGAGCCCAAACTTGCTAAGGGCATCTTAGGGGGTGGCATTTGAAGCCCTTATTTATCATCTCTTGAGAGTTTCTGGGAGCCTGGGTACCCTGAAATGCAGCTTTGTGAAGTGGTCTTCCTTTACCCCTCATGTCAACCACACCTCCTGATGATGATGGCAAGTCAGGGAGCTCAGACAACAGCAGCTTCCTCAGCAGTCACACTAGGACGTATTTCACAGTGGAACAGATAATGTCTCACATCCCTGGAGCACAACCGTAAGCCATTTTGGGAAAGATGGCATATATGTGGTCTATGTCCTTAGTATCAGAGTGCCAATGACATCAAACAAACCTATTTATATATTTTTACGGATTGTTTTTATATATTTTTTATTATTAAAAACTATACATATTGCCAGGCATGGTGGTGCATGCCTTTAATCCCAGTGCTCAGGAAGCAGAGGCAGGTAGAACTTAGTGAGCTCAAGGCCAGCCTGGTCTACAAAGCAAGTCCAGGAGAGTCAAGGCTACACAGAGAAACCCTGTCTCCAAAAACCAAAACCAAAACCAATCCAAACCAAAAAAACTCCCAATAAAACTGTATGTATGGGGCTGGAAAGAATACTGTCTGTTCTTCCAAAGGTCCTGGGGTTCAATTCCCAGCAACCACATGGTGGCTCATAACCATTTATAGTGAGATCTGGTGCCCTCTTCTGGAGTGCAGGCACACACATGGGCAGAATACTGTATAAATAATAAATAAATCTTAAAAGAAAAGTATGCATGTATGTATGTATGTATGGGTATGTTCATGTGTGTGCAGATACCCATGGAGCCCAGAAGAGGGCGTCAGATCCCCAGGAGCTGGAGTCACAGACTTCTGTGAGCTGCCTGATGTGGATGCTGGGAACTGAACTCAGGTCTACTCTCCAATAGCAAGTGCTCTTAATTCCTGAGCCACTTTTCCAGCCTAAAGACAAGGTCTCATGTAGCCCAAGCTAGCTTTGAATTTACTCTGTAGATGGACAGCTGGTCCTTCATCTGTAAAATCGATGCTTAAGCCTGTGGACCGTGAGAATGATTCCAAGGATTCTCCTGAACGTAGAGCTGTCTGTCTGGTGATGAGACCCTCCTGCCTTAGTGGCAGACACCACTTCAATCACAGCACACAAGTTTGCTTGGTCTTTTTGGAATGACAGATATCCCTATAGTATGGTTTTCCATTGGGTAGGCTCAGAGAGTAGCAGGTGAGGCAATTCCAAGTTCCAAGTCATGATTTTATACTGTTGTTGGTAATAAAACTCTGAATACACTAGGTTCTACCACTGAGCCACACCCCAGGCCCTCACTGGGGGAGTCTAGGCAGGTGCTCTGCCACTGAGCCACACCCCAGCCCCTCTCGCTGAGGGATTCTAGGCAAGTGCTCTACCACTGAACCACATCCCAGCCGCTCACTGGGTGATTCTAGGCAGGTATTCTACCACTGAGTCACACCCCAGCCCCTCACTGGGGGATTCGAGGCAGGTGCTCTACCACTGAGCCACACCCGAGCCCCTCACTGGGGGATTCTAGGCAGGTGCTCTACCTCTGAGCCACACCCCAGCCCCTCACTGGGGGATTCTAGGCATGTATTCTACCACTGAGCCACACCCCAGCCCCTCACTGGGGGATTCTAGGCAGGTGCTCTACCACTGAGTCACACCCCAGCCCCTCACTGGGGGATTCTAGGCAGGTGCTCTACCACTGAGCCACATCCCCAACCCTTTGTGCTTGAACAAAAGGTCTTGTAATGTAAGTCAGGCTAGCTCTGAAATACTGATCCTCTATTTCAGTCTCTTAGATACTGGGGTTACAGACCAGTGTCTGCCCTCCTGGCTCTCTCCACAGACTTTGAAGACAGTCCCTTAGTAGTTAGCTCACAGGACTCCCAACACCTGTGAGCGAGTTCAATGGCTGCCCTCTGCTCTGTCATCAATACAGTGCTGGCAAGACAAAAGGAGCGTGTTTCCATCTGCAGAGAAGCCTCTGGAAAGTCACTGTAAGCCAGACACTGGGTTGGGAGTGTGGCTCAGCAGTATAGCACAGATGTCCCATGGGACAGGCACTGAGAATCATCTCCAGAATTGCAAAACTAAATGACTAAATAATTAAGGAAGCCTAATAGATGTCATCAATTTTCGTTGTTTTTGAGACAGGGTCTCACTCTATAGCCTTGGCTGGCTTGGAACTCATTCTGTAGACCAGGCTGGCCTTGAACTCAGAAGTCCGATCCACTTGCCTCTGATTCCTGAGTAGTGGGATTCAAAGGGTGCACTACCACCACCTGGCTCAATAAACTTCTCTAACTAACGAAAATAGGTGGCATCAGGTTTTGGAGACAAGTGGTAGCAGCTAATAGTTACAAGGCTTCATTTTAAGGTGATTAAATATTCTCCCAAGCCCAGTGATGGGAGAGGGATACTATAAAGTGCTGGCCTAGCCCGCAGGAAACCAAGGTTTTGCCCAAAGTGCAGCGTAAACCAGGCAAGGTGGCGCACAGCCATAATGTCCCCACTTGAGAAGCAGGGACAGGAGGATTAGAAGTTCAAGGTCATCTTCAGCTATGCAGAGAATCCCAGGCCAGTCTAGGGTACTTGAGACTGTCTCAAAACCAGATAACGCAACTTGCTACACCTATACTTCAAACATGGTGGTTAAGTTTTATTTTGTTTGTTTGTTTGTTTGTTGTTTTAATTTTCTGAGGTCTCTCTGTGTAGCCCTGGCCGTCCTCAGGCTGGCCTCGAACTCAGAAATCCATGAGCCTCTGCCTTCCAAGGGTTGGGAGTATGTACCGCCGCCACCGCCCAACAAACGGTGGTTAATTTTTGAAAACGTATTATTGTTTTATTACTTTATAGCTGGGCAGTGGTGGTGCACGCCTTTAATCCCAGCACTCGAGACGCAGGATCGCTGTGAGTTCGAGGCCAGCCTGGTCTACAGAGTTGAGTCCAGGACAGCCAAGGCTACAGAGAGAAACCCTGTGTCAAAAAGCAAAACAAAACTTTATGTGTATGGGTGTTCTGCCTGCATGTTTGTCTGTACCATGTGTGTGCCTGGGGCTCAGACGCTAGAAGAGGGCATCAGAGCTTCTGGAACTGGAGTTCCAGGTGGTTGTGAGCCACCGTGTGGTGGTAGGGATCAAACCAGGGTCCTCTGGAATTTCAGCTTGTGCTTTAAACCACTGAGCCATCTTTTCAGCCCTCAAAAAAAAAAAAAAAAAAAAAAAGATGAATTTTAGGATAACTGTATGATCTTTAAATTAAAAAATAAATACAGAGATAGAGAGATGACTCAGCAGTTAAGAGCACTTACTGCTCTCGCAAAGGATCTGGTTTTGGTTCCCAGTACCCCCATAGGAGGGAGCTCACAATGGCCCGAAACTCTGGTTCCAGAGGATCGGACCTCTACAGGCTTCTGCGCGCATGTGGTGCAATACACATATCCAGGCACATATACATTAACTAAAGAAAAAATGAAAAGAAAGAAAAATGGACAAAAAACAGTCAGGCACGGGGTCACTTTGCTATCATCTCAGCACTGGGGAGGCTGCAGGAGGAGGATTATAAGCTGGAGGTTAGCCTGGGCTACATTAGGAGGCCCCCATCTCAACAAACAAACAGTGAGATGGCTTGGTAGGTAAACATGCTTGCACCAAGTCTGATAACCTGAGTGTAACCCCTGGGACCCACACAGTAGGAGGTAGACTGACTGCCCTCTGACCTCCACACCCATGCTCTCTCGCATGTGTGTGTGTATGTATACAAAATAAATCAGTAAATGTGAAAAGTAAAAAAGCTCACCACCAACAAAGACCTCGAAATCTCCAAACAAATAACCCCACAAAAATTCCCAAACAGCTTCCCTCCAGTTTTTTCTTTCTTTAAAAAAAAAAACAAAAAAACAAAACAAAAAAAACAAAAAAACAAACAAACAACAACAACAAAGAAAAGAGGAGGTGGGGAGGTGGCCTGTGGGGAGGAGAGACACTTACCAAGGAAGCCCTCCTCATCTACGATGATGGTGTAGTCCTCAGGGGTCTCAGTCAGACTGAAAAACTTGCACCTGTATAGAAAGATACAGGAATATCTAGTCAGTATGGACCGGCTTCCTGTAGAGCCACATCCCCAGCCCCTCACTAGGGGATTCTAGGCAGGTGCTCTACCGCTGAGCCACACCCCCAGCCCCTCACTGGGGGATTCTAGGCAGGTGCTCTACCACTGAGCCACACCCTCAGCCCCTCACTGGGCAATTCTAGGCAGGGGCTCTACCACTGAGCCACACCCCTAGCCCTCCACTGAGAGATTCTAAGCAGGTGCTCTACCACCAAGCTACATGGTCATGTTCCTTGTATACTCTCTGGTATGTGGTGGTGGCTTCAAAATCCAACGTCTCTATTAAACCCAATTAAAAAGGGTGATTTTTTTTCTTTTTTTTTTTCGAGACAGGGTTTCTCTGTATAGCCTTGGCTGTCTTGGACTTGCTTTGTAGACCAGGTTGCCTTTGAACTCATAGTGATCCACCTGCCTCTGCCTCCGAGTGCTGGAATTAAAGGCGTGCGCCACCATGCCCTGACTTCTTTTTTTTTTTTTTTTTTTTTTTTAAGATAGTTTCTTGTAGCCCAAGCTGACCCCCAACTCGTCCATCACTCACATCAGCAATGCTGTACTGTAACTCCTAATCTTCTACTAAGGGCTGAGATTACAGATGTGTACCACCACAAGTGGCTAAAGGGGCAACTTCTGGTCTGTGTTGAATTACGCATCACCAACCTGACCTTCAAGGGGCTGAAGAGATGGCTCTGTGGTTAACAACACTTACTGCTCTTGTGGAGG
The DNA here is from genome assembly GCF_964271855.1 of Acomys minous. NCBI lineage: Eukaryota > Metazoa > Chordata > Mammalia > Rodentia > Muridae > Acomys > Acomys minous. Next base: position 75,409,856 of record NC_140498.1, read on the forward strand.
ACTTGGGTTCGGTTCCAAGCACCCATTATCAAGTGGCTTATAATGGTAACTCCAGTCTAGCAGCGCCAACACTCTCTCACCTCCGTATGGTGCACATAAACGCACACTAGCACATTCGTACACATACTAAATATATAAGTACATCATCCTGAAACCAATCAATCAACCGACGAAAACGATCTTCAAGAAAATCCCTATTTGGGGCCGGGCGGCGTGCATTCCTCATCTCGTTGATTTTTCTGCTTAGTCACCAGCACACACTCAGCTCCCCTCCAGTTCCTTCCCTTTCCATTTATTTGTGTCTGTGCGCACGTGATCAGGCTGTGGTGCACACGTGGAGATCAGAGGACAACTTGCGGGCGTCTACTCTGTCCTTCCACCATGTTGGTTCTGTGGAGTGAACTCAGGTTGTCAGCCTTGGCGGCAGTCCCTTTCAGCTACTGGGCCATCGCACCAGCCCTTGTTGGTTTCTCAGGGGCATCTCTATCCGTGTCTATCCCATAGCCAACTTGTAACACTCTCTCCCCCTCCCTCTCTGAGATAGGGTTTTGCTGTGTAGCCTTTGCTGTCCTGGAACTTGCTCTGTAGACCAGACCGGCTTCGAACTCAGAGATCCACCTGTCTCTGCCTCCCGAATGCTGGGACTAAAGGCATGTGCCACCACGCCCAGTCAGCTTGTAACTCTTATCTACACAATATATATTATCTGCCTCAAAGGAGAACAGTAAACTACTACCTTGTAAGTGGCAAGCGATCAATACTCTCGTGAGGATTCCTTCATAGAGGCCCCACATCCTCAGAATTAGCCTTAAAGCTCTCAGGTTCCAGATGGCTGAAACAGATGCATGCTGGGATGGATGGGGCCTCCCAGCTGCCTGAGAGCCTAGTATACAGGAATGGGCAAGACACTTACTCCTGCTACCCTCAAAGCTGTAGGGACACTCCAGAAATAGACCGGACACACTGGTCTGGAGGGCACAAACACCAGCAGACGGACAGGAGGTATAAATAAATAAGTTGTTGAAGTGACATGTCCCGGGGGGCCAGCCAGCTGTTGGACGTCCATCTCAATTTATTGTACACACTGGCTGAGATAGGACCTTTGGGACAGAGGAGACAGAGGGAACTGTTGCTCTTACTGGTCACCGAGTGCCCTGTGTCTGTGACCCTCACCCCACCTGATCCTCTAGGGCAGCAATTCTCAACCTGTGGGCCTCCATCCCTTTGACGGGGAGGGGGGTGCGTGTGGGGGGGGGGAGGGAGTCACATGTCAGACATCCTGCATACTAGGTTATTTACATTACAACTCATAACAGTGGCAAAATTACAGTTATGATGTAGCAATGAAATAATTTTCTGGTTGGGGGAGTCACCACAACGTGAGAAACTGTGTGAAAGGGTCACAGCATTAGGAAGGTTGAGAACCACTGGTCTAGGACATTGAGATTGGTCTCGGGTTCCTTTATTATTTGTGTATGTGTGTGTGGGGTCAGTACCGGTGAGCTGGCGCATGTGGCTGTATGTCTGAGAGGCCAGGTGATGGTGTTAGGTCTCTCTCTCTCTCTCTCTCTCTCTCTCTCTCTCTCTCTCTCTTTCTTCCTTTTTCTTTTTGAGACAGGGTTTCTCTGTGGAGTCCTGGCTGTCCTGGACTCACTTTATAGACCAGGCTGGCCTTGAACTCAAAACGATCCGTCTGCCTCTGCCTCCCGAGTGCTCGGATTACAAGGCATGCGTGCTCCAAGCCCAGCTACTACTAACTTTTAAATAACAGAATCTCTCACTGGCCTCTCCCTCACTAAATAGGCTAAGTGCCTGATTGATCAGAGAGCGAGTCCCATGGCTCCTCCATCCGGTGTTGAGGTTACAAACATGTGACAACACACCCAGCTTTTTAAATGGGGATTCTGGTGACCAAACTCAGGCCCCCACGCTTCTACAGCAAGCGCTTTACGGACAGAGCCATCGTCCCCGCTAATGTGAGCTCTGGTGGAGAATGTCACCAGCCTCTTCCTTGGTCACTGCCCGCCTGCCTATCTTCTTTGGACATCTCCTGCTTGTTTGTATGACCCCCAAGAAGCACCTGGGAACAGGGAGCAGCCACCTCCTTTCCCTAGTGAAGAGATGGTCCCCTCACCAGTCTGATGCGATCTGCTATAGGAGGAGGGCAGCGGGGGATGGGGAGGAGTGGGGAGGGGGTGGGTGGGGGTTGGGCTGACCATGCATTACAGTGTGATGGGGAGTTTCCTTTACATTGTGCCTGTGAAGGATCTCTTCCCTAGTTGCGCAGTGCCAGCCTGGCAGAGCACACCTGATACCCCAGCACCATGGAGGATTGCTGTATGCCTGAGACCAGATGGGGTTTACACTGTGAGTTCTAGGCCAGCCTGGAATCAGCCACGTGACAGGCCCTTTCCAGTCTTCAACTCCTGATGCTTCTGCTTCAGCCTCCTCAGCGAGGGGCAACAGGTATACTTGACAACACCTGGTTTTTCTTTTTTGAACTACCAGGCATGAAACCCAGGGGCTTGCATGCTGAGCCAGCACCCTATGGCTGACACATGAACTCAGTTCTTCATTGGGGTTCTAGGCAGGTGTTCTACCACTGAGCCACGCCCCAGCTCCTCCCTGGGGGATTCTAGGCAGGTGCTCTACCACTGAGCCACACCCCAGCCCCTCACTGGGGGATTCTAGGCAGGTGCTCTACCACTGAGCCACACCCCAGCCTCTCACTGGGGGATTCTAGGCAGGTGCTCTACCACTGAGCCACACCCCAGCCCCTCACTGGGGGATTCTAGGCAGGTGCTCTACCACTGAGCCACACCCCAGCCCCTCACTGGGGGATTCTAGGCAGGTGCTCTACCACTGAGCCACACCCCAGCCTCTCACTGGGGAATTCTAGGCAGGTGCTCTACCACTGAGCCACGCCCCAGCTCCTCCCTGGGGGATTCTAGGCAGGTGCTCTACCACTGAGCCACACCCCAGCCCCTCACTGGGGGATTCTAGGCAGGTGCTCTACCACTGAGCCACACCCCAGCCCCTCACTGGGGGATTCTAGGCAGGTGCTCTACCACTGAGCCACACCCCAGCCCCTCACTGGGGGATTCTAGGCAGGTGCTCTACCACTGAGCCACACCCCAGCCTCTCACTGGGGGATTCTAGGCAGGTGCTCTACCACTGAGCCACACCCCAGCCCCTCACTGGGGGATTCTAGGCAGGTGCTCTACCACTGAGTCACACCCCAGCCCCTCACAGGAGGACTAATGCTTAGTTCTAATGCCGAGCCCCAGCCCCAGCTTGCAGATGTTATTTTCTTTGCTTTGTCCTCGAGGAGTTTGAACAAGGTGCTCCCATTCTCCCTCCCTTTCTTGGGACTGGAGACCCAGTGGATTTCCTACAGCCCTTGTTCTGCACAACAGTCCAGTCATCCCCCCTGAGGACACCCAACTTCCTGTCAGCACAGGAAGGTAACGAACACTGGACATCAACCCCTTTGCTGTTAAGCAATCTGTGGTCCCTGTGGCCATCTCCCCACATCCCAGACACTATTAACTGCAAATGACATTCCCTGGAGGGCCCAGCTCGGGTGTTGCCTGAGGCTGTTGACCAGTTGCCTAGCAACTGAAGTGTCTTGCTCTCTGGGTCAATGCTGGTTCTTTTAGCTGTCGTGGCGTGGCCACTGTGTCCGATTCCATCTTTGGCTGACCTTCATTACTCCCCCAACACAGCCATCTCCTCCCTCAGACTTGACCCCACTCCGAATCCCTCCAGGCCTTTCCTACATCTGGCCCTCTAAGCACTCCCCTGACCCCTGGGACAGGGTTTCTCTGTGTAGCCTTGCCCGTCCTGGAACTAGCTCTGTAGACCAGGCTGGCCTCGAACTCACAGAGATCTGGCTGCCTCTGACTCATGAGTGCTGGGATTAAAGGCGTGCGCCACCATGCCTGGCTAAGCACTCTTAATTTTTACGATATCAGTATCTACTGAAGGTCCGTCTCAAAACCCCACAAGTGCATGCAGCTTGGTTTTTAAGATTCACTTCCTTCACAAACTGTCACTCACTCATTTTGTGTTCTTCATCCCTGGCCTCTTCCCCTCCCAGCGCTCAAGTTTTCTCCAATTTTAAAAAAAAAAATATTTTTTTTTCAGACTTATTTATTTGATGTGCTTCAGCGTTTTGTCTGCACATGCATGTGTACCCCACGTGTGCCCGGTGCCCAAGGAAATCAGAAGATGGCATCGGCTCTCCTGGAACTGGAGTTGAGGGTGTCTGTGAACTGCTATGTGGGTACTGGGCAAAGAACCTGAGTCCTCTCAAAGAGCAGCAAGTGCCCGATCTCTCTCTCCCTCCAGCCTGGGCCCCCCTCTCTCTATATGTATATTTGATTTATTTTTAATTCTGTGTTTGTTTGTGGGGTCTGTGCTTGTTGAATGCAGGTGACCAAAGAGAACAGGAGAGCGTGACGGAGCCCCGAAAGCTGACGTTACAGGCAGTTGTGAGCTGCCCAACATGGGTGCTGGGAACCCAAGTGGGGTCCTCTGCAACAGCGGCCAGCACTCATGTGCACTGAGCCGCGTTCCCCAGCTCAGGTTTCTTCCACTTTAAAAAAAGGTCATCCTTCATCCGTATCCCTTCCTACGGCCGCTGCCAGCTGAACGGCAGTTAGCTTTCCTCCACTCAGTTAACCTCACCAGTGACCTCCACGCTCCAACATCTGATGGCTGGCGTCCTACCATCCGGCCGGCCCCTGACCTGTGACTAGCCCCCCTGGGGATAGCTGACCAGAGCCTTTTTCTGGAAACCTTGTGTTTCCCCACAGTCTCCAACCTTCTCAGGGGTGGTAACTGTCTTCTTGTCCCCGAAGGGGACTTCTCTCCAGTGGGTGACAGCTCTGAAGCAGGCTCCCCGGGGCCTTGTTAACCTTGGACCATCCACTCTCCCTTTTCCATCCCACCCCAGGCTTCCTCCTGGCCCAGCTGCTCTCTTCGCACTGACCTTTCTGTGCCTGATTCGTGCTGTCAACTGTCTGAAATGCACTTGCGACCTTCTCTCTCTCCCTCCCTCCCTCCCTCCCTTTCTTCCTATGTAGCCCCAGGCTGGTTTGCAGCTTGAGATCCTCCTGCCTCAGCCTCCAGGCCAGGCTCTTACACAAATGTCTCATACCCACCCTCTCACACGAGTACCACTGTTGCCCCGTTTCTCAGTGACCCTGCAAGACCCTGAGCCTGCAGCAGGCCCCACTAAAGATGTCTGTGGGCTCCCTCACCCTCAGGGGGCTGGACATGCAGTCACACAAGTCTGTCTTCAGAATTCTACGGCTATTCCCTTTGGGGCCTGGCTGGAGCCAACTACCCAGGCAAAGCCAAGGCCTAGGGTTGCCTGGATCAGGGGCCCAGGCGCTGAGTCACCTCTGAGAACATTTCTATCTTCAATCACTTGCGGCCGCCTGGGTGGAAGGCCTGGCTGCCTCTGGAAATTCAATCTGTTTACTCTCAGCTTCTTCACCAAGCAGAAAGAGGCCCTCACTTAGGGCCTCTCTCGGGGCATCCTGGGCCACAAGTCTCCAAGCCTGGGCTAGGCCAAGCCCTATTTCCCCAACATACCTACAGCCAGAAGGCAGATAGGGAGGGTGAGTGGGAAGCAGTATCAGACGGATAGCCTACTCAGAGATGTATGGACCAGGTAAATGTAGCAGAAATATCACACACACACACACACACACACACACACACACACACACACACACACGTTCATTTAATAGTACAGTGTATCACAAGGTCCCTGCTGAAACTACAGAAAGCTAAGGAGATGGCTTAGTGGCTAAGAGTGCTCGTCCGCCAAATCAAGGATCTAATATTGAATGCCCTGCACCCATGTAATAACCCAGCCATGGCTGCACATGGATCCTGGCGGGGGGTGGTGGGGTGGGGATAGAGGCTGGAGGACCCCAGAAGCTTGCTGTTCAGTGGGAGACCCTATCTCAGAGCAAGAAGATGGAAGCTAATAAAGGAAGGCACTTCTATGTCCTGAGACACCTTCTGTGTGAGGGCAAGGGCACAGCATCCGCACATGTGCATTCGCTGAGGACGCTGAGGTGGGAGGCTGAAGGCCAAGCTGAGCTGCACAGGAAGACCCTGGTCTCAAAAAAGGAGAGGGACTTCCTGGCATCGTCCTGACAGAGGGTAGTAAGCAGAGGAAAAGGGTAGGACTGCAAGACCATGCTGGGCAGCCTTCATTTGCATATACCTAGGGATGGGAGGCTCACTCCTTTCCGAGACAATGAATCCTAGCCTGGATTTTAGAAATCCTATATAATCAGTATTTTTTTTTTTTTAAATTTAAATTTAAATGCTGCTTCAGGTCTCTGCCTGACTATACCTGCTAAGATCCAAACCTGCCTGGTGGAAGGCTGGGTATAAAGGGCTTGCCTTGTAAGTGTAAGGATCTGAGTTTGATCCCAGAACCCACGTGAAAAGGCGTGCTATGGCCGTTCTGACTGCAATCCCCACAGTGGGTTAGCAGAGACAGGCTAGCCTGGGGTTCACTGGGCGGCCAGTCAGCCTAGGCTATTTGGTGAATTTCAAAATGGCTGCAATATCCCATTTCAAAAACAACAACAACAACAACAAAAAAACCAAAAAAACAAGAGGAACAGCAGCCACAGTTAACCTCCGGCCTCCGCAGGTGTGTGCACATGCACACATACACACACCAAGGAGCTAGGGATGTGGCTCAGTTGGTAGGGTGCTTGTCTAGCATGCACAAGGTCCCAGGTTCTATCCCCAGTACCACATAAACCCCAGTGTGACTGACTGTGCATGCTTGTAACCCCACCACTTGAGAGGCCGAGGCAGGAGGATCACTTTAGTTCAAAGCAAAGCTGGGGCTATATTGTCTCACGAAGCCCAAAACAAAACAGTAACAAGACACCACGGGTAGAGGCAGGTTGGGGTGTATGTGAGGGAGTGCCCCTTCTGAAGCCTGGGCCCTTCTGGTCACCGGACGCCCCTAGTAAGTTGTCCGGAGAGGAACTTTAGGTTGGTAGGAATCCACGGCCTTGCCCAGTATACACAAGCCTGGGATAGAGCGCCTCGCTTCAGAGAACTGTGTTAATTTAAGGAGCCTGAGGCTGGGTGAGGCGGGTGCATGTCAACAATCCCAGTGTCTTCACGGTTCACAGAGCCACCCTGTGTGACAGCTGCGTTTCACTAGGGAAAGTGGAATGCACCCTGGGAGGAAGCCGTGGTTTCTGTAAACTAGCTCTGTAGACCAGGCTGGCCCGGTTTTCGGTAAAGACTTTTAAAAAGCTCGGTGCGGTGGCACAAGCCTGTAATCCCAGCACACTGGGAGGTGGAGGCAGGGGGATCTCTGTGAGTTTGAGGCCAGCCTGGTCCCTATGTGTGTCTACGCACAGCAGTGCAAGTGCACGCAGAGGCCAGAAGAGGGCGTTGGTTCTCCCAGTGCGGGAGTTATAGGCGGCTGTGTCGTCTGACATGGGTGTTGGGAACCGAATTAAGGTCCTCTGTAAAAGCCGCAAGTGTGTTAAGCTGCTGAGCCATTTCTCCAGCTCCCTGTCACTCCCAGTTCTTTCCCTTGAACCTTCTCTGGGTGGTTCTACGAGAGGAGGCACACAGTTCAGCTTCCGGCACTGGGACTCACATCCCAGGAGCAAAGAAATGTGAGGGGAGAGGTGGCAATGCCTGTAAGACGCCACACAGAGCATTCAGCACCAGTGCCAAGGCAGTGCTCTCTGCTGTGGGCGAAAAGCATTCTTTTCTTTCCCTTCTTTTCTTTTACTCTCTCCCTCCCTCTTTCCCTTCCTTCCTGGAATAGGTCACCATACCTAGCTTTTCTAATTATTTCTCATTTTTATTTTAAGTAGGATTAAAAACAAAACAGAACAAAACAAAAGAAGACATGGAGGCAGGAGGCTGGCGTGGAGGAGGGGGAAGTGGGAGGGCGAGTGGGGTTGAGTATGTGTGGAGGTGGGTAAACATTATGACAAGCTGTTCGCTGTGAGTTCGAGGTCACCCTGATCTACAGAGCGAGTCCAGGATAGCCAGAGCGACACAGAGATATCCGGTCTCAAAAAAAAAAAACAAAAAAAACAAAAAACAAAAAACAAAAAACAAAACCACACACCAAAAAGGAAAAATAAAATAAAACAAAACTTATGACACACTGCCTACATGGATGAAATCCCCCCAAAGTACACAGAAATGCTAAAAAGTCATTATGAACTCCCAACTCTGCTTTGTAAAAAGAACATTAATTCTGAACGCATCCATGGACAACGCACTGGTAATGTCAGAATCCTCGTGATGCAACTGCTAGCCCCCTAAAACCCTAGCAGCTGGCAATCAACATTTAACATAATGAGCTTCTAGGGACATTTCGGGTTCAGACAGTCACAGTTCTGTATTTACTGGGGGGGGGGGGGAAGTATTCCGGCTAGGGACGAGCTCAGTTGGCAGAGTGCTTGCTTAAGCATGATTAAAGCCTCTGGCACCCCATAAACCAAGCATGATGGTGCACCCCTGCTACTCCAGCACTTGGGGAGTAGAGGCAGGAAGATCAGACGTTCAGAAGTTCAAGGTAATCTACAGCTGCATTCTGAGCTGAGACTAGCCTGGGCTACATTAAAAAACTGTAGCTATTCTCCACAGGAACACACTTGATTTTCCACCCATCTACGAGCCTATGTGTCTATGGATATATGTGCCATCCACTCATCCCTCTACCCATCCACCCTTTGGTCCATCCAGCTGCCCACTTGCTCACTCGTCCTTCCATGTTGTCCATCGGCTATTTATCCACCTCCCTATTCATCTATCATCCACCCATCCGGATGAGCTTTGCCAGAGAATCATGACTCATTACCGTAGGATCGCTACGCTACTAGTGACTACGGCACTGAGAAGTCCCGTGACTGGCTACGTGCAGGGTGAGAGCTATGGAAACTGGTACCATGGCTCCGTATAACATGAAGACCTCAGACGCTGAGGGGCCATTGGTTTGGATGTTGGGCTGCAGGGTGGACACCCTGGGGTCCTGATGTCCAAGGGCAGAACAAGAGCATCCTAGCTCCATACTATGAGGTGAGCTCTCTTCTACCAGGATATGTGTGCCCACCCCCAGGCCTCACTGGGGATTATAGGCAAAATTTTAACACTCAGCCCTACTCCAGCCCTTTACTAGGGATTCTAGGCAAGTGTTCACTGAGGATTACCCTATGTCCCTCACTGGGGGATTCTGGCTAGGGGGTATATATTTTGTCATGCCTTCAGCTCTTTTTTTTGTTTTGTTTTGTTTTTAAATTTTGATACAGGGTCTTACTAAGTTACCAGGCTGGCCTTGAATCTACCATCCTCCCGCCGCAGCCTCAGGTGTAGTTAGGATGACAGAACACACACACACACAGACACACACACACTTTTTTAAACTGTGGTAAAGCACGTAGAATATACACCTTGCCATCTTAACTCTCTGCATGGTCCTGTGGCAGAAAAGACTGTCATTGCCGTGTAACCAGGAAAGCTACCTGTCTCCAGAACTCCCTCATCTTGCAGAATTGAAACCTAACACCCTTAAGCATTAACTCTGTGCCCTTCCTCCAGGGCCTGGTAATCACACACTCTCTCCATTGTCACTAGTAGTAGTAGTAGTAGTAGTAGTAGTAGTAGTAAGTATTTCTTTATGTTGTTGTTTCGAGACAGGGTTTCTCTGTGTAGTCTTGGCTATCCTCGAACTCAGAGATCCTCCTGCCTCTGCCTCCCCGAGTGCTGGCATTAAAGGCATGTGCCACGACACCCAGCTAAGTATTTTTTTGTAAATATTTATTTTTATTTATATGCACACACACACACATACACACACCCCGCCCCACATACACATGTCTTTGTAAGTGTAGGTATCCATGTTGACCGGAAGAGGGCATCAGATCCCCCCAAACTGGAGTTACAGGTAGTTTTGAGTAGCCAGCCCTTTGTATGAGAGCTGGGATTAAAGGCATGCACCACTACCCCCAGTTACATTAAGTATTCTTTAAAAAAAAATTTTTTTATACAGTATTCTGCCCACATGTGCACCTGCCTGTCCCAAGAAGTCATCAGATCTCATTATAGATGGTTGTGAGCCGCCACATGGTTGCTGAGAATTGAACTCAGGACCTTTAGAATTGCAGTTAGTCCCTTACCCTCTGAGCCATCTCTCTAGCCCCATTAAGTATTCTTAACTGCTGAGCCATCTCTCCAACCCTTCTATGATTATTTTTGAGGCAGGGTCTGATGTTAGCCCAGGCTGGCCTCAAACTTACTATGTAGGTGAGGATGACCTTCCTCTCAACCCCTGATCCTTCTGCCTCCAGTTCACTAGCGCAGGGGTGCACACCTGCTGTGTTTGTCTGTATAAATTGAACTGCTCTGAGAACTTCACAAAAGCGACATAGCCTGCCAGCTGTGCCCTGCCCTGCCCCCCCCCCCCCCCCCCCCGGCACCAGCCTGGATATTTGGGCACAATGTTCTAAAGGCTCATCCAGGCTGTGGCAGCTGCCAGCACATCCTTCTTGAAGGGTGGATAGCATTTCCTCATACCCGTGCGTGACATGTTTACACAGTCACCTGTTGATGAATACTTGGGTTTCTTCCCCATCTGGGCTTTTGTGAGTCATGTCACCCGGAACGTGAATGTAAGAGCCCCACACGATCCTCCTTCCAACTCTTCAGGATGTAGACCCAGAAGTGCAAAAGCAATTCTTTTATTTTTTTCCCCCTTCGGGTTTTATATACATATAAAACATATGTATGTATATGTTTAGTTGTGTGTGTGTGTGTGTGTGTGTGTGTGTGTGTGCATGCGTGTGCACATGCATGTGGAGGTCTGAAAAGGGCATCTGATCCCCTGGATCTGTGGGTGCTGGCAACAGAACTCAGGTCCTCTGCAAGAATAGCACGTGCTCGCTGGGCGGTGGTGGCGCACACCTTTAATCCCAGCACTCAGGAGGCAGAGGCACGTGCATCGCTTTGAATTTGAGGCCAGCCTGGTCTACAAAAGCGAGTCCAGGACAGCCAAGGCTACACAGAGAAATCCTGTCTTGAACAAACAAAAAACAAACAAAAAAGAATAGCAAGTGCTCTTAACTCCTGACCCATTTCTACAACCTCCTATACTAGATTTTTTTTTTTCTTGAGACAGGGTCCCCATTATGTAGTCAAAGCTGGCTTCAACTCATTCTGTAGGCCAGGCTGGCCTGAAACTCCTGCTTTAGAATCCTGAGTGCCCGGATGACAGCTGTGTTCCACTATGCTTAGTTTGCTATTTAAAAAAAAAACTTATGCATTCATATGTTTGTGTATGTGTGTCTGTCTGTCTGTCTGCCTGTGTGGGCATGAGTACCATGGCACATGTGTGGCGGTCAGAGGACACCCTGTGGGAGCTGCTTCTCTACTTCCACCACATGGACCCCACAGATTGAACCCAAATTATCAGACTCAATGGTATGTGCCTTTACTTTCGAAGCCATCTTGCCAGCTCTGCTTGTACATTTTTGGAGAAAAGTGTCCCACTACTAATAAGTACTTTTATATACCCAACAGCAACAGGTGAGGAAGCTTTGTACCTCTTCGCCAAGACACTTACTAATTTCATGTTTGCTGTTGATGGGTTATTTCTTTTAAAAAATTATGTGTACTTGTGTGCCCGTGTGGCAGCACTCGCTGAAGTTGTCACAGGCGGTTGTGAGCTGCCTAGCATGGGTGCTGGGAATCGAACTTGGATTCTCTGGAGGAGCTGCCAGCGTTTTAGCCGCCGAACTCTCTCTCTCCAGCTCGTTTTATATTCTCAATCGTTGCCATTGGCTAGGGGTGAGTGAGGCCCCACCCCTACTTGGGCAGCTTTCCTCTAGTGCCGTGTGTCTTTTGTTTTTGTCTAAGAAAGGGTTATTATGTAGTCCAGGCTGGCTTCCTATCCTGTGTTATCAACGATGACCTTGAACTCCTGATACCCCCCCCACCCCCCATCCCCCGCCCCCTCCACTTCCTGAATGCTGAGATAGGCTTGCTAGACAGGCATCTATGAACTGAGCTGCATCTCCAGCTCCCGTGTGGGTCTTGTCTGTGTTGACAGTGGCAATTCACAAGATGTTCCACCAAACAGCAAAGGAGCATGCTACTGCTCCCAAGCAGAGAGGGAGGAAGAGAAACAAACCATTGTCAACTGGGGCCTTTCATAGAGTGACAAAGGAGGCAACAGTCTTCAAAGAGCTGGGAGATGTCAGAACAAACTGTGTTCAACAGAGAGTCTGAGTTTAAAAACAAACTATGGGACCTCTTTCATTCCTCGTTTTGGAGTCTTGCCATGTAGCCGAGGCTGGCTTTGAACTTGTGATCCTCCTGCCTCAACCTCCTGAGGACTGAGTGTCCTTCCAACATGGCGCCTGGCTTCCTGTCAAACAAAGGCTCCAAGGGATGGGGGCACTGGACAGACTCTGCTTTATAACCGAGCCAAACACAGAGCGCCTGAAAGGAAGGGGAGCTGCGGCTTTTGCATCAAGTCTGTCAGAGCTGTTAAGAGATTTTAAAACTACTTCAAAAGCTGGGTGCGGCACCCGAGGGCACGTAACTTCAGTACTTGGGAGGCAGAGGCCGGAGGATTATAAGTTCAAGGCCATCTTCAGCTACATGGCTAGTTTGAAGCCAGCCAAGGCTACTACATGAGAGCCCGTCTCAGAACAAAACAAACCTTTCTCAGCTGTTTTAAGTTTGGGTATGTGGGGGACAGGCAACACAAAGGAAACAGTTAAAATGCCAGGTGTGATGGGCAATCCTCACATGACTGAACCACTTAGGAGCGTGTTAAAGCACCTGTGATGACGTACCGGAGACAAGTTAAATTATGAGGACTCTGAGCTTAACAACGACTCAATCCATTGCTGAATTGAAAATCTGAATAGAGGGACCAGTGACGTGCTCAGGAAGTAAAGGCATCTGAGGATCTGAATTTGATCCTGGGACCCACATGGTGGAAGCAGCACATGCTGTCCTCTGACTTCCACGTGCATGCTGTGGTGTGTGCACACCACACACAAACATACACACGCATACCACACACAGACACACCTGCACCACACATACACACATGCACGCACGCATGCACAACATATACAGACACACACGTACCACACACACACACATGCACACATAACACATACAGACACAGACACAGACACAGACACACACTCACTCTAGAAGAATTTGAATAGATGACTGGGAAGTGACAGAGCTGCAGAAACGTGGGGCCTAGGTGGAAAAGGCAGATGGGGGTCATGCCCTTGGGAGCCGTATCTTGCTTTAGTCGCTTCCTGTTATAGCTACATTTTCTGGTCCACTCTGATGTGAACGGCCTCACCACACGTTCCTACAGACATGAAATGAGCTCTTTCGCCATACCCTCTCCACCATGTCAATACCTCTGAAACCATAAGCAAAACAAACCTTTCCTCTCTCAGATGGTTTATGTTGGGTATCTGATGTTAGTATGATTAAACTGCCAGGCTGGGTAAGGAAATGGGAGCCTGAAGCAAAGGCCATGACTGAGAGCCTGAGGATGACGATGGTAATTCCTCTAAACACATGTGCGTTGCCTATGTTTGTGTGTATGCAGGCGCACGTGTGTGCTGGTTTGACTAGGAATGGCCTTCACAGGCCTGTAGATTTCAATGCTTGGTCATCATGGAGTGGCACTGCTTGATAAGGATTAGAAGGTGTGGCCTTGATGGGTGGGTGTGGCCTTGTTGGAGGAAGTGTGCCCTGGGGGTGGGCTCTGGGGCTTCAAATGCTCAAGCCACACCCAGTGTCCTCCTCTTGCTGCCTGTTGGTCCAGATGTAGAACTCTCAGCTACCTCTACAGCACCGTGTCACCCTGCTTCCCAAGATGACGACAATGGACCAAATCTCAGAAAAATGTAAGCCAGCCTCCATTAAATGCCGTGGTCATGGGGTCTCGTCACAGCAATAGAACTCGGGCTAAGACAACGTGTGTGCACGAGTATGCACACACATGTGTTCTGTGCGACATGGACGATGTCATTCCTTTTTTTTTTTTCCCCAGGCAGGGTTTCTCTATGCAGCTTTGGCTGTCCTGGACTTGCTATGTAGACCAGGCTGGCCTCGAACTCACAAAGATCTGCCTGCCTCTGCTTCCCAAGTGCTGGGATAAAAGGTGTGTGCCACCACGCCTGGTGAGGCTGTCATTCTTTAGGTGTTGCCCTCCTTGTTTTTTTGGAGCCAGAGTCCCTCATGTGCCTGGTCTCCCACTGAATAAGCCAGGCTGGCCAGCCAGTCCCAAGAGCCCACCCAACTCTGCCTCCCTAGCACTGGGATTTCACATGCACCACCATGCCCAGTTGTCTTTTATAAAATTTGAATTCTAGGGAGTCAAACTCAGGTTCTCATGTCCTTTACCAACTGAACTCTCTCTACAAACTCCTTTAAGGACTCCTGCACAGCAAAAATACGGCCAGGGGTTTAGAGTAAGTATCTGAAATCAGTGTCAGGAATGTCACCTCTAGGTGGGTGTTTGGGCTTCCACCTGACTTCCCTTTTCAGGGGACCCCTGTCAAGCCTGTGTGTGTGGAGGGGGTGTCATCACCTTCTACCACAGGCACAGACCACGTTCTTTTGTTTTCAGATAGTTTGTGATTGTGTGTGTGCACGATTGTGTGGTGTGCGCACGACGTGTGTGTGGTACATGCATGTGGTCACGTTGTGTATGGTGTATGCGTGTGTGCATGTTTGTGTATGCGCATGTGGGGCCCCAAGCTTGCTGTCTGATGTGTTGTCTTACTCTGCCACCTTATTTACTGAGTGTTGGGGTACCCTGTGTGAAGATGTGCCTCTGTGTACTCAGTTGTTGACTGCTAAAGCGGCAGAGAGCTAAGTGCTAGCCTACTAGCCAGATCTTGGTATTGTCACTTCTATGGCCCATCACTGGTTTCATATTTTGTAAATATTCATCCTTCTTCACGTGCCTGTTGCAAGTAATAAAGAGGTGATAGTCAATAGCGAGGCAGGAAGTAGAGGGAAGAACTTCCGGGAGAGAGAGGGACTCTGGGAGAGAAGAAAGGGAAGGCGGGAGTGTCACCAGCTGGACACAGAGGTAAACAGGAACAGAGAGTAGAGCTGGCCACATGTAGGACAGAGTGCCAGGGTTAGCTTGGTTAAGCTAGAAAGCTGGCTGGGAATCTGCCCAGCTAAAGGGCCCAAGCTTCAAAATATTAAAAAGCCGCCGTGTCTTTATTCAGATCGTATAGGTCCGGTTACAGCTGAGGCAGGGCTGCCCTGTTGCACCTTCCTCCTAACCCTAACCCTAGCACCTTCTGACATCTTCCCATGCTGAGCTGATCCTGGTTCAGACGGAGTTGCCTCCTCCGGCAAGCCCGGCCTGTGTACAGCAAATTGTGGATGTCCTTCCACAGACCCTACACTCCAACGACCAATAACTTCCAAAGGTAGAGGCAGGATCTGCACTTAGCATCTCCTCGAATCAAAGAATTGGGAACCGGGCGGTGGTGGCAGCGCACGCCTTTAATCCCAGCGCTCAGGAGGCAGAGGCAGGCGGAGTGCAAGGACAGCCAGGGTTAGAACAGAGAAACCCTATCTTGAAACACAAACGAGACAAAACAAATTGGGAACATAAGAAATTAGCTTTGTACATGGCAGCCGACATCCGTAGACATAGCATTCTCTCTGAGATGGTAAGAGGGAACCAGGCTCCATTAGAAGTGGCTGGTGTGTGTGTGTGTGTGTGTGTGTGTGTGTGTGTGTGTGTGTGTGTGTGTATGTGTGTGTGTGTACACATACCTTAGGTACAGTTACTCAGGAACCATCCTTGTTTATCTTTTTTTCATTAAAAAAAAAGAATAATTACACGCTTATTTAAGTGGTGAGGAGCCTGCTGAATTCAGAAGAGGGTATCCCAGAACTGAAGTTACAGGCTGCTGTTGAGTTACCTGGTGAACCCAGGTCATCTAGAAGAGCAGCAATTAATCTTAAATTGCTTTCCTATGTGTACAATGTGTTGCGTGGAGTCATGCTCCGATTTACGCATGGATGATGAGGATTTGAACTCAGGTCCCCAGGCTTCCACAGCAAGGGCTATTACCCATTAAGCCATCTCTCCAGTCCATCTTCATGTGTTAGAGATAAAGTTTCTCACCCGGCTTTTTCTCACTGGGCTCTTCCGTTAGGCTAGACTGACTGGCCAATGAACTCCAGAGATCCTCCTGTCTCTGCCTCCCTAGTGTTGGGATTACAAATGCAAGTCACCATTCCTGGCTTTTTCATGCGGGACCTGGGGATTGAACTGATGTCCTTATGCTTGCATGGCAAGCACTTTACTTACCTGCTAAGCCATTTCTCCAGTACCTTGTTTTAAGTCATTACATTCTAACTGCAACCTCAGCTACGGGCAGGTGCCCAGGCTCTATATTCCCCAGTTTACAGTTAAAAAGGTGATAGCGTTGCCAGGGCAGGTCAAATGACTTGCCCACAATCACACTTGCCAGCGAGTGGCTGTCTTTTTTTTTTTTTTTTTTTTTTTTTTGGTTTTTTGAGACAAGGTTTCTCTGTGTAGCCTTGGCTATCCTAGACTCGCTTTGTAGACCAGGCTGGCCTCGAACTCACAGCGATCCGCCTGCCTCTGCCTCCTGAGTGCTGGGATTAAAGGCGTGCGCCACCACGCCCAGCCTGCGAGTGGCTGTCTTGAGCTTCCCTTGGAGGTCTCCTGCGGATAGCCCATCTTTCCCTGTACTGAGACAGCGGCCTCAGCCCAGAGCACTGAGGAAAGTGATAAAAGATCTAGACACACTTTGTGTAGTTTTAAGCTTTTCTCCCAACATGCCCCCCCCCCCTAGGGTTTCTCTATGTAGCCCTAGCTATCCTGGAATTCACTCTGTAGACCAGGCTGGCCTTGAACTCACAGAGCCCCACCTACCTCTGCTTCCGGGGTGCTAGCATTAAAGGTGTGTGCCACCACCACCCAGCACCATAAATGCTTCTTGAGTCAATGGTATCTACCACAGTTTGTTGGCAAGACCTTAATAAAGCAGTAATGCAGAGGCCCAGCACGGGGCAGTGTGAATCAGAGACTTAAAAGGTCGGCTCAATCCAGGTGGCAGTTATGGGGTTTCCTACCGCTATGGGCCAACCAAGTGAAAATGGGGGGGGGGGTTCCGGTTTTGTTTTGTTAGCGCAGGTTAGATTTCAAGTTCATGGTCCCTCTTGGTTCAGTTTAGCAACCCTTGGAATTACAGGCCTGTGCCACCATACCTGGTAAGGAATGAGGACCCTGGGTCAAAGTCTCAGCCCACAGGTAAAAAGCAAAACATGCTGGCCTGGGAAGGTAGAGATAGGATCCTTGGAGCTCACTAGTCAGCGAGGTAGAATTTGGGGAACTCCGGGTTCAGCGAGAGATCATGCCTCAAAAAATAAGGCGGAGAGCAATCAAGTCACGGACGTTGACCTCTGGCTTCTAACTACCAGGACAGCAGGCATGTGCCACAATGGTAGAGCACCTGTCTAGAATCTTCTAGTGAGGGCTGAGCGAGTGCCTGAGGGGTTATTAGGTCTGTCTAGAATCCCCTAGGGAGAGGGTTTGAGGGTGTTGCTCAGTGATACCAGGCTTGCCCAGAATCCCCAGTGAAGGGCTAAGTGTATGACAGCACCTGTACACATACATGCACACACAAGCATACACCAGCCACAGACCGACAGAGAAGACACACACACACACACACACACACACACACACACACACACACAGAGAGAGAGAGAGAGAGAGAGAGAGAGAGACAGACAGACAGACAGACAGACAGACAGACAGACAGAGATAACAGCATGTCCCTTGCCTTCCAGCTGTGGCCTTGGCTATCAGGAGGCTCCTAACGACAGGAGTCCAGGACAGCTCTGGCAGCTGGCTGGGTACCTGGGGTAGTAACATTCACCTGATCTTGGGTTCTAAGCACGGCTCCCTCCCCCTTTGGGTACCCTGGGTCCTTCCTGTCTTGCTCCTTATCGGTAAAATGGTTGGCCTCCCAAGCTTGTCAGAGGCTAGCCACTCTAAAGAGGGTAGAGAGGCAAATGGGGCTGTAGTAGTCAGGGGGCTGTCACACATTGTGTGTCCCCAAACCTCCCCACACTATGGTCACGCTTCACCACGTGCACACAAGCCAAAGAGCCCTCCCTGTCTCTAGGCTAGAAACTGCCTTGTAGTCGGTCCCACCTTAAAGGGCTGAGTCTTGACTGGTCCATGGTAGTCACGTGAAAGAGCTCCAACCAACTAGGTGGGAAGGTCTGCGCAAGGCTTGGCGGGGAGAAAAGCCTGTGTATTTTGTTTGGGGAAAACTGCTGGAAACCACGGTTCTGGTCTGGCTGCCTTCCTCACTGTCCACAATGAAGGTCACCTAGCTACTTACTCCACAGGGTACCTCGTACTATGCTAAACATGGCCAGTCAGGAAGGTAAGGGAAAAAAGGCCTAGATGATGACATCATCACATCTTTAGATTAGATGTACCAAACAGCCCAGCTCCTAACATTTTTAGTAGTACAGGGGGTGTATCGCATCCAGAGTGAGTACTCTACCTGCTAAGCCACACCCTCGGCCTCTCATGGGTGGGGGTGGGGGGTGGGGGTAGCTCTAGGCAAACGCTCTATCACTGAGCCATGCCCGCACCTGTTACAGGTAGATTTTTAGGCCTGTGCTCTACGCTGAGCTACACCACCAACCTGGTTTTTGCTTCTTTATTTTCAGTCGGGGGTTAAACTCAGTAGGCTGGGCTGCCTTTGAACTCATTCTGTAGCTCAGGCAGGCCTTGAACTAGCGATCCTCCTGCCTCAGCCTCCCTGTATTTGAGTGACAGGCCTACACCATCAGGCCCAGCCGGAACCTTTCACTTTAGTTTATTTTCTTGACAATTTTATTCATGTATTTCATGTGTTGTCACTTTTAACCTCCATTAGCTTCTCTACCATCCTCCTCCTACGGAGCCTTTTCCTCCCCCAACTCCCCACTTCCTTAGGGAGCATCTCAAATGTTCCTTCCTTCACTGCAGTGGTTCTCAATCTATGGGCTGTGACCCCATGGTGGGGGGGGGGTCACACATCAGATATACTGCATATTAGATATTTCCATTATGATTCTTAATATCAGCAAAATAGCTATTTAGTAGCAATGGTAATTTTATGGAGGGGGGCGTTCACCACACCGTGAGGAACTATATTAGAGAGCCACAGCATTAGCAAGGTTGAGAACTACTACATCACTGCTTCTCAGTTCTGCCCAGTAACAACCCACCATACTCTTGTCTTCTAGGTCATAAACTTCCAGGGCAAGGAAAATTGTTAAACGGTTTACCGTTATTTTTCAAATCATGTGTACCTGTGTGGGTATGCACACATGAGTGCAGTGCCTACTGAGGCCAGTAGAGGGTGTCAGATCCCCTGGATCTGGAATTAATAGGTGGTTTTGAAGCCACCCAATGGGAACTGAATTTCGGTCTTCTAGAAGAACAGAATGTGCTCTTAATGGCTGACCCTTCTCGGGAGCACTCTCATGATCATCACTGCATTTTATAAGATTTGATTAGATTTATATGAGATCTGGTTGTAAGGGGTCCCCCATAGGCTTGACCACTCGGCCCTCGAACAGAGTCCCTGGCAGTGTTCTGGGAGGTTGAAGAGCCTTTTGGTATGGAGGAGCCTCACTGCAAGAAGTGAGTCACTGTGGGCATGCCTTGTAAGCTTATGTAGCTGGGCTCCCACTTCCTGTTTGTCCTCTGCTTCCCGGTCTGCCAGGACGTGAGGGGTATTAGCAATGTTCCTGGAGATGATTGCCACCGAGCCTTCCACCCCTCGCTGTACTGTCACACCGTGAGCCAAAGTAACCCTGTTCTTCTTGCAGCTCTTTCTGTCAGGTGTTTTGTCATAGCTCTAAGAGAAGTCGCCTGGCACACCTCGACTTCCCACACCATATTGGATGCAAAGACAGAAGTTCCTCTTTCATGCGCACATGTGGCTGCATGTGGGTGTGCAGGCACACACCTGTGTGCATGTCCACATGGAGACCCCCCGAAGATTGACGTTGGGTTATCTTCTTCCATTGTTTCCTATGCCCTTTTCCCTTCCCTGCCCTCCCTCCTTTTCTGAGACAGAGTCTCTCCTAACCCTGAAGTTCATTTCCTCCTCTTTTTTTCTTTCTTTCTTTCTTTCTTTTTTTTTTTTGGTTTTTCAAGACAGGGTCTCTCTGTGTAGCCTTGGCTGTCCTGGACACACTTTGTAGACCAGGCTGGCCTCGAACTCACAGTGATCCGCCTGCCTCTGCCTCCCGAGTGCTGGGATTAAAGGCGTGTGCCACCATGCCCGGCCATTTCCTCCTCTTTTAAAGTTTTATTTTTTTGTAAATCATGTGTGTATGTGTGTGTGTGTGTGTGTGTGTGTGTGTGTGTGTGTGTGTGTGTGTGTATATATATATATATATATATATATATGATTGCAGGTCAGAAGACAGCATTGGATTCCCCTGGAGCAGGAGTTCCAGGTGGCTGTGAACCACTTAATGTAGCTGCTGGGAACTGAACTCGGGTCCTTTGCAATAGCAGCGTGTTTTCTTCACCACTGAGCCATCTCTCTAGCTTCTAGCGTGCTCCTCCCCGCCCCGCCCCATGTTTTTAAAAATATAAGTGCTTGGGGTCCCAACTCAGTCATGCTTGCTTTACCAACTGAGCCATCCCCTAGCTCTAAAAGTGACACTTGATTTAGCCATGTATTGTGAAGAGATGAAGAAACTTAGCTGCGAAAGAAAGAAAGATAAATCTAGGTATGTCATACAGCTTAAGCCAGGGTGGAAGCTTTCTTCCTATACTTAAAAGCTAGAGAAGGCCAGTTAACCTAAGATTGAGATCAGCCTAGGTAGCAGGTACCTAGACCCCCTTCCCCACCACCACTGAGTGGCTGGTGCCGAGGCTCAGTGGTAGAGCCTGTGCCTAGAATACCCCAGTGAGGGGCTGGGGTGTGGCTCAGTGGTAGAACGCCTGCCTAGAATCCCCCAGTGAGGGGTTGGGGGCACGGCTCAGTGGTAGAGCACCTGCCTAGAATCCCCCAGTGAGGGGCTGGGGTGTGGCTCAGTGGTAGAGCACCTACCTAGAATCCCCCAGTGAGGGGCTGGGGGTGTGGCTCAGTGGTAGAGCACCTGCCTAGAATCCCCCAGTGAGGGGCTGGGGTGTGGCTCAGTGGTAGAGCACCTACCTAGAATCCCCCAGTGAGGGGCTGGGGTGTGGCTCAGTGGTAGAGCACCTGCCTAGAATCCCCCAGTGAGAGGCTGAGGGTGTGGCTCAGTGGTAGAGCACCTGCCTAGAATCCCCCAGTGAGGGCCTGGGGGTGTGGCTCAGTGCTACATTGTGCTTGCCTTCTATGCAGGAGGCCCTGAATCCAATCCTCAATGCTGGAAAAGAGAAAGGGGGCACAAAGGAACACATGAAGGTCAGTGGTTTGATCCTGTGTTCTTGAATCTTTCTGAACAGCACACTGCAAACGGAAGGGCTGGTGGCACTATTGACCATGAGCCTCCTTTGTAGCCCGTGCTGGCCGGAACAGCTTAATCCACACAGGTATAGACCCAAATCTTGGGCTCTATCACTTATCTTATGACCTTGAGCAAGTTAATCCCTAGGCCCCAAGTTCCTTCTTTGTAAAATCTTTGTCACTGAGTTGTCATTCCCTGTGTATGTCATTTACCCATAGACTAGATTCCCTTTTCCTGCCCAACTCTTACTAAAATACTGCATATAATCTAAAGCCTCCTCCTTCAGGTATGCTTCCCAGCCTGCCTTAGCCTATCTTCAGTTTCCACTCTTTATTTATTCAACATTATGCATATATAGTTATATCTACAGCACCTATCTAGAACACCCCAGTGAGGGGCTAGGGTGTAGCTCAGCAGTACAGCACCTGCCTAGAATCCCCCAGTGAGGGGCTGGGGTGTGGCTCAGTGGTAGAGCAGCTGCCTAGAATCCCCCAGTGAGGGGCTGGGGTATGGCTCAGTGGTAGAGCACCTGCCTAGAATCCCCCAGTGAGGGGCTGGGGTGTGGCTCAGTGGTAGAGCACCTGCCTAGAATCCCCCAGTGAGGGGCTGGGGTGAGGCTCAGTGGTAGAGCACCTGCCTAGAATCCTCCAGTGAGGGGCTGGGGTGTGGCTCAGTGGTAGAGGAACTGCCTAGAATCCCCCAGTGAGGAGCTGGGGTGTGGCTCAGTGGTACAGCTCCTGCCTAGAATCCTCCAGTGAGGGGCTGGGGTGTGGCTCAGTGGTAGAGCACCTGCTCAGTGTGGGTATGTGCATGTGAGTGCAGGTACCTGCAGAAGCCAGAAGAGGGCACTGGATCTCTTGGAGCTGTAGTTACCAGTGTAGCTGAGCAACCTGATGCTGGTGCTGGGAAACGAACTAGGTCCTCTGTAAGTGCCAACAAGCAGTCTTGACTGCTGGGCCATCTCTCCAGGCCTGGGCCTCCTTTCCACTACTTCGCTTGGCCATCTTTCTTTCTTTCTTTCTCTCCTTTCCTTCCTTCTTCGTTC
Organism: Acomys minous; assembly: GCF_964271855.1. Lineage (NCBI taxonomy): Eukaryota > Metazoa > Chordata > Mammalia > Rodentia > Muridae > Acomys > Acomys minous. The sequence continues at coordinate 75,432,474 of NC_140498.1, forward strand.
CCTTTTTCGAGACAGGGTTTCTTTTTGTAGCCTTGGCTGTCCCAGAACTTGCTTTGTAGACCAGGATGGCCTCGAACTCTCAGAGATCCACCTGTCTCTGCCTCTCTGTGTGCTGGGACTAAAGGCGTGCACCACCACTGCCCGGCTGCTTCACCATGTCTCTTTCCTTCCCTGGCCTTGGCACTCAGCTCTGCAAAGGGAGGGGCAGCCTAGCTCTACATCCCTCAGCCTCAGCTACACCCAAGAGCCGAGCGAGTGTCTTCCAGAGTTATTCTGTTCCCCGCATGCGTCACCCAAAGGAGACACCTGCAGGAGTGTGTGTGTGTGTGTGTGTGTGTGTGGAAGTGACTAAGTCTGCTAGGAGGTGGAGGCAGGGGAGTGCCTGGGGAGGTGTTAGGGCGATGTCACTAATCTTGAGGACTGAAGTGGAGCTGACAGGGGTGGAGGGGATATTCCGGGAAGAGATGAACAATGTACAGGGTGGGAAGAAGGTAGAGAAAGCAGGCGAGTGGGTGTTACTAGTATATCTGCTTGGAGGGGGAACGGCTAAAGACAAGGATTTTGGTTCCGGGTTCCCCAAAAGGCCTTGAATGCCACAGCAAGGACTTGGCCCTGTAGAAAGAGCAATTGACATGGGTTTGTTTGTTTTTTTTAAATAAGCAGTGAGATGTTTTGGGGAGGTGGGTGCTAACAGGAATCTGGATCCCCGTGGAGCAGGGGAGAAGAATTAGGAATTACTACCTGCAGGCTTACTGCTGTGAATAAGTTAATAGCCACACACACAGCTACTGTTCCTTTTGAGACACGGCTGTCTTTACCCAGGCTGAATGACCCGTCCCCCAGCAAGCTGCTCCTTGAAAAAAAAAAAAAAAAAAAAAAGGAGTGAAGCCAGGTGGTGGTGGTGCCCGCCTTCAATCCCAGCACTCGGGAGGCAGAGGCAGGAGGATCACTGTGAGTTCGAGGCCAGCCTGGCCTACAAGTAAGTCCAGGACAATCAAAGCTACAGAGAAACCTTGTCTTGAAAAGTCCAAAAAAAAAAAAAAAAAAAAAAAAAAAAAAAGAGTGGGCCTGGCTGTGCTATGTCCATTTCACAGAGGGACAAAGAGAGAGAAGGGAAAGGACAGTGACCTACCTGGGTCACTGGGGCCGAGTCCAACACCAAGCCACGCCTGAGCTCAGAGTGCATAAGGTCAGCAGCTTGTGAGCCTCAGACTAACTATACTCAGCGGTTTCTAGAGTCAGAGCCTGGAGACAAGGAGTTGACCTTTGACCTCTGAGTCATCTTGCAACTGGACCCCGTCACTTGGGGCCTATCCTGGGAGGGAGGAAGGATACCCACCCTACAAGGGGACAAGGTGTCCCTGTGGTCAGGTAGGCCAGTATGGGTTTGTCTCAGGGTCTCTATTTGGAGACCTTCAACTTGGCCCCCAGCAGTGGTACAGAAGGGATGCCCAGGAAAAAAGGCCAGTCCCTTCACCAAGGCACAGGGCATGGACAGAGCTGGCTTCTTGTCTTTCTAAAATAATAATAATAATTTAAAAAGTCTACCCCCAAAGCCCTCTTTCCTCCAGTGTAAGAAAGAAAGAATGGGGGGGGGGGGCGCGCTGTCAGGAGCTGTTGAGGGTGCCAGAGGTTGGCAATCTGTTCCCACCCCACCCCCCACCCCCACTGAGTTCTGGGGATTGCCCTGGGGGGCGGGCAGAGGGCAAGTGGCTGTAGGTTTTAAAAGGTGTTGACCTGAGAGGGGGTTTTTGCACTTGGGAGGGGGTTAACTTGTTCAGAATCTGAGCTGTTAGCTTTGCTTTCAAATGGCCCGTTTAATGATTTACCTGAGTCCATCCAAGGAACAAGGGAGCTAAGGATTCCAAACCCCTGGTCCCCACAGATATATAACAGCTCTCCCAGAAGAAAGTAAACAGACCCAAAGCTACCTAGCAGGCTTCATTTTTGTAAACAGCAGCCCTGACCAACATTGAAGTCAGGTTCCTAAGCAAGAACTTTTAACAGGCCCTTTCCCCGGAGCCTAACCTAGGACACAAGACAACACGGGAAAGGAGGGAGGGAGGGAGGGAGAGAGAAAGAGGGAGGGAGGGAGGGGGTGTGTTTGCTGTCAATTTAACTTAATCTTGACCTAGAATGTATTCATTCCTTTGGCAGGGAGCTTGGAGAATCTTTGTCTTAACCCCCCCCCCCTTCCAAACCAGATCCATCATAATGCTTAAGTGAATGAGGGGTTTAAGTTGACAGGAGCTTGCTCTAGTCCTCACTCCACAGCGGGAAATGGGCAATTAAAAGAAAGGTAACCCAACAGGAGTTTAGGAAGTCAAAGACATGTATGTAGCAATGGGGGAAAAAAATCCAAGATAAAAAAAACAATTTTTTTTTCCTTTTTCTTTCTTACTTCCCAAGGCCTTCCACTATTTTTTTTCCCCCTGCAACACCCAAGCCCAGCCTCCAGGCAGATCCATAAACACGCCAGCTCCTCCCCTTTCTATGGTTCAAAATCCCCCCTCCCTCCCACTTCTCTGGACCCCCAAAAGAGAAAAGAAATCAGCGACCCTGGCCCTGCAGCCCCTCCCCCCCCACCCCCACCCCCCCCCGACTGCCTGCACCTCTTTTCCCCTTGCAGGCACCTGAAGATAAACATCTACTAATGATTTTATGATTTTTCTTTTCTGGGGTAGACGAAGCTCAGCGCCATCCTTCCCCGTTTGCCAGTGGCTACAGGGGGGCCGGCTCGACCGGGAGGAGGGGGGTGGTGCTGGTGGTGGTGGATGGGTGGGGGATGGGGCGTGTTTAGTTTGTTAATTTCCACCTCCGGGTCCCCACACCTGTTTTTCATTCATTCATTCGTTCATTCATTCATTCACGGATACATCACAGAGGCCATTTGGGGGGGTTACTCGGAATCTCAGGGAAGGAACTGAGATTGGGAGGGGGAAGAGGTTGGGTGTTGGTGGCAGCACTTGGAGGGGCAATAAGGTGGGGGGATCTGGGTGGAGGGGACCCCCCAGCTAAAGAGCACAGGGGTGGCTTTGTCCGATGCAGGAGGATGGCAGAGATCCCGGGGGTGGGTGGTAGGAGGATGAAGTTGTTTTGCACTGCGTCCCCCCGGGGTGCGCCTCTTTGTCTGTCCCGGGGCGGGTACCATGTGCACCCCCTCCCATCCCTTTGCCCCATACTCTCTCTCACCTGGTCTTGGAAGACAGGAAGGCAAGTTTGATGAGGCCGTAGGTGAAGAGTGGGATACTCTCCTTGGCGACGCTGGCAACTTGCAGCCGGTGTTCGAGAATGTGCAGTTCCATCGTCCGCCTAGGGCTCCTCCACGGCGGATCATCCGCGGTGGCCCGAGTTTGTGGGGGGGCGGGGGGAAGGGGACGGGGACGAGCCGCGGCCCCCGCCCCCTGCGCGCCCCAAGCTGTGGGGCAACCGGCCCAAGGAAGGGGACCGGGAGCTCGGTGCTAGGCTGATTCGTACTCGATCCAGAAAAAGGAAGCTTGGCAAGTTGCAAAAAAAAAAAAGGAGGCCTGGGGAGGACCTGCGGGGTGCAGCGAGCTACGGGGTGGACAAGCAAACAGCGCCCGGCGGAGCGCGGCGCCCGGCGCAGCAGCAGCTGGTGTTCGCTGTAACAAACAACTTGCCACTCAAACGCCGGGCCCGTGCTGCGCAGGCGCCGGCCGCAGGGCTACGCGATGCCTTTCGGGATTTGTAGTCCACGCGCATGCTTTTACGCGGCCCTCCCCCCCCCCCCCCCCGGACTACTCCAGCTTGCTGATGTCAAGCCAGGGGGGCTGGGCTGCTGCGCAATGGGTGCACCCGGAATGCAAGATTTCGGGGTTCCCCAGGGACACAGAGGAACCCGATTGGACATATAGGGAATTTGGAGCCGACTTAAGCTTCGAGGCGTGCTCTGTCATCGCTCACACTCAGGATTAGGCTCTTTCTTTGGGGTGTCAAGCGAGAACCCTTTTCCTCCACAAACAACTCCAGCGTTGGAGAAGGCCTGAGCCTGCCAGAAGAGAGATTTAGAGGAATTGGTGATTGTCGTGCAGGGAAGCCAAAGCCAAAGAACGGGTTGGGTTAGATATAGTTAGGGTGCTGGGTTCCTTGGGGAAGGGTGCTGAGGGTTGAATGAGAGCACTCAGGCAGGGGGAGGGGAGGGCCCTCAGAGGGAGAGCAGCGCGGCCTTCCAGGCAGAAGGAACACCGTGTCCAAACGCACGGAAGCGTGAAAGCCCCCACGGTACCGTGTTTGGCTTTGTTGCTGCGGAAAATGTGAAGGAGGAGAGAGATAAGGCAGGCACGGAAACCAGGACCCGGGTCTCCCGGATCATGGGTGCAAAGCTGCTGAAGTAACTGTAGATCTCGGGGGGGGGGGGGGGGGGGAGGGGAGGAGGGTGCGGGGGAGGGGGTGGGTGGGTGGAGAGCGGACCTTAATCTGAACGAGAGTCATTCTCAGTGTTTCTAACCCCAAGCTTGGCGCGCTGTATGGGGGTCTGATCAGCAAATATCTCCACCACCACCACCACCACCACCACCACCACCACCACCACCACCCCAACCCCCCCACCTTTCATGGCTGACTAGGTTTTGAAATCCTCTAGGTTAAAGTTACTGACTAGTGCTTTTGCCCTTTGGCAGAGTGCTTTGGAGATGTGGTGGGTCAAAGCCTACCTGCGGAGGCAAATTGTTGAGGAAGAAAATCCTGTCGGTCAATCTCCCGTTCTCAGTCCCCTAGGTCAGATAGGGGCTTATTATGGCTGCTTTATTCCCACAAAAAGGGTGTGAGCCCCAGAATCTTGAGCACAGTCTCATAACCTGACCATCCCTCTGTTGCTTTTATTTTACTAAAGATTAGGCCTTGGAGGTGGCTTGGTGGGTAAAGACATTTGCTGCCAAGCCCGATGACCCGAGTTCGAGCTCTTGGTCCAGACCTTGGAAGGAGAGACCCCCCCCAATCCTGTAGGTTGTCCTCTGATTTTGTACACGGGACCGCACGTGCGCGCACACAGAAAAACATGTAATTTACATAAATAATTGATCGCCTCATTTTTGTTCTGTTTTTGAGACAGAGCTCATTTATTTCATGTTAGTCTTCAACTCTTCATGTAGTTGAGGGTAACCCTGAACTTCCTGTCTTTTTGTCTCCGTCCCTGAGTGCTGAGATTACAGGTGTCCCGTGCCACATCTGGTTTATGCCCTGGTGGCGGTGGGCTTCATAACACACTATACAAACGCTCTTAGCAACTGAGGCATGCCCAACCTTCATTTTCTTTACTTTCAACTAAAAACTTGTTTTTAAAAAACAAACAAACATTATTTTGTGTATGTAGGTGTTTTGCCTGTATGTATGTATGTCTGTATGTCTGTACGTATGTATATGTGTGTCACAGGCATTCTTGGTGCCCAGGGAGTTCAGAAGAGAATGTCCAACCCTCTGGAACTGGAGTTACAGATTTTTTTTTCTTTTTTTTTGAGACAGGGTTTCTCTGTGTGGCCTTTGCTGTCCTGGACTCACTTTGTAGACCAGGCTGGCCTCGAACTCACAGTGATCCACCAGCCTCTGCCTCCCCAGTGCTGGGATTGCAGGCATGTGCCACCACACCCGGCCAAGTTACAGATGTTTATGAGCTGCTTTGTGAGTGCTGGGAGCAGAACCCTGGCACCTCTGGAAAAGTGGCCGGTGTTCGTAACCACTAATCCCCCTCTCTGGCCCCTGAGTTACTTTAGAAAATAATCTGTTTTTATTTTTATTTATGTGTATCTGTGTCTTTGTGTGTATATGTTGTGCCCCTGTTGGGGGGGGTATGTGTGCCTTAGAAGGACAGAAAAAGGCAATGGATTTCATGGGTCTGGAATTACAAGTGGTCGTGGCATGGCTGCTGAGAACCGACAAAGCTCAGGCCCTGCCATTACTCCAGCTCTTATTTTCATTTTCTCAATTTTTCGAGACTGGGTCTCCTGTAGCCCAGGTTAGACCAGAACTCTTGATTTTTCTGCTTGTACCTCTCAAGTTCTCGGCTTGAGGGTGTGTGTGCCTCTACCACACCTGAGAGACCGTGCAGGATCTATGTTTCAAGCTAGGGATGTATGCAGTGGTAGAGTGCTTGCCCAGGACTGTAAATAAATAAAACAAAACACTGGCCAGGATGGCACACGTTTGCATTTCAGTGCTTGGAGGTCGAGGCAGGAGGACTGTTGTCAGTGGAAGCCCAGCTTGGGTATGTAGCAAATTCCAGGCAAACTGGGGCCACATAGTAAGGATCTGTCTCAAACAAAACAAAACAAAGAACCCAAACTAACTTAAAGGAATAAGATAAAAGGCTTGTCTAGCAATCTCTAAAAATCTCTGTTTCATAAAAGCAATTATTTTGGGGGCTGGTGAGATGGCTCAGCAGGTAAAGGTACTTGTTGCCAAGCTTGATCGTCTGAGTTCAATACCCAGGACCCACTTGGTGGAAAGAGATAAACAACTCCCTAGAGTTTTCCTTTAGCTTCCATACGTACACACCATACACACATGCATACACACACACACACACACACCCTTGCATGTGCACACACATACACATACTCACATACACATGCACGTGCACACATGCTTGTACACACAGGCAGGTGCCCACTCACATGCACAAACATACATGCAATGCACATACACACATGCGCAGGCGCCTCGCACACACATACTTGCTCTTGTTAAGTAAACATAATAGAAAGGAAAAAGGCCTTAGGTCCGTCTGTTCTCTGCTGTGTTCTTACTATTAGCAACAGCAACTGGGAAGGCTGCTCGTTCAATATCTAGGGAAACACATACATGTATATGTTGACGCCTTTGTAATGGGCTGCAGGTTTAGAAAGCCTAGACAGGAGTGCATCCAAGAGGCCATCTTGGTGGTACATAGTAATAATCCCAGCACTTGGGAGATAGAGGATCAGGAGTTCAAGGTCATCCTCAGCTACATACAGAGTTCAAAGGCCGGGGAGATGGCTCAGTGGTTAAGAACACCGGCTGTTCTCTCAGAGGACCTGGGTTCAATTCCCAGCACCCACATGGCAGCTCATAACTATTTGTAGCTTCAGCTCCAGAGGATCTGGCACCTTCACACAGACATACGTGCAGGCAAAACATCAACACACATTAAAAAAAAAAAAACCCAAGTCATTGAAAAAGTAATAAAAAGAGTTCAAGGCTAGCCTGGGCTACATTTCAAAACACCTCTTTTCCTCCCCCAAAATGCATCCAGGGCCCTGAAAAGGAACACAAGCTATGGTTAGAGTGAGGGTTAGGGTAACTGGGTATTAGCCAGTCAGAATGGCACAGTGAAAAAAAAAGGAATTGTGCCCATAGGCACAGCATCATAAAACAACCAATAGGTGACGAAACAAAGCAAACAGAGCTCCAATCAGGATTTGGCTGGTTTTCTGACTTCTGTTCCCAGTGGGCCAAATTAGTATTTTCCAGTCTGCAGGCTGTGACCTGCAAGAGGATGGTGAAATCAATTTTGCAGGACACGACTAGCATAAAAGCCAATTGAGAATCCAGAAGGGCACTGAGAATTGCACACTGTAAGGAGAGGTTACTCTGTCGCCAGAATTTATGATTTACTCGTGGGGTGCGATGTGTGTACAGATATTGGATCTTCATATAAAGGTTTCTGAGGTTTTTTTTCGGGGGAGGGGCTGGAGTTAAATAAAGCACATCCTACTGAGCGATGCAAAGGGGGGAGGGGTGCCCTCAGCCCCTCATTGGAAGATTCTAGGCAAGTGTTCTACTGTTGAGCCATGCTTCTAGGCTTTCCCTAAATGGTTCTAGGCAAGCTCTCTACAGTTAAGATGTGCCTCAGCCCCTCACTGGGGGATTCTAGGCAGGGGCTCTACTACTGAGCCACACCCCAGCCCCTCACTGGGGGATTCTAGGCAGGGGCTCTACCACTGAGCCACACCCCAGCCCCTCACTGGGGGATTCTAGGCAGGTGCTCTACCACTGAGCCACACCCCAGCCCCTCACTGGGGGATTCTAGGCAGGTGCTCTACCACTGAGCCACACCCCAGCCCCTCACTGGGGGATTCTAGGCAGGTGCTCTACCACTGAGCCACACCCCCAGCCCCTCACTGGGGGATTCTAGGCAGGTGCTCTACCACTGAGCCACACCCCAGCCCCTCACTGGGGGATTCTAGGCAGGTGCTCTACCACTGAGCCACACCCCAGCCCCTCACTGGGGGATTCTAGGCAGATGCTCTACCACTGAGCCACACCCCAGCCCCTCACTGGGGGATTCTAGGCAGGTGCTCTACCACTGAGCCACACCCCAGCCCCTCACTGGGGGATTCTAGGCAGGTGCTCTACCACTGAGCTCTACTTCCAGATTTGCACACTGGAAGAATCATAGCATCTACCACGGAGCTATATCCCTCCCCTTGATTTCTATTTGTTTATATATTTTTTGAGACAGGGTTTCTCTGTGTAGCCCTGGCTGTCCTGGACTTGCTTTGTAGAATAGAATGGCCTCCAACTCACAGAGATCCACCTGCCTCTGTTTTCCGGAGTGCTGGGATTATAGGTCTATGCCGCCACGCCCGGCTCCTAACCCTTTGAGACAGAATCTCTCTCGTAGTTTATTGCCATGACCGACAGACATTATAACTCAGCATTGATTTGCGTTGTTTCCAGACAGGGTTTCTCTGTGTAGCCTTGGCTGTCCTGGACTCTTTTTGTAGACCAGGCTGGCCTCGAACTCACAGAGATAGAACCTCCTCCCTCTGCCTCCCAAGTGCTGGGATTAAAGGTGTGCGCGACCACACTCTGCTCACTCGGCATTATTTTAATCCCTTTACGTTTAGAAGCTGGTATAGCATTGAGATGCTGGGAAGTATCCAAGCATGAAGGGAAGAAGTCAACCAATTGTTCTCTTTCCCCTGAGAGCAAGTTGGTTTTCAGGACAGGAGACTTTCAGTTGAAAAAGCACAGGCCGTCTTCTGTTCAGCCAAGGCAAGGTGGCCATGTCACTCGGAAGCAATTTAGTTATGCAAAGCCGTCAAGTCTACACTCAGCTCTACTAGAGTCGATTGAAGTTGAAGTCTGTGGTGAGTGTAAAACGTGCCTGGGTGTTCAAAGACTCTGTATGGGAAAATAATGTAAGGGATTGCACAAATACATTTTACAATTTTTGATTGCCTCTTGAAATGATAATATGTGAGATGTTAGGATAAATAAACTACATTGTTGAAATTAATAATACTACCTAGTTTTCATTTTCTTTAACATTTTGTTTGTTTTTTTCTTTTTTGTTTCTTTTTATTTTTTATTTTTATTTTTTGGTATTTTTCAAGACAGGGTTTCTTTGTGTAGCCTTGGCTGTCCTGGACTCACTTTGTAGACCAGGCTGGCCTCGAACTCACAGTGATCCGCCTGCCTCTGCCTCCTGAGTGCTGGGATTAAAGGCGTGCGCCACCATGCCCGGCTTTTCTTTCCTTTTTAAAAAGACATGTATTTTCTGTATATGAGTGCCCTACCTATATGTGCACCTGCAGGCCAGAAGAGGGTATCAGACTACATTATAGATGGCTGTGAGCCACCATGTGGTTGTTGGGAATTGAATTGAGGACCTCTGGAAGAGCAGACAGTGCTCTTAACCAGTAAGCCATCTCTCCAGGCCTGTCTTTTGCTTTTTTTGAGACAGGGACTCTCCGTGTAGCCTTGGCTTTGTAGACCAGGCTGGCCTCGAACTCACAGAGATTTGCCTGCTTCTGGCTCCCCGAGTGCTGGGATTACCGGTGTGTGCCTCCGCACCGAGCTTCATGTTCTTTAAGATTTAACTTTCATTTGTCGTCTATGAGTATGTGTGTTTATCTGTGGGCTGGTATGTGTGTACACATGCAGGAGTCTCTGGAGGCCAGAGAGAGACATCACATCTGCTAGAGCAGGAGTGCCTGGCAGTTGTGAGTCACCTCACCTGGCTCTTGAGCACTGAGTTCTTTCCTCTGCCCCCTCAACAATTTTAATGTTTTTTTTTAAGTGTGTATGTGTGTGCATGGTACGTATATACATGTGTACATATGTGCTTCTGTGTGAGTATGTGGAAGCCTGAGTTTGACGGCAGGGATCTTCTTTGATCACTTTTCAGCTTATTCACTTGAACAGCATCTCTCAACTGAAGCCGGAGCTCCGCACTGCCATGGGACTGAGCCAGCCAGCCAGCCAGCGCTGGGATCACCTTATCTGTACATTTTGAGCGAGTACTGGAATCATAAGCGAAAGGAGCAGTATCAGCTCAGACCCCCCCAAGACCAAGTTCTCAGCACAAAGATTTATTTGCCCCAGAGGGACAGAGGGCAGGGGAATAAGAGACAAAGACAGGAGATAGAGGGGGAGGGAGAAGGGGGAGGGGGCAAGGGAGAGGGGGGATGGGTATCTGTCCTGGAGTGGGACAGAGGACTGCCCCTGGAGAGAGAGGAGACAGGCATGGCCCATAGGCAAGTGGCAGTTCATAAGGGTATATGGGGGGAAACCCCTGGTAGGATGCGGTGTCTAATTTTCACGGGGCATGCTAATTAGGTGAGCCAAAGGGGGCTTTTGATTGCTGGCCTTCAATATTTTGATAGCAGGACTTTGCTAGGCAGCCTCAGGAGGAGGAGGAGGTGGCTAAAAAGGGAATAAATAGACCTTTGTGGCTTAGTTTTAGGAATGTAATCTAATGGTTTTTAGCAAGGTGCCTGTCACACTCTAGCTGGCTAGGGCCCCTTCAATATAGGTGGCCTGTCGTGTTCGTGAGGATCTAGTTTTGTTTTGAGACAAGGTCTCTTTGTTATATAGCTCTGGCTGGCCTCAGACTCACAGAGATCCACCTGCCTCTGGCTCCTGTGTGCTGGGATCAAAACACACCCGACCAAAAATTGTGTGTGTGGGGGGGGTTTTCTTTGGCGGTGGTATGAGGGTTGAACCCAGATTCTTGCTCATGCTAAGCGAATGCTCTACCACTAAACTATATCTTCAAACTTCCCGCAAGGAATTTATATGCATCCTTGGGATTCGAACTCCAGCCTTCATACTCTTCCTGCTTGTGTGAAATGCACCTTAACCACTGAGCTATCTTCCCTAGACAGGGTCTCATGTAGCCCAGGCTGCCCTCAAACTCACTAGCTGATAATGACTTTGGGTTCCCAATCCTCCTGCGTTCACCTCCCCAAGGCCTGGCAGTACAGAACACCGTGATACCCCGATACTTTTTAAAAATTTTTATCTTTGTAGTCAAATTTACATATGGCTGGCGATATAATTTTAAACTGGATAGCTCTTTCTCCTAGGGCTTTTCAAATTGTGACTTGTGTCAGCAGCTTGACTTGAGGACTGTTTGCAAAAACAAAACAAAACAAAACAAAAGCATCACTAGTGATTTGGTTATAGTTTGTATCTGAGGGCTCGTGTGTTGAAAGTTTGTTCTTTATCATGGTATGTTGATTGGTGGCTGGATCTTAAAGAAGTTGAGCTTAGTGGGAAGTCTTTAGGTATCAGAATCATGGCTTTGGAAGGGTTCAATATAGTTTTGTTTTTGTTTTTTTTTTTTAAAGATTTATTTATTTATTATTTATACAGTATTCTTCCTGCTTGTGAGCCAGCAGGCCAGAAGAGGGCACCAGATCTCATTATAGATGGCTGTGAGCCACCATGTAGTTGTTGGGAATTGAACTCACGACTTCTGGAAGGACAGACAATGCTCTTATAACCTCTGAGCCATCTCTCCAGCCCTCAATGTACATTTTTTTGTTTTTGTTTTTTCCCCTCTGTGAGTGTGTCTGGATCAATGATGGGCAAACCTTACCTTGGATTAGGCTTGCTTAGTTATGAAAACCTATTTATTAAATTAATTAATTATTTAATTAACTCTGTGTGTGTGTGTGTGTGTGTGTGTGTGTGCACAGGTGCCGCGGCATGCGTGTCAAGTTTCAAGACTCCGTTCTCTTCTTTTACCAAGTGAGTTCCAGGGATGGAATACAGGTCATTAAGGCTTGACGGCCGGCACCTTTACCTGTCCCGATACAAACTTCTTGCCCCTTCTCTTTAAGCCTAAACTTCATGCCAGGACCTGAGTGGGTTACTGGATCTCTTTGTGCCTCTTCCAAAGGTGGCCGTACTGAATATAATACTCTGCTGAAGTTAGCTTTATAAAACAGCGTTTGTTTCTCTTAGCTTGGTGCTTAACCCAGCTAGCACACAAATAATTGAGACTCCTTTATAATACAAGGCCTCACAACACAATCTTGAGCAGTTTAAGTCTTTCCTTAACCCTCTATGCTGTTTTGTCTTACTCCCAGCAACACTTGCACTTTGTAGCTTTTCCTCCCCTCCAGCTCTTTCCTGCTGATCTTCCTTGGACCCTCGACCCATGGCTGAACCCCCTGCTTCTTCTCCTATCTCCTCCTCCCCTGGCTGGCAGGAAGTCCAGCCCTATTCTCTCTCCTGCTCATCAGCTGGCTGTGAGCTGCTTTATTGACATATCAGGGGACAATTGGAGTGTAGTGTTTACACAATATTGAGAGCATTAAAACTACACAGTAACCTTATGCCTACGATACCCCACTTAAAAAATTTTTTTTTTTAGTTCACCATATAATTGCAAATTGGCAGCCAGGGTTGGAAGACTTTGCCATCCCTTCCTCACCAACAGCATGGAACAAACTGGGGGTGGGGGAGGGGTCGGAGAGATGGCTCAGAGGTTAAGAGCACTGACTGCTCATCCAGAGGTCCTGAGTTCAATTCCCAGCAAGCACATGGTGGCTCATAACCATCTATAATGAGATCTGGTGCCCTCTTCTGGCCTGCAGGTGGACATGCAGGCAGAACCTTGTATACATAATAATAATAATAAAAAGAAATCCAAACTGTACGTAAGTTCACTTCTATGCCTATGGAATAGGAAGCCCTAGGATGCTTCCTGCCAGGTCTGTGGGTGACTAAGACATCTGCTGACATGGAGACCCATGACCCGAGACGTTGACATGTGATCCGACACAGTGACTTCTAGAGATGCGCTCAGGATGAGGTAGGGTGGGGAAAATGAGGTTATTCCCTTTACAGGCCATCCTCAGTCCGTATTTGGCTTGACCTAGTGGTCATCTGACCAGGGCCATTTATATAGATGGTTTCCTGTGTTACAAGACCTGTCTTTGCGTGGCGGCTGCTTCCATGGTCTCCTGGGGCCAAAGTAACCTATAGCTGTAGGTGTGTGGTGGTTTGAATGAGAATGTCCCCTATAGGCTCCTGTATTTGAACACTTGGTCCCTGGTAAGTGGCACTGTTTGGGAGGGTTTAGGACATATGGACTTGTCACTGGCAATGGGCTGTGAGAATTTAAACACACACACACACACACACACACACACACACGTATGTACGTACATAATTTAAATTACAAGTAGCCAGAGCAGAGAGCACTTGAAATGGAAGTGGGTACCAGCTCAGCTTCCAAGGCAGTGGGGTCCACCTAGCTAGGAGGATGATGTCACAGAGGCTGGTGACAGCCCAGGGAGGCTAGATTGAGAAGCCGGGGACAGAGAGCCAAGTTGGCTGGGTGTCTCCTTAAGTCTGTTTCATTTTATTTTTTATTTTCATTTTTATTTATTGTCTCTTTCCTTCCCTCCCTCCCCCTTCCCTCCCTCCTCCCCCTCTTTCTGTCTTTGTCTCTGTGTCTGGTGTGTGTGTGTGTGTGTGTGTGTGTGTGTGTGTGTGTGTGTGTGTGTGTCTGTCCAGTGCAGTGCAGGTGCCCAAGGAGATCAGAAGAAAGCATCAGATTCTCTGGAGCTGGAGTTAACAGGTGGCTGTGAGCCACCTAATGTGGATTCCAGGAACTGAACCCAGGTCCTCAGCAAGAACTGCAAGCGCTCTTGACCACCAAGCCTTGTTCTCCAGCCTTTTTAAAGAAGGGAGGGAAATGTCCAAAGAACTCTGGTTGGCCAGTGGGTCTTTTTTTTTTTTTTTTTTTTTTTAAGATTCTCAGGATCTCTCTGGATCCTTCTTTATTCCTGGTTTTGGGCCTCCTTGTGTCTGACACACTATCCTGAGGGCAACAGGGAGACCCGAGGGATTCTGAGGAAGGGAGGAGCTCACTACATAACGTGGGATTTGGTGGGAGCCTGACCACAGGAACCAACCTTTCTCATACTTTTTGACAAAGTGCCAGGAAGCTGACTCTGGTTTGCTGGAGGAACCCCCCCTGTCCTGGGAAACCTCTCATCTGGAGATGCCACACAGGCAGAGGTCACTCGGTCCCCAAGCACCGTGAATTGGATCGTTGTCAGCAGCTGGACTCCTTGGTTTTTGTCAATTTGAGACAAATGTAGATTCTATCTGGAAGAAGGAATCTCAACTGAGGAACTGCCTCCACTGCATTGGCCTGTAGACAATTCTGTAGGGCGTTTTCTTGATTAATGATTGATGGGAGAGGGCCCAGCCCACTGTGGGCGGTGCCATTCCTAGATGGGTGGTCCTTGGTTCTGTAAGAAAACAAAGAGTAAACCAGAGGCAGACAATGTTCCTTCATGGCTTTGGCTTCAGTTTCTCTCTCCACGTTCCTGCCACCTTGCATGTGTGTTTGTCCTTAGGTCCCTCCATGTTGTAAGCGGAAGTAAATCTTTTTTTTTCCCTAAGTTGCTTTTGAATGGGAATTTATTACAGCAAAAAGAAACCTAACAAGGGATTTGGAGAGACGGCTCCAGAGGTTAAGAGCACTGGCTGCTCTTCCAGAGGTCTTGAGTTCAGTTCCCAGCAACCACATGGTGGCTCATTAACCATATATAAAGAGATCTGATGCCCTCTTCTGGCCTGCAGGTGCACATGTAGGCAGAGCACTGTATACATAATAAATAAATCTTAAGAAAGAAAGAAACATAACAAGACAACAACATTACTTCTTCCATCTGGGCCGTTATCTCTTGTGATATATCAAATATCAAGGGTGTCCCCCCACCCCCAAAACATTGGTTCCGCACTTGATGGACTCAATCACTGAGAAGTGATTGGCTCTGGTGGGCTGTGACATCACCAATGGGTTAACACAGTAATAGACCCATAATTTAATGGCATTATTAGGATGTGGTAGTTACACCCCTGGGTCCCCTCTAGGGGGGATTCTAGGGAGGTGCTCTATTTCCAGGCTACCTCCTTACCTCTCTTTTTACTTTTTATTCTTGATGTAGAGTTTCACTAAATTGCCTAGAATGGCCCTCTGCTTTGATTCTCTCCCCTTCATCTCCTGAGTAGCTGGGATGAACAGGCCTGTAACCACCAGGAGGTCCTGCACGAATCATCGGGCAGATCTTAAATGGATAGCCTATGAGAAAGGGCTACCGAGTTGCTGTCAATACACTTCGTTCCCACTAAATTCACCAGGGCGCTGTGTTACTCAGCTTCCTGTCACTATGACAAAATAGCCATGGAAATTACTTCAAGAAACAAAGACTGATTCTACTCACAGTCTTGAGAGAGAGAGAGAGAGAGAGAGAGAGAGAGAGAGAGAGAGAGAGAGAGAGAGAGAGAGAAAGTGTGTGTGCGTGTGTGTCCAGGACAAGATACACTGTTCAAAGGCCACCAACACCACCAATGACGTTCCTCCATCCAGGCTGTGCCTCGTAGCACCTGACCAGTGAGGAGCTAGGGGTCTGGCTTAGTGGTAGAACTCCTGCCTAGAATCCAGAATCCGTCAGTGACAGTAGTGAGTTCACTTCTCCCAGGTTTCTGTTACTAGGACACCTAAGGGTGCTCCTGTGTGGGAGTGGTGGGAGCAAGGCTTTATTCCTCTGGGGTGCGGTGGCTCTTGGAGCTGTGTGGTGAGCCCTGGGATGGGAGTTGGAGTTCACACCTGGATCTGCCTTCCTTTGCCTACAGCCTCCTCCTGCTGCTCTGGCCCCTAGGTCTTGTTCATGTGACATAGCGGCAGGCGTGGTGGCGCATGCCTTTAATCCTAGCACTTGTCTGTGAGTTCGAGGCCAGCCTGGTCTACAAAGAGAGTTCCAGGACAGCTAGGACTACACAGAGAAACCCTGTCCCAAAAAACAAAACAAAACAAAAACCCCGAAAAAACAAAAAACAAAACAAAACAAAACAAAACAACAACAACAAGGAAAAACAAACAACAACAACAAACCCAAAAAACCAAAAAATCACCAGAGAGTCTCAGGCCGACTTGCAGTCCCTTGACAGTAGTTGTGTGCGGCACCTAAGTTGCCACTTCCCACCTGTATATCAGGCTTCTGCAGAGCCACTGGGGTGTCCATACCAAAGGGCTGGCCCAGCTGGTATCATGACCCTCAACCCCAGGTCCCAGCCCTTAGACGTGGGGCTATTCTGGAATTACAGCTATCTGTCCTGGATCTCTAATGACTAAACTGGTTCCCATCTCTGAGAGTTGATGAACACTTCCTTGAGCAACGCTCAGCTCATGGCTCTTCCAGCCTTCTGTCTGTTTGGGTCCGGGAACAACACAGAGCCTACCACTGACGTTGCTGTACTCTAAGTGTATCACTGAGTTTTCGGACAGAGCAGGATATCCCCATCGGCAGGAATATGGGAGCCCAGGATAGACCGATAAGAAGTCTGCTCTTCTCCAGCTGTGTCAGCTGTGCTTGTCACAAACCAACCAAGAAAGGACTTTAGTGGCAGTGCACTTGGTAGGTTGCTTGCCTGCATACATAAAGACCTGGGTTCTGTTCCAGCACCACACAAAATTGGATATGGTGGTGCACATCTAGAATCCCAGCAAGGTAGAGGCAAGAAGGTGAGGAATTCAAGATTATTCTGGGCTAGGTGGGATTCTGAGGCTACGTGAGACTGGGTTTTTTTTTTTTTTTCCGAGACAGGCTTTCTCTGTGTAGCCTTGGCTGTCGTGGACTCGCTTTGTAGACCCGGCTGGTCTTGAACTCACAGCGATCCGCCTGCCTCTGCCTCCAGAGTTCTGGGATTAAAGGTGTGCGCCACCAAGCCTGGCACATGAGACTGTCTTAAAACAAATAGACAGACAGACAGACCAAGAGCCTTGGAAACAAGCCAACAATGTCTATGCTTTGGAGAGGGCAAAGCTGGGCTCAGAATTTGCCATTTTAGGATCTCAGGATTGTCCTGTCACCTTGACTATTCAGTGATCTCTAGTGCTTATCTGTTTCCTATTCCTTAAAAAAACCAAAACCAAAACAAAACAAAAACACAAAAACACAAAAACAACAACAACAAAAAAACGCTTGTTGCTGGAAAATGTATGAAGAAAAGAGATTTATTCGGCTTAAGATCCCAGTGGCTGGAAAGTTCAAACGACATGGTGTCTGTCAAGGAGCCCTGTTCCTACCCAGTAGATAGCACTTGAGAGAAGCACAAACATTTCTTCCCTCGCATCAGCTTTGGTTTTGTTACTGGGATAGCGCTAGTCTCATGAAACCACCCAGACAGTTTTCTCTCTGCTCCTATTTCTGGAAGAGATTATAGCGAATTGGTGTAATTTCTGTCTTAAATGTTTGTGGACCCATCTGGGCCTGGTGCTTTCTGTTTTAGAGTGTTATTAACTGTTGATTCAATGCCTTTAATAGACGGACACGCACAGAGAGTCTCTGCTTCTTTTCCTGTGAGTGTTGGTAGACTGTGCTTCAGGCGGGAGGTGCACCCCATCTAGGCTGTAGAGTGGGGGGGCATGGCACCCTTTTATTTATCTATTCCATCTTCTTTGTAGTGCTTACCCATGCCAGCCAACTGCTTTACTACAGAGCTACATCCCGAACCCCTTACTGAGGGATCCTAGGAAAGGATCATTGAAGTACATCCCTAGCCTTTAAAAAGAGGACAGGTTTGCTGGGTGGTGGTGGCGCACGCCTTTAATCCCAGCACTCATGAAGCAGAGGCAGGTGGATCTCTGTGAGTTTGAGGCCAGTTTGGTCTACAGAGAGAGTTCTAGGACAGCCAGGGCTACACAGAGAAAACCTGTCTTAAAAAAAAAAAAAGGGAGAGAGAGAGACTGGTTCTCAAACTCTAACCCAGGATGGCCTTAAACTCCCTATGAACTCAGACTGGCCTCAAACTTACATCAGCACAATGTCTCAGTCAGCTGAGTGTTAGGACTACAGACCATACTGGCTCAACTTAACTAAATTGTACTTGAGGCTGGAGAGATGGCTCAGGAGTTAAGAGAGTGTCCTGCTCTTGCAGAGGACCTGACTTCGCAGCACCCCCACATCAGGTGGTTCACAATCACAACTCCAGGGGATCTGGCGCCCTCTTCTGAACACTGGGTGCCTGACCTACCTGGTTTCCACTGTCACACAGACACAGGCATAGATCACAGTGAAAAATACACCAACAGGGGCTGGAGAGATGGCTCAGAGATTAGGAACGCTGGCTGCTCTTCCAAAGGTCCTGAGTTCAATTCCCAGCAACCACATGGTGGCTCACAACCATCTCTAATGAAGTCTGGTGCCCTCTTCTGGCCTGCAGGCAGAATACTGTATGAATAATAAGTAAATAAATCTTTAAAAAAAATACAATAACCTTTAACTATAACTCAATTTATTTCTACTTGCCTTATGTGTCGATTACGAGAGAGAGATGCTGAACAATTCAGCTGTGATGGGTGACGTAAGCTTTTTCTCTCGGACTTCCACCAGCTTTTGCCTATGTAGTTTGATTCCCTATTGTAACATACATACGTAGGGAGTATGATTATGTTTTCTTGGAGAACTTATCTTTTCATCAGCATGCCTGTCAACTTCACTGGGTCTGGAATCCACACTAAGAGATACCTTCTGGGAGGTCTGAGAGGGCAATTCCAGGAAGAATTACCGAAGATGGGAGGACTTGAGGCTGGGAGCCCAGATAGAAAGATGTAAAGAAATCTGAGGGCAAAGCAGTGCTACTTTGCCTGCTTGCCTTTGCTGCTTGTTTGTGAGTGCATCTACTCTGCTGCCACCATTGTTGCCACCACCACCATCAATCACTGGCACTGAGAATAAAGCTTCTCAGCTTTTCAATGGGCACTGATGCCTAAGTGGCTCTCCAGGAAACCTTCAGACCTCCAGTGCCAGATTGGAACTGCTAAGGAAAGAGAGAGGGGTGGGGGAGGAAAAAAAAACCCATCATAGTGGGAAGGCACGGCAGCAAGCAGCATCATGGTGGCAAGAACTGAGAGGTCACATCTTCAACTGCAATCAGGAAGCAGAGAGGGCAAATGGAGGTGGGGTGGCCCTACGAACTCTCAGGCTCACCCCATTGAACTACATCCTTAAGCAACGCTGTATTATGTCTTCAAATAGCGTCCCCTTCTGGGGACAAAGCATTCCAACACCTGAGCTTATAGGGCATTTCTCATTTAAACCACCACAACGTATGTATTTGTAAATCAGTATGTAATTCTTCTTCCCATCAATTTTATTTTTAAAATTACTTTATTATCTTTCTATACTTATTTTATATTACGCGTGTGTATGTGTGTGTGTGTGTGTGTGTGTGTGTGTGTGTGTGTGTGTTACTGTTCATGTGTGGAAGCCAGAGGATACTTTATGGGAGTCGGTTCTTTCTTCCACTATGTAGGGGTCCCAGGGATTGAACTCAGCCTTGTGACAAACATCTTGACCCACTAAGCCAACTTGTGGCTTTATTTTTATTTTATTTTATACTTTGAGACAGAGTCTCACTCTGTAGCCTAGCCAGGCCTGGAGTTCACGATTCTCCTGCCTCAGCCGTCCCGATTTCTGGGATTACAGACGTGTGCCACCATGCCTGGTTTGATGCTTCTGTTGTAGAGGTGGTCACACGGAGGCTGGGGAAGCGAGGCTTGTTCCACACCATACACATTCCACACACCTAAATCACATTCTAGCCAGAGCCTGAAAATACTCTCAACCCCTCTAAGTGTCAGTGAAGTCCAATGAATGATCAATTATTGGTTTGAAAACATAAATTACCCTGGGCCATGGTGGCCCAAACCACTCATCTCAGCACTCGGGAGTCAGAAGCAGGTGGGTTTCTGAGTTCAAGGCCAGCCTGGTTTATACAGCAAGTTCCAGGACAGCCAGGGCTACAAAGAGAAACACTGTCTTGAAAACACCAAAACCAAAACCTGTATGTGTGTACACATGTCACCGTGCACATGTGGAGGTCAGAGGACAACCCACCACGTGGGTTCTGGAGAGCGAATTCCAGTCATCAGATTTGGTGGCAAATGTCTTTACCCGCTGAACCATCTTGCCAGCCCACATATTGACTTTTAAGAAGCTAAATATCATACCATGTGGGTGAAATGATGTTTGCTGATTTTTCTTGATGTCCTTGTGCTTGGAGCCCATCAGCTGTCACCCCAGCCTGTTCCCGGGTGGCTCGGGGAAGTAGAGACAGGCAACTGTGGTTCCTTTGCAGGCAGATGGTGCCCCATCTCAGCTGGTAGGGATATCGGGGTCTCTGGGCCTCAGGAATTCTCCAGTGGCCTGGCCTGTGCCTAATATCTGAGTAGCTGGCCTGGAGGTGTTGGTAGAGGGGGTACAGCCACTTGGGTAGAGAAGAGAGGGTGCAGGAGGTGGATGCAGAGGGGGTGTCTTTCTGGATGGCTGACCGCAGGAATCAGATGTCCCTTGTGGGCACAGTTCTTTGATCTCACCGGGTCAGGACAGGGTGGATGTAATGGTGGACAGACCAAGTCTTTCATTTAATTTAAATATTTATTTATTTGGTGTTTGTGTCGCCACACACTTGCCTGGATGCATATGTGGAGGTGGGCCAAGCCAGCCCAACTTATCCAGCCTCTGTGTGACCGCCTCTACACTAGGAACAATAAGCCGAGCATGGTGGCACACATCTCTAATCCCAGAACTCAGGACAGCTGAGGCAGGGGAATCATGAGTTCCAGGCCAGTCTAACCTACAGAGTGAGATTCTATCTCAAGTTACATTAAATTAAATTAAAAATTAAAAATCAATTAAAAAAGAAAGTAAAATAACGAAGCCAGTGAGATGGC
The DNA here is from genome assembly GCF_964271855.1 of Acomys minous. NCBI lineage: Eukaryota > Metazoa > Chordata > Mammalia > Rodentia > Muridae > Acomys > Acomys minous. The sequence continues at coordinate 75,453,457 of NC_140498.1, forward strand.
TTAGAGGGTAAAGGTGCCTGCCACCAAGCCTGGTGACCCGAATTCGATCCCCAAGACCCACACAGCGGAAGGAGAGAGCAGACAGGTGTGTGCCACTGCACCCAGCTGAACAACAAAACTTGGCCGCTCACAGTTTTGGACTGAGAAGACCAAGGTTGAGTCTCCAGCAGAGTGAGTGTCTGCACTGAGCTTGCTCTCTCCTTATAGACAGCACCTTCTTGTTGGGTTTATTTATTACATGTGGTGGTTTGAATAGAAATGTGGACCACCCCCACCCCCATAGGCCCATAGGGAGTGGCACTATTAGGAGGTGTGGCACTTGTTGGAGGAAGTGTGTCACTGGGGGTGAGCTTTAAGGTTTCAAGTGCTCAAGCCAGGCCCAGTTTCCCTCCCTCTCCCTCTGCCCCCCCTCCCCCACCCCCCGCTTGCCGATCTGGATGTGGAGCTCTCAGCTGTTCCTCCAGCACCACATCTGCCTGTGTGCTGCCATGCCTCCCACCATGATGACAATGGACCGATCCTCTGAACTGTAAATAAGTCTCCAATGAAATGTTGTCCTTTATAAAAGTTGCTGAGGTCATGGTGTCTCTTCACAGCACTAGAAACCCTAGCTAAGACATCACGTGTCACGTGTATTATTTACTATTTAGGTCTGTGGGTGTGTGGGTGCATATGTGAAGGTCAGGGTTATCTCCCTCAGTTATGAAGTCTGTTATTCACTGACCCATCTTAGAGGGGGCACACGTTCCACTCACGAGGACACCTCATTAGTTTTCAGTGCATTGCCCAAGTGCCTAAATATCAACATATAGATTGTCATGTACAGATACCCAGAATATAGAATCCACATTGAGGCATTAATATTCTGTAGGTCAGGCTGGAGAGATGGCTCAGAGGTTAGGAGCACTGAATGCTCCTTCAGAGGTCCTGAGTTCAATTCCCAGCAACCACATAGTGGCTCACAACCATCTGTAATATAATCTGATGCCCTCTTCTGGCCTGCAGGTGTACATGCAGCCAGAGTACTGTATACATAATAAATAAATATTAAAAAAATATTCTGTGGGCCATTGTTATTGGGAAAGAAGGCATCAGAATCCTGGCATGACTAATTTCCAAGTATTGGGAAGCTGAGGCAGGAGGATGGCTGTGAGATTGGGGCTAGCCTGGGCTACATGTGAGTTCCAGGATTGGCTAGGGTAGCAGAGTGAGTCTTCGTCTCAGAAAGATAGGTATTTAGATGATATAGATGGGCAGATTTAGATGGTTGGTATATTATAAACGGTGTGTGGAGAATAGATAGATGAGTGATAGAGATGAAAGATTATAGATAGATGGTAGATGGCTAATAGCTGAGTGAGTGATATAGATTGATTATAGATAGTTGGCAGCTTGACTTATAGATGATTGGCAGGCGGTAGCTAGATGAATTATAGGTTGTAGCCTAGTTGATAGGTAGGTGGTAGACGATGTGTAAATAGATAATGAAGACACGACGGACAGGTGATAGATGTTATATAGGTAAAGGATTGGTCATAGATTGATCATGATAGAGGATACACTGTAGCTAGATGAGGACAGGGGATTGACAGATGACAGACGGTAGATGACAGATACGGATAATAGGTATATAGATAGTTAGTTGATAGTTGATAGATATAGGTATGTAGATAGTTGATAGATGACAGTAGATTGATGGACAGGTAGGTGATAGATATAGCTGGATAGGCAAGTGGTAGACGTTACTAGTATGGTCCACGGATTGTATCTTGAAGGGAGAAAAATTCAGATTGGATTTGGAAAGAGAAAAATACCAGTGCTGGGTCACTCTGGCCACGCTGGCTCTGAAATGATGTGCACGAGGCTGATGCGTGCACGGTGGTCTCCATGCATCACTTTATGAAGGGTGCAGTTTTAATGAGGGGGGAGAGGGAAGGGCAGAGAAACCATGCTTTTGGGCCTCAGGTGCTGGGGCAGCATTCTTGCTCCATCATCTTTGAAGAGAGCCCCAGCAGGGTCAAGGTCTTTGACCCCTGTGTGAATAATCTGCGCCTTAAGCTGGGAAAGGGGACCAGGTCAATGGCAAGCTCTGGCAGGCCTAATTGGAAGGAGGCCAGGCCAGGCCTGACAGCTGTGCCTCGACAGAGGGCACATTTATCACTCTGACCACGGAGCAGAGTACCCTAGGGATTGGGGGGGGGGTGTTCATGAGGCCTTCAAGAAGCCAGCCCCATGGAGGATAGGGGACAAGAGGGGAGGGGAGGTAGAGAAGGAGAGGAGAGGAGAAAGGAAGGATAGCGGTTCCTCAAGAAACCAGGCCCATAGAGAGGAAGGGAAGAGAAAAGAAGGGAAGAAAGAGGAGGCGAGGTGAGTAGCTCTCCAAGAAGCCAGTTCTACGGAGAGGACATGCAGGTGGGCAGGGACTCAGAAGCACAGGAGACATTAGCAGGCTGCAGGCTGCCACCCGTCTCCTGCCTGCTGGATAAGGCTCTTTCTCGTTTTCTCATTTCTGTCGGTCTCAGACTCAGGCTTTCTGGTAAGAGCTGGGAGCTGGTCAGCTGGAATAATGTTCTCTCTGAGTTTGAGCTGGCTCAGTCAGCTCTTAACTGTCAGGACCACATGGACTCCAGCCCCACGGTCACGCCTTGGATTCTGTCCTGGGTAGGGGGGCTTGCTGGCTAGTTTGGCGTGTGCGTTTGTTTCTTATTGCCGTGGCGAGGAAAAGTACCACAGACTGCGCGGCTTCAGGCAACATAAACCAGGATCAGAGACACTAGATTTTCCCTTTTGCCAGTGGGTACCGATTATAGATACCGTCTTGGTTAGGAGTGGGAACCTGTTTCCATTTTCCCCTCTCAGTACTGGGACCCCAACTGGTTTGAACCTGTGCGGGTCTGTGTGTGCTAACCCAGTCTCCATGGGTTCATATATGCATCCGTCCTGTCTTGGAGTCATCCATCACCCCTGGCCCTTACAATCTTTCCGTTTCCTCTTCTACATAGATCCCAGAGCCTTGAAGGGAGGGCTTTGATGAAGGCATCCTAGTTAGGACCGAGCGACCCAAAGTCTCACCCTCTGCGCATTGTATAGTGGGTCTCTCTGTTAATTCCCATTGGCTGCAAAAGGCAGCTTCTCTGATGGGGGTTGAACCATCGACCTATGGGCATAGTAGCATGTCATCAAGAGTCATTTTTATTTATTTGTTTATTTATTTATTTTGGTTTTTCGAGACAGGGTTTCTCTGTGTATCCTTGGCTGTCCTGGGACTCACTCTGTAGACCAGGCTGGCCTCAAACTCACAGTGATCCGCCACTAACGTCTGGCCAAGAGTCATTTTTATATCTACCTATCTATACATACATACATACATACATACATACATACATACATACATCCTTTTATATTGTTGTGGCCCCATTCTGGACAGAAGCAACGTAAGAGAGGAGAGGTTTATGCTGGCTCGTGCTTCCAGCATATTTGGCTCACCATGAAAGATGTATTAGTTTCTTTTCTGCTGCTGTGATAAAATACCACGGCCAAAAGCAACTTAAGGAAGAGAGGGTTGACTCACAGTTCTGAGGGATGGGGCCCATTATGGCAGGGAAGGCATGGCAAAGCGGCAGGAGCAGCAAGATTGGCCGATGAGATTTTCATCCATACACAGGAAAAGAGAAAGAGAAAAAGAAATGGGTTGGGGAGAGAAGGAGGCCATAAACCCTCCAGCAAGGATCCTCCTTCTAAAGGTTCTGTAGACTCCAAACAGCGCCACCTACTGGGGACCAGGTGTTCAAACACATGAGCCTGTGGGGTGCATCTCCCATTCAAACCACCAGAGCAGAGAAGGCATGGCAGCTACATTGCCTTGGTCCAGAGTGGCTGGTGCTTGCAATGTGGCTTGTTTATAGCTCAGCAGATCAGGTGGCAGAGCAATCAGGCCAGAAGTTAAGTCCCCAAATTCTCACCCCTAGGGACCTTCTTCACCCAGCCGTGCCTCTTGAACCAAAGGTTCCACAACCTTCCAAAAATTGTGCCATCAAATGGGAAGCAAGTGCTCAGCTGTGAGCTAGATGAGGAGATTAACTGAAACAGAATCGTTTTTCAAATTCTGAGTTTTGATGTTTGTCTGTGCTGGCATTTGCAGGACGATGTTCCTGTGATGTCAAGGAGCCCCCATTCCCAGCCAGTCACACAATCACAAGGGAAAACAATTGGTACTTTACATTCTGTTATGTCACTGAGCAACAAACAGTATTTGGTAGGTTAGATATAGGAAAGCCACCTTTGACTTAGAGCAGTTTAAAGTTCTGACAGGCCTCTTGCCTCACAGCTCCATCATAAGACAAAGAGACCATGGGGTGTGTCATGAAGAAGTGGCTTTTGTGGCCTTGGAGGCTGGAGAGTTCTTCCACTTGCTACACATATCATGGAGACCCAAGAAGGACCAATAGTAGAAACTCCATTGTGAATCCAGAGGACTGAGAGACGCTGGAGGGTAAGTCCCAGCTAGGAGCAGAAGACATTGTCCTAATTCAAGGGAGGGAAGCAAGAAAGAGAGGAGGAGATGAGAGACGAGACAGCGGAGTGTGTGGGGGGAGGAGGAGATAAAGAAGAGAGATGAGATGGAGAGAGGATAGGGGAGAGGGGAGAGAGATGAGATAGAGAGAGGAGGGAGGGAAGGAGGGAGGGAAGGAGGGAGGGAAGGAGGGAGGGAAGAAGGGAGGGAGAGGGAGATGAAATACAGACAGGAGAGGAAAGAGAGAGGTGAGATGGAGAGAGGAAAGAAGAGAGGGGAGAGAGATGAGCTAGAGAGGGGAGAGGCAAAGAGAGAGTAGGAGGGAGGGAGGGAGAATGTATGCATGCGTACGTATGGAGGCCAGAGGGTCAACTCAGGTGTCTTTCCCTAGATGCTGTCCACCTATTTTGAGAGACAATTTCTTACTGGCCTCGAACTCTCCAAGTAAGCTAGGCTGAGTATCCAGAACAGAGCAGCCATCTGCCTGTTTCCATATCCCCAGTGCTTGCAAGCTCGCACCACCGTATCTGTTATTTTATTTTACTTATTTATTTTGTTAATGTGTTTTGGGGCTTGATCTAGGATCCTCGTGTTGGCAAAGCAAAGACTTCGCTGATTGAGCCCATCTCCTGAGACCAAGTAACACTATTTAAATTCTGCTACTAAAGATACATGTGGTCCATGACCAGGTACTGGGGCACTTTGGGATCTTGCTAAAAAGGCAGACTGACCAAACATAACCCCAGATCCCACAGCCTGGCCAGTTTACTTATTGCTTTGAGTTTTTTTTCTCTCATGGGTGTGTTGTTCACTTGAAGGCCCCATGGTCCATCCTATTAGTCTACTCTATGTCCTTATTAATAAAAGCTGTAGAAACACTAAAAATGTTTAAAGAGACTTATTTATTTATATATGTCTCTGTGTCTGTGCACATGAATGTAGGTGCCCAAGGAGGCCAGCAGAGGGCATCAGATCCCCTGGAACTAGAGTTGCAGGAAGTTGTGAGTCACTTGACATGGGTGCTGCTGGGTACTGAACTCCAGTCCTCTGAAAGAGTAGCGAGGGCTCTTTAACCATTGAACCATTTCTCCAGCTCAATACCACATTCTCTTTATGAGCAGCTGGCCATGTTGTATACGCAGTCAGGAATGACACTTCTCAGCTTGCTTTCTTCTTATTGAGCATGGGACCCTAGTTCATGAAATGGTATCACCCACATTTTAAAGGATGATATATATTGGGATACATATTAGATGTTCTCTCCATTCATCTGCATTCCTGTGGCAACTGAAGGGGTGGATGCTGGTAAACGGGGGGCCCTCCGTCAGGAAAGAGCCTTTGCTAGGACAGAGGCAGGGGAGGGACCACTGTTAGAGTAGTTGGTTGCTTTGTTGTTGTGACACAGTCCCTGACAATAGCAACTTAAGAAATAAAGGGTTTATTTTGGTTTGTGGTTCAAGAAGATTGAGAATGGGGAAGTCATGGTAGCAGCAGTGTGAGGCAGCCGGTCACATGATATCCAGCCAGGAAGCGAAGAGAGAGAGAGACAAATGCTGGTGCTTGGCTCATGTTCTCCTATTTGCTTAATGTGCGAGCCTGGCCTAGGGAATGGTGCTGCCCACATTCAGGGTGGGTCCTCCTACCTCAGCTCGCCTGACCTGGAAACTCCCTCACTGATTCACCTAGAGGTGATTCTAAGTTCTATCAAGTTGACAGTCATGATTACCCATCGTACATGCCTCATCCTTTATTTTGATTGTGATAATTATCAATTCATTAATCATGCAAATTAATAGGTTTTGCTGTTACATTTCCATATATGCATGGATCTTGTTTTGAATGTACCTGTCTCTCTAGTCTCCTTCCTCTTTGGCTTCTCCCTTCCCGCAGCCTCCCTTTTCCTACTTTGATGTTTGGTCGCCTATTTTCAGTTTACACAATGGCGCTTGTCTTCCAGAGTCTGGTTTAGTTTACTTAGCATGATGACTTCTAAGTTCCATACATTTTCCTACAAATGCTTATTTTATCTTCTTTCTATCTGTATAATACTCCATTGTGTGTGTGTGTGTGTGTGTGTGTATACTACATTTTCTTTTTTCTTCATATGTGTGTGTGTGTTCTGCCTGCATATATGTCTCTGTACCATCTGTGTGCCTGGTGCCCTCAGAGGCCAGAAGGAGGTGTCAGCTCCCCTGGAACTAGGGTTACAGTTGTTTGTGAGGCCACCATGTGGGTGCTGGGAACTGAACCCACATCCTCTGGAAGAGCAACCGGTGTTCCTGCTGCTGGACCATCTCTCTATCCCCACACTACACTTTCTTCATCCATTCATCTGTCGATGGACACACACCTAGGCTGACTATGACTTGGCTACTGTGAATGGTGCTGTGGATAAGCATGCGTGGGGCTGTGGCATGCTGGTTTAGATTTTGGTTAGTGACACTGCTGGTTTATGTAGCTGGTTCATCTTCCATGTTTAGGTCTTTTTTATTTTTATTTTTATTTTAGGATCCTTCGTGTTGATTACCAAACTACCTTATATCAAACTAGTTTATAATCTCATCAACAGAACTGAGGTTCTATGCATGCATGCATCCATCCATCCATCTATCCATCCATCCATCCATTTATCTCTTTACCAGAATTTATCCTCCCCTCTCCTCCCCTTCCCTCTTCTCTCTTCTTCTTCCTTCTCCTGCACTGTGTCTCTCACTGTTCTGAAACTCACCAATTAGCTTGGTCGGCTTGAGAGCTCGCTCTCTACAGCCATTGTCTCTGACTCTTGTGCTGGGTTACAGGTAAGTACAGCCATGCCCAGGTTTTTACACAGATGCTGTTGACTCAGACTCAATCCTTCATGTTTACAAAGCAAGTGCTCTTGGCCACTGAGCCCTCTCCCCAGGGCCTTGTGCTAACATCTTGAAGCATTTTCTTCCTTCCTTCACTGTTTTCAGCTATCGAGATCAGGTCTCACTGTGGATGGAGCCCAGGCTGGTCTAGAACTCATAGGGACCCTCTTAGCCTCCAGAGCTCTGGGATTACAGGCATGCACCACCATGCCTGGCTTCCTTCGGTAGTTCCAGATGTCAGTGCTGTTGATCTGTAGGCCCACTGCACATCTCTCATTATGGAGAAGGTGAGGCATACGCAGGACAAGCTACAAAAGGGCAACTCTCCAGTAACTCAGCAAGCACCAGTCCTGCACCCAGCCCTCAGCTCCCTGCAAGAACCATTGCTCTCCACTGCCTTTCCAAAGTGTGGATTTGGACACAGAGCTCTCTGCTGTGAAATGTCTACCGGATAGGAAACTAATGGCAGATCAAAGTGAAGATACCACAGCAGTCCAAGTTGGTGCAGCAATGCGTTTGTTGGCGTTACTTACAGGAACATGAATGAGGGTTACTTATGGTGGGGGGTAGGAGTGAAATGCATCTTTTATGGTTTCTCTGGCCATTTGCTCATTTAAGTAGCTTAATTTTAATTTTCTTTCTCATTAATTTTCTTCCTTGAGACGGGAGTCTCACTGCTCAGCCTTGGCTGGCCTGGAATCCGTACTTGAGTAAGCTGCCCTCAAGGCACACCTCTGCTTCCAAGTGTTGGCGTTAAATTGTGGAGGACTGCCTTGAGTGGGTATAGCAGTTGGCAATAAAGTGCTGTTTAGCCAATCAGCTGGGCAGAAGGACAGGAAGTGGAAGGCGGGGCTTCCATGAGAGGAGGAGAAGCCTGGAGTTGACAGTGGAGAGTGGACAGTTGGTGGAGAAATGCTGCCCTAGGAGGATCAGATTGGCAAGTGATTAGGATACAGTAGGTTATGAGGATTAGAGTAGTTTATTTTAGTTTACTGGTAGATTAGTAGTAGTTTAGATCCTGCCCAGCGTTGTGCTTGCAGCTTTAAATTACACCTCAGTATCAGTTATTGGCTTCCTAGGCCATACAGATATAATAACTGCAACATCTCACTGCTTAGCCTTGGCTGGCCTGGAACTCCTATTTAGAGTAAGCTGCCCTCAGGTACACCTCTGCTTCCAAGTGCTGGCATTAAATGTGTGTTACCACCAGGCTATTTTTTTTTTCAAAAATTTAAAAATATTTTCATTTATGTATGCTTTGACAATTTCACACACATGTATGTAATGTGTTTTGATCATATTCACTACATTTACCCTCTCTTATTCTTCTCCCAATCTCTCGAAATCACACACACACACACACACACACACACACACACCGTTGTGTGTACATTCATGTGTGCAGAGGCCAACGGATAACCTCAAGTGTTGTCCCTCAGAAGACAGACATATAGTCACACAGACAGACAGACAGACAGATAGATAGAATTGAAAAGGGATAGATAGAGATAGGGTTTCTCTATGTAGCCCTGGACTCACTTTGTAGACCAGGCTGGCCTCGAACTCACAGAGATCCACCTATCTCTACCTCCTGAGTGCTGGGATTAAAGGCGTGCACCACCACGCCTGGCAAAAAGGGAGATATTTTTATCCCAACATTATTGGAAGTTTTAAAGGAAATTTTACTTTATTTTTAATTGTATGCATGTGCACTTGAGTGCAGTGCCCACAGAGGCCAGGAGAGGGTATTGTAACTCCCTACAGCTAGAGTTACAGGTATTTGTGAGTTGATGGGTGCTAGGAACCAAACTTGGAGCAAGTGCTCTTAACTGCTGAACCATATCTCCAAGCCCACACACAGTCAAGGGGAATTTTGTGTCGTTCTGGAAAAATACCATCCGTGTACGAATTTTATAACGACAGCTCAGGACAGTGGTTAGCGCGTCGCCAAATTCAATGTTCAGAGTCTCCAAAGATCTTAATTCGGTCTTAGTAATGACAGTGGAGGAGGTGACATCAAGCTGGGTCCGCCAGCCAGCCTGGCAGGAGGATGGAGAGGGCCCCATTCAGAGGGTAGGCCAGAGACTGTTGCCTAGGAAACGTCGGCTTTACACAAAGCACTCTGGACAGGGCGCATCACCCAGCCTGTCCTTCCTTGCTCTGCTCGTCAGCCTCCTAATGTCACAAGCCTCCCACTGTCCCTCTTCCTCTGTCACTAACGAACAGAAGCTGCCCTGCAGATGTCTGACATGAAATGGGATTGGCAACCCTGGGAGAGATGGGTTTATAATGGGGGCAGGAGTAAGCCAGGAAGGCTGACAGGACAGATTTTTATAACTGTGCATTCCTCTGGGGTGAGTTCAGCGTTGCTCCATCCTACACACAGAGAGGGATGGTTGAGTCCAGTTTATGCCCAGGACCTTGGCTGTGACAGTGAGGCTTCGGGGCTCAGTGCCAGCCTCCTGGGTGGTGAGCTTGGAGCAGTCTGTTAGCCATGAGCCACCCATCTGCCCGTGCACCTGCTCTGAGAGCAGACCCCACTGAGGCCTGGCGGCCGGGTTTCCTGAGCCGGCGCCTGGCATCGCTCTCCTGGACCAAGCTCGCAACATCTTTCCACAATAAAACCGGGATGGGAGCTAATTGCCTCCATCACTCTGCGATGGAATGGCCCCATTAAATCTTTATGAGGTGCAACCGCGGGGGCTTGAACGGGTGGCCGGTTGCTTGGCTAGAGGCTACAGCTAACATCTGGGGGAGGCCCCTGATAGGTGTGTGAAGATCTGCTGATGCTAAGCATTCGGGCCTGATTTGTTTTGGAGAGGTTCCAAGGCATTTGGAGGCAGAGTTAACCGTTCACGGGGCTGCTTGTTGGTGGCTACTGTGTTTGGGGACTGTCCTCCTCAGTTTCTTTCCTCCCTCCACCTGCCTTTCCTTCCTTCCCTTCCTCCCTTCCCTCCATCCATCCCTTCCTTCCCAAATTGACCTCCATACACAGGTGAACAAATGTACACACACACACAAACACACACGCGCACGCGCGCACACACACATAATCAGACACAACACCATTTACTCAGGGAAATCACTTCCTTCACCACTCACTCCATGAAGGTCACTCCACCTGCCCAAAGGTCAGTAGCAGCTTCTCACTGGACATGGATGTTGGGGACCTCCATAACAGCTCATGCTCTTCATCTCTGACCCATCTGTAGCCCCCTTGCCTGGTTTTTTTTTTTAAAGGGCAGATTCTGGGGAATCGAACTTAGATCTTCTTGCTCGTAAGGCAAACATAAGGCCAAGCTATCTATCTCCTTGGCCTCATTTTGAGGCGAGGGAAAAAAACCATCTTAAAGGGGCAAAGGTGTATCTGGGATCACAGTGTCCGGTGTTTCGGTTCACAGCCAGCTGGCTCAGGTCTTTCAAGGTCTATAACAAGGACATCACGGTCGCAAGACTGTCGTCATGGTGGGGCAAAACTGCTCACCTCAGCACAGCGGGGAAGCAGGGAGCTATAGGAAGGAGATTAAGACAAGACATGGCCTCCAGGCACACCCCAGTCACCCACATCCTCCAACTAGGCTCTGCTTCCCAGAGTCACCACCATCACCTTCTGCAGGAGGGCCACCACTTGGGGACCAGGCTTTCAATACAAACCTGTGGGGAACGTTTCTTCCCCCCGCCCCCCTGCTCTCTACCTTATTGGCTGTCCTGGACTCGCTTTGTAGACCAGGCTGGCCTCGAACTCACAGCGATCCACCTGCCTCTGCCTCCCGAGTGCTGGGATTATAGGCGTGAGCCACCACGCCCGGCTCTCCATCTTATTTTTATAAGAATAATTTATCAGTGGGGCTTGGTGGCACATGCCTGTGATCCCAGCACTGAGGGAGGCTGAGGCAGGCAGATTCCTGTGAGTTTGATACCAGCCTGGTCTACAAAGTGAGTCCAGGACAGCCAAGGCTGTTACACAGAGAAGCCCAAGACCCTCCCCGCGCCCGCGCCTCCCCCTCCCGCCTCCCGGCGTCACAAGAAAAAAAAAAAAAAAAAAAAGAGGCGGGAGAGATAGCTCAGCTTTCTGCTCTTCCAGAAGGTCAGAGTGTAGGCTCTAGTACCTGTGCCAGGTGGTTCACAATCTACTGTGATGCCAGCTGCAGTAGATTTGACATCGTCTTCTGGCCTCTGCAGAGATCTGGGCATGCGCACGCAGGCACGCAGGCACGCAGGCACGCAGGCACGCAGGCACGCAGGCACGCAGGCACGCACATACAGAGGATGCCAGGCAGGGCGTTCTACAGTTTCTGCTACTGCACTGTGTACTCCGGTCTTGCTGGCTCACTAGCTTCTGGTAAGTTCTTCCATCTCCACTTCCCTTCTCACTGTAGGAGCACTGCGATTATAGGTGGGCACCACCACACCCGTATGTGGGTTCTGGGGATCAAATGCTGGTCACCAGGCTTGTGAGGCAAGTGCTTTTACCTGCTGAGCTATCTCTTTGGCTCCATCCCTTGCTATTTTGAGACACCGTCTCCTACTGCACCCGGATCTCATCATTTCTTCATGCCTGGGGGAGTCTCCTGTCTGTCCCCGGCACCGGCTTACGTACATATGTCACCGGGCTTTGAATTCAGGTTACCATGCTCACATAGCAACCAATCTATTCACTGAGCCACCTCCCCGGCTCCAAGACGGACACTGTCTATTCAAACCCTACCAGCTAGTGGTGAGGGAGCTCATTATCCCTTCTTACAAATTACAACTGGAATAAATTCCCTGTTCTATGACTCAAACTGTCCAGAAGAGGAAATTCCAGGAGAATGGCGGGTCACAGTTGACGTTGTCAACAGGGTAGATCCATTCATTTATCGTGTCAGGCTTTGGACAATAAATATAAAGTCTCTGGTACTAAAAAAAAAAAAATCACAGCATGAGCTTGCGTTTAAAAGCCATTAGTTGTACAATGGGTACAAACCAGCATTTAGTGACAAGAATCAAATTATTGGATTTTAGGATACATTAACTCCCTTTTCTTTTTGGCTATGACCAAATACCCAACAAAGAGCAACTCAAGGGAGGAGAAATTTATTTTGGCTCGAGGCTCACCATACAGTCCGTCATTGAGATGGGAAAGAATGGCAGTCAAGCCAGTTCCTGCCTGTGATGTCACAGGGCGCTTCTTCATATCTAGGTGGACGTGTAAGCATCGCTGTGATGAAATACCTTTATGTTTATAAAGAAAAGAGGTTATGGGCTGGCAAGATGGCTTAGCAGATAAAGACGCTTGCTGCCAAGGCTGATGACCTCAGTTTGATCCCCGTGACCCTCACAGTAGCAGGAAAGAACACACTCCCACTAGTTCTCCTCTGACCCTAACACCCCTGCCCCCAGCACCTACCCTTACCCACATAGACACACAAATAAAGAAACATAAAAGAAGAAAAGAGGTTGCCCCAGCCCACAGTTTGGAGGACCAAAATCTAAATAGCATAGTGTTGGCCCTAGCGAGGATGACATGGAAGATGCCATAATGGTGGGACTGTGTGTAGGAGGGACAGATTGCATTGGACTATCAAAGCCACGGTGACTGAGGAAACAAGAGTAAGGGCCACCAGAGTAAGGTCCACCCATTACTGATGCCAGTGCCTTTGCATCACCACACCAGGGACCAAGTGTCTGCCCACAAACCCATGACAGACTGTTCAAGTCACATCTGAGCCGCATCTGAACCACAGATGTGTTTTCGTGTTCTGTGTCATCCTTACTAATTCTTCCAAAAAAAGGGGACATCTGGAGCTTTGTTCCCTCCTTGTATGCCAGACTTTCCAGTGCAGTGGTCCTGATTTCAAAATTCCTTCTGTTTGCTCTGCGTACTGTTAAAAGTGTCCCCAAAGTCTGGTGTGTGTGTGTGTGTGTGTGTGTGTGTGTGTGTGTGTGTGTGTGTGTGTGTGTGAGAGAGAGAGAGAGAGAGAGAGAGAGAGAGAGAGAGAGAGACAGACAGACAGACAGACAGACAGACAGATAGACAGACAAAGACACAGAGAAAGGATCTCATGTGGCCCAGGGTAGCCTCAGACTCGCTTATGTAGCTGAGGATGACCCTGAGCTCCTGAGCCTCCTGCACGCTAGGATCACAAGCATGCACCCCCACACCTGGTGTATGTGGTCCTGGGGCCTCATGCATGCTGGGCAGCCGCTCCACCCACTGAGCTACATCCTCAATCTCCAGAGCGTTTAATAGTTTGAAAAATTCACACTTGAAGGAGGTAAAGCCAGTAAACACTGTATTAAAAAAAAAAAATACGTGCTCACAGAGAAGTGAGGACGTGCGATGTACCAGGGACTGCAGAGCCTCACGCCTGCCTATGGGAACGTGGGGGTGCGCTGTCGAATACTAATCCTTCAAAGACAAGGGCATACATACAAGCGTGACAATTGCACATCAAGGCCCAGCGGCTACTAGTTGGCTCTTGTGCAACTTTTCTTGATGAGGAATGAATAAACACCTACTGATCCCAGATAGGTCGCTGATGATGGGCCAAAGAAATGACTGCATCCAAATTTAGCTTAGCCAGTGGATGAATGTGTTACTCCTTTATTGGGGGTTTGGTCCGATGCTGTGTATTTTAATGCTAATTAATGGCCCCCAAGATCTGGCCCCTGCCCAGAGGAGCACATTCTTACGTATAACTGTCCGTGTTGTGCAAACCTTGCTCCATCGGATATAAAGTTGATTGGTTAATAAAAAAAAAAATGCCGAAGCTTGAGATTTAGCAGAAGAAAGAGGGTTTGAGTTTGAGGTTCCGAGGCCGGAGGATGAGGGACAGGAGACGAGGGAGGCACTGGAGGGTCGCCATGGGATAGGAAAGCGCTGTGTGGGCCCTGAGGAGGAACTCTGAAGTGGCCCAGGTGAACACCATTAGCAAGTACGCTGGGATTATGGGTGGGAGATAGAAATTGTTAGAACAGATGGCATGGGATAGAGGCTGGGAGAAAACAGAAGGTAGTTCAGGGGGTTAATACCTGCCATGCCCCGGGTGAGATAAGGTTATTCTAATATATATCAGGTGTCTGTTTCTTTATTGATTAGGAAAGTGGGTTAGGGAAACATTATTAGACCATACTTTTAAATTAACGGCAAAACACTCCTTCCTTCCTTTCTCTTTTTCATTCCTTCTTTTTCTTTTTTCTTTTTTTCTTTTTGTTAATGTTTCTTATGAAACATTATGGGTAAGGGGGGACTTACAGGAGAACGGATGATTCAAAGGCAGGCACATCACCAAAAAGCCCAGCACAAAAGCTCCAACCCTGTAGTTTTCTGCACAACTTGCAGGCATCTCAGGGAGACTCTTATCCTCAGTCATTTTTACTACTTACATAACCTGGCGTGGGCTGAGTCTTGTTGAGATTGTGAGTTTCGTGTACTTCCTGAGCCTTGTAGGTTTCATTTACCTCTTGAATTTTTTTTTAAACCTTGATTTGTTTGCTTTCTTGTATTTAAAATCTCCCTCTGGGTGGGAATATTTAAATTCAGAGGAAATACTTACCTTTACTGACCCTTTAAAATTCTTAAAAAATTTTTGGGGATTATAATTTTTCTTTTCTTTCTTTCCTTTTTGGGTTTCCTTTTTTCTTTTTTTTCCAAGACAAGGTATGTTTTCAGGGCTGACCATTTGAGACTAAGAACCAATTAGTGTGTGCTTCTCTGTAGAAAGCTACCTTTCCCAGTCCCAGCTTTTCTCAGCTGCCTATAGCTCTCTGTATAGGGTTGAGTCTTCGGGGGTTTCTTATGTCCAGTTTGGCATGACCACTGGTGCCCTTGCTAAGCTCACCCTTGGGCAGTCATGTTGGTGAGACTTTTTAGGCATAGCTAGCGATCTCGTGGGTTCTTCCTCCCACTTTGCTGCTTGTTTGCTTTGCGACATACCATTGTTTCAAGAAATGCTTTGGCTCCACAGTTTTATTTTATCCTAAAAATAAATAGCACGGACAGAAAAAGGAAACCCACTTTAAGCTTTGCTGTGTAAGAGGCCATTTGTTTTTTCCCCCAACAGAAAGCCCCAGGTAAATGTTTTGGTGCACTCTGCTCTCAAGGGTAGGTTGCAAAGATCTCCACTGATTGGCCAATGGAATTGTTCAGTGCATTGCTCTCTAGGCTTTCTGGGACTATAGCAAAATACTTGACTCAGGCTATTTACAAAATAAAGAGGTTTATCTTGGTTTATGGTTCTGGAGGCTCTTGGTCATGTGTTTCCATAGATTTAAACCTCTACTGAAGGCAGCACATCGTGATGCGTCCTTAGACCAACAGGAGGGAAAAGATTCGTCTTTCACATCCCCAGTAGATGAATAACAGAAAAGGCAGGTAAACCACTTTCGCTGCTTTCAGACAGATTCTTGGAATTCCATGTTTGTCCTGCTGTAGTTCTGTTTAATGAAAGTGGTCTATTTCATCTAATCAGCTTTAGATCTCACTTTTTGCAGGTGTGAACCCCTCCATGGTGCCCCCCCTTTTTGTTTTGAGACAAGGTTTCTCTGTGTAGCCCTGGCTGTCCTGCACTCAGTTTGTAGACCAGGTTGGCCTCGAACTCAGAGATCTGCTTGCCTCTGCCTCTGGGCACATGCTGGGATCACAGGCATGTGCCACCAAGCTGGGAGCAAAGGATTCCCACATTCGAACTGGGGTACTTTGGAGGAGCATCCGGGATCTTAACTGCTGAGCCACGGCTCTAGCGCTAGTCACTTCAAGTTCTAAGTATCAGATTTTTATCAACATCTTGTAAGAAAAGGAGCATTGCTTATTTTGGGGTGACTTCTCTGTGCTTATACTGCGTACACAGAGATTTTTTCCCAGCCACCTTCATACTTCTGCCTGTTCCACGCTCTTAACACTAGGTGGCAGTGGTGCCCTATTAATAACTCAGGGACAGCTCGCGCGCGCGCGCGTCTCTCTCTCTCTCTCTCTCTCTCTCTCTCTCTCTCTCTCTCTCTCTCTCTCTCTCTCTCTCTGTGTGTGTGTGTGTGTGTGTGTGTGTGCATGCGCACACCACCTTGCAGCTGGGAAGGTGGGCCAATGAATGGCAATATGACCCCGCGAGTGGGACCCTTCCGCTGGCCTTCGCAGTCTCCAGGGAGGCACAGACAGCATTCCACATACAAACCCCGTTGTTTTTCTGAGAAAAGGAAGTACCTCTGCTCTCAAACATCATGTAGTACCCCACGACCTCCTCAGTGGCTCCCCAGAGCCCATGGATAGGCGCTTACATGGTGGACCGGACTCTGTAGATTCGATTACATTGAGGGCAGTGGGGCAGACATTTTATCCAGGTTATGTAGGAGGGTTCAAAGGAAAGGAGGGGACAGAGGGATCAGAAAGATAGGGTGACATGTTGTGTTAGAGGCTGTGCCACGCATACCTAAGCCACCAGCAGAGGAGGGAGGGGTGAGAAAGACTAGGGAGGAAGGGGGAAGAGGAGGAGGAAGAGGAAGAGGAGGAAGAGGACCAAGAGGAAGAGACAGAGATGCTCTCCTGCCAGCCCTGACGATTGTGAAAAAGGCCACAAGCCAAGGGCTGCAGGCATCTTCTAGGATCCAGAAAAGACAAGGAAATAGACTCATTAGAGTCCCCAGAAGGAGCCCCCACCCCAATACTGATGCCTTCATCTTAGAACTTCCAGATCGATTTGTGTTGTTTTAAGCCATGGACTTGGGGGATTGTTCATTACAGCAGCCTTAAGAAGTCAGAATCCCTCCTGTCCCTTTCTCTTCCTGCTCCTTCATTCATCACTTGGTCCCTCTATGTAGGTCCCAGGGAACACAGGGCTTCCCCAGGAGAGCCTACAGTGCAGTAAAATCACTTCCATGGCGGAACAGGGCAGTGGCTCTCAACCTTTCTCATGCTGCGACTCTTGAATACAGTTCCTCGTGTGGTGGTGACCCCCTCCCAGCCATAAAATTATTCCGTTGCTACTTAATAACTGCACTTTTGCTATGTTAGGAATTGTAATGTATATACCTGATATACAGGATGTCTGATGTGTGGTCCCTGTGGGGGTTTCCACCCACAGGTTGAGACCCGCTGGGACAGGATGTTTGATATTTTATCTCCCTGGCTCTAATGTCGGCCCCAAGAGCACGTGGTTGAATTATTCAGTTTCCAGAACCAACTACAGTCTGGACTTGGCAGGGGCTGAAAGGGTGTTTAATGTAATGTAATTTTTTTTTTTTTGAGATAACGCCTTATGCATCCCCAGCGAGCCCTGACTTGTGAGGTAGTTGAGGCTGGGCTCGACTTCTTGATCCTCCTGTCTCCAGGTGCCAGGAGTACAGTTGAGCACTACTGACTCCTGGTTCTCAAGGAGTGCTTGTAAAAATGCGTACCGAATCTAGCGTCTCATCTGGTCCTTTCTCATAGGCTCAGGGCTGGAAGCGAAGGCTTGGGGCACGACTGGCTTAGCTGTAGAGTGCCTGCCTAGGGTCTCCAAGTGAAGGGCCAGGGTGTGGCTCGCTGGTCGAGTGCTTGCTTAGCACACAAAAGGCCCCGTGTTCAAACCCTAGCGCAAACACACACACACACACACACACACACACACACACACACCCACCTCGGAAACCTTAGTGTGCCCCCTGGACAGGGAGATATCTTTGGCTTTGTGTGCGCTCATGTGTATGTTTGTATGTTTGTGTATACATGTATGCCTGCATATAATTATATAATATTTATATGTGTGTATGTGTGTGTGTGAGAGAGAGGGAGAGTGTATGTCTTCTATGGTTGCTATAGATGTTAAATACCCCCGAGGACGCAGTGTTGGGGACTTTGGTTCTGAGGGGGCCACTGCTGGAAGGTGGGGAACCTTTAGATGGGGCCTAGTGGTGGATCTTTACATTACTGGGCTGTGCTCCTAAAGAGGAGCGTTGACCCCCTTCCTCTCTCTTTTGCCTCTTGGCTACGAGGGAAATAGTGTTATTTTGCCCTGTGCTCCCCCACTGCCCTCTGACACCCCCACCAGCCGCCTAAAAGCAACAGTTCCGTCCCGGTGTGGATCAGAACCTCTGCAGCTGGGAACCTAAATACACTTTCACTTGAGAAACAAATAACCTGGCCTATACAGCAGGGACATTCTAAAGAGATCCTCCTCTCTATCAGAGGACTGAAACAATGGAGGCTCCCCCTCCCCCACAACCCCCGGGGAGTCTCACGCTGGGTGCCAGCCAAAGGGGGGGGTGCTTGTGTCTGGGGAGGGATTTCTTACTGTTTTTCTGACAACTTCTCAGCCCCTGGAGCTGAGAAAATGATGGGTCAGTGATCCATGGGACCACACCGACTCCTCAAAAAAAAAAAAAAAAAGATTTTTATTTTTAAGTGTGTGTGTGTGTGTGTGTGTGTGTGTGTGTGTGTGTGTGTGTGTGTGTGTGTGCTTGTGAGTGCAGGTGCCCTCTGAAGCTGGAATTGGGCGTCAGGTCTCCTGGAGGTGGCTATAGGCTGCCTGGCATGGGTGAGGGGAGATGGACTCGGGTCCTTTGGAAGAGCAGGAAGTGCTCTTAACTGTAGAGCCACCTATTTAGGCCTATACCTCATGTTAGGATGGACTTGTGAGGGGTCTTTGTTCCTCGTCCCAGTGTGGCCTCATTGAGTAAATCTCCCATTTCTGCTTTTTTTGTTATTAAATTTCCTCTTTAATTGACTTGCCTTTATGCGTATGCACACGTGTGGAGGTCAGAGGATAACACGAGGCAGTCAGTTCTCTGCTTCCAACTTGTGTGTCTTGGGGATTGAACTCACGCCGTCAGGCTTGGCTGCAAGCTCCTTTTACGGGCAGAGCCTTCTCAAGAACCCGAATTGGCTTATTGAGTGAGCATGGGTGGCTGAACTTGTTAGGCCTGCCAGGGGCCCAGGCTCTGACTCTGATAGCTCCAGTAATGGTAATGACCTCAGGTGTTTTGTTATATGGTCAGCAGCTGATAGCCACAGGGGCTCACCAGGGGCTGAGAGCTTGACTCCTCAAAGTCCTTGGGAAGACAGCTGGTTGCCACAGGGTTGCTCACTACGGCTTGGGCTACAGCGAGCCATTCATTTATAGGAACGTAGTGGAGATGGCCACTAGGGGGCGCTCCCAACCCGTGAAAAAAATCTGAAGAGCGTCAACAGCTTGGAAATACCCTGGAACACACAGCTGGTGGCCTGGGAGGGGGAGGGGGGAGAAAGAAAGGGAAGGTCAGGGAAAAGAGAACGGGAGGGGGAGGGGAAGGAAGAGGGGGGGAGGGCTCCGTTGCCTGCTCACCTGGACAGCAGAACCCTTGTCAAGGCTCAGCCTGTAGCCCATGAGCAGGAGTGAGGTCGGAGGTGGGGATGGGGTGAGGGGGTAGGGTGAGGGGATGGGGGGTTGGGGGGCTGGAGGGTGGGGGACTAGGGGTTGGGGGGTTGGGGCGTTGGCATTAGCTTATCAGTTCAGCTGCACCTCTTGTTTTAGGGCCCGATTTGGCGGGGTAGGAGTGGGGGTGATGGATGGGGAGTGTCTTCCACGTTAGCATGCACAGTTCTGGCTCAGGATCCAGGTTCCCCTCACGGTGGCTGGTGGAACAATGGTTGTGTTAAGGTGCCAAGGCTGCAGAGGGTCCTGAGACTCACACACTCAGCAAGGAGTATGAACCTTGAGAGCCAGGGGGCCTCTCTGGCCTCTGTAGCCCCGCAAGACCAAATGACAGAGTTTAGAGGGGGATGGAGTGACCTTGGTTCTCAGCCCTCTCTCTCTTTGCTGTATGTGTGTGGTGCACCTGCCCTTACACGTGTGCGTGTACACATGGAGACCTGAGGGTGTCTTCCTTGATTTACTGAGCCCGGGTCTCTTGGGAACCCGGCGCTTGCTGGTTGTATTACTCTCACTAGCCAGCTTGCTGTGAGAATCCTTTCTCTGCCTCCTGAGTGCTAGGGTTCTCAGGAGCCTCCACCCCCACCCAGCGTTTCTGTGGGTGCTCATGTTGGCGTGGCCATTGCTCTGTCCACCGGACTGTCTTCCGGGGGGGCCCCCTCTTACCTTCTTTTTAAAAGTCGAGTCCTGGGGGCGAACATGCAGGCAAAACGTCAGCACACATAAAATGAAAAATAAAGGTTAAATAAACGGGCGAGAGAGATGGCTCAGGTATTAGGCGCACTGGCTGTTCCTCCAGAGGACGCACATGGCAGCTCACAGCTGTCTGTATTCCAGGGGATCTGATGCCCTCATGCAGACATACATGCAGGCAAAACACAAGTGCACATAAAATAAAGATAAATAAATTAAAAATATTGAATGACCCCTTTAAAAATAAAGATTACAGCTGGGTGTGGTGGCGCACACCTTTAATCTCAGCACTCGGGAGACAGAGGCAGGCAGATCTCTGTGAGTTCGAGGCCAGCCTGGTCTACAAAGTGAGTTCCAGGACAGTCAGGGCTCTGTGCAACAGAGAAACCCTGTCTCAAAAACAAAAAACAAAAAACAAAAAACAAAAAAAACACCCCACAACAAAACAACAACAACAACAATCCCCCAAAAGATTACATAAATAAAAAGTCAAGCCTTGCTTGCTATTCACTCCAGGTTGGCCTGGACTTCAAAATCCTCCTGCCTCAGCCTTCTGAGGGCTAAGATTGCAAGCGTGCACCGGCACACCTGATTATTATTTCACCTCTCCCCTCCCCTTGGGAGAGGTGGGTCCAATGATAATCTTCTAACCCATTTCATAGATGGGGTCAGGACACCAAGTTCCTGGTCTCAAAGTTCTCCAGTTGCCCAGTACTCAAAAGGCAGTTATAACTGGGCACGTTGTCTTGGCAGGGCAAGCCTCAGTGGGATGGAGGGATAGCAGTTTTGCGAGCCCCTAAGTCCTAAGCCCCGTGCGTATCTGGAGCCTGGGCAGGAAGGAAGATGAGACACAGGTCTGAGCAGACCTCAGCTCCTAGCCTCTTCCCTTCCCAGCTGAGCATCTTCAATTGACTTTATCTTCCAGAAGAAAATCCTAGGAGAAAGAGTTTTATTGGGTACAGCGAGCTTCCCTTGTAAATTTCTCCCGTGTGTTGAGTCTGCAATCCGCCTGTGAGCCCCTGGAGTGTAGGAGGCTGCGTGCTATCGATCCAGACATGTGGCTGCACCCAGCATGGTCCTAGCATATAGCACAGATTCAATCAATGTCCTCTGCCTGCAGAGATAATGGGAGGAGAATGGAGTCTTATCCGGGCGGGGGCTCACTGGAAGAGAGGCTGCAGGATGTGGGAGGGACAGGGCTCCTTGGGCCAGCCCCAAGGACAAAGTCAGCAAGGGATGAAGAGAAAGAGCTGGCCCTCATGAGGTGGCAGGCATGGAGGTCCTTGCTTCTCATATGGAGATGCATGCGGGAGGGCCAGTGGTTCCTGCCGCCATCATCTGTTGTCATTAGGGACATGGAGAAGAGGGAAGAGAGGAGGGTGACCACTTGCCCCAGGCTCCTACTGGTTAGAGGGATGCCTCCTTCCCCCTCAGGTGTTAACCACCTCTTTCTTGAACTGATACGGGGCTCAAGAATCCCACAGTGTGGCTCAGTGGTAGAGCAGCTGCCTAGAATCCCCCAGTGAGGGGCTGGGGTGTGGCTCAGTGGTAGAGCAGCTGCCTAGAATCCCCCAGGGAGGGGCTGGGGTGTGGCTCAGTGGTAGAGCAGCTGCCTAGAATCCCCCAGTGAGGGGCTGGGGTGTGGCTCAGTGGTAGAGCACCTGCCTAGAATCCCCCAGTGAGGGGCTGGGGGTGTGGCTCAGTGGTAGAGCCCCTGCCTAGAATCCCCCAGTGAGGGGCTGGGGGTATGGCTCAGTGGTAGAGCCCCTGCCTAGAATCCCCCAGTGAGGGGCTGGGGTGTGGCTCAGTGGTAGAGCCCCTGCCTAGAATCCCCCAGTGAGGGGCTGGGGTGTGGCTCAGTGGTAGAGCACCTGAATAGCATTCTCGAGGCCCTGGGTTTGATCATCAGCACCACAATAAAATAAATAAATAAAACTAAATTTAAAACAATTGTTTCCCTCTTCCAGGTGGCTCATGCGTTGGGCATTTGTGGCCCCCCACACTCAACCTAGTTCAGGAATCCCAGGACACTCCCAGCTCTGGCTCCCTCGCTGTTTTTCTATGTCAGCATCCCAGCCCACACTGGGGGTCCATGAAGCCCACTCTTCTGTGTGCTGGGCTGCTGCTTCTGTGTGTGTAGCAGCTGGAAGGGACCTGGATGTCAGTGGGGTCTTACAGTGGTATGACTGACTCACAGCTCTCAGCTGGGCCTCTAGTGTGTCTTTCGCATCTGCTCTTAGGCTCGCTCTGAGCACACAGGCCCTGAGTGCACTCACTGTCCCCTCCCCTTTTCCCCTCCCCCTCCCTTTCCCCGACCCATCCCCCCACCCTTTCCCTTCCCCCCTCCCCTTCCCCCATCCCATCCCCCCTCCCATCCCCCTCATCCCCGCTTATAGCGTAGCTCTTCACTGGGGACTGGGTTGAGACAGTTGGTACCTTGTACCTGCTTACTGGAGCCTTAGTGGGCTGATAGGTCAGCTCCTGGGAGGAGGTCAAGGAGAAGACTTATGTGCATGATATACTTTCATGTACACATATGTGTGTAGCATGTGAACAGTATACACAGGTGACATACTCTTTGCATTCATGTTTGCCACTGGGCATGCTTTATATATGTATATGTACGCACGTGTCCTGTGCGTAGTATGTGCACAGGGTATTTGTTATGGATTCATGTGTACATTTGGAGCACACTGTGTGTGCCTGTACATAGGTACATCCTGTGTGCATGCATATGGCAGATGAAAAGTATATGCACGAGGTGTACATTTTGCGTGCATGCAAGTGTGCATGTATACCCAGGGAACTTGAATTGTACCTGTGTGTATTCATATGTTGTGCGCACATGCATACAAGTGCCATTTGAGGATTATGTATGCATGTTACATGCTATGTGTTCATGCATAAATGTGGTATTCAGTGATCACATGCATGCATATATATGCATGTGCATGGCACAAGTAATATATGAATGTGACACATGGTGCACATGCATTTGTACATCTGCCTGTATGTATAGTGTGTTAAATGTAAGAACCATGTGAGCATTGTGTATGCTCAGTGCATGCCTATGGGGTATTCATATCATATGTGTGCCTACATGCAAATGCGATGGGAGCAGCATGTGCACATGATATGTGTGTGCATGCATGCATGCATGCATGTATGTATATATATGTGCACGTGTCATGTGAGGAGTCTGTACATTTAGCACGTGCTATATATATATGTGAGCAGTGCAAACTGTGTGCCTACATGCATATGCTGTATATGTGCATGGACATATGTAGATGTGAGCAGCATGTGCACAAGTCTGTGCTGTGAGTACATGTGTACTTGTGGCACACTTTTTTTATCTGAATGCATGTACCTGACATGTACATGTGTGAAGGTGGGAAGCATGTGTATGACTTGAATGCAAATTTACACATGGTAGAGATTATGTGTCCATATGTATAGCTGTGCATACCATGTACATGTAAGAAATATACACATGCAACAAATGTTGTATGTGCATGATGTGTTCATGTGTACATATGCTACACAGGCTGCAAACATTGTGTATTCCTGTGTGTGCAGGCTTATAGCATGTAAGCAGTATCAGCACCCAGCATGTGATGTGAACACATGTATACCCTTGGTGCATAGCATGTACCTATATGTATATCATGTATGCATGTAGTGTGCAGGTGGTGTGTGCCTGTTGTATATATTGTGTTTGTGCACATAAGCGTATGCTAATGTATACAGGTGGTGCCTATGGTATGCCTGTGTACTTATGTTGTGCATGTTAGGTATGCAGCTGGCATTTTAGCAGTTTGTGTATGTGACTCTTGCTATTTATGCATGTATACATGTGGTGCATAGTGTGTTCACATATGTATACATATAGTATTCAAATGGTAGATATTATGCATACAAGTATGTGTTTATGCATATATGTGGTACATAGCATGTGCCTGTGCATGTATGCTGTGTATGACAGGTATGCAGGTGGCAAGTGAGTATTTTGTGCACGTGGCACTTTTGTGTGTGTCTGTACACATGTGGCACACAGTGTTTGCATGCATACATGTAGATGTCAGCAGCGTATGAATGTAGTGTCTACTGTGAGTGCAAACATGTGTTCTGTATGCATGTAGTATCTAGCAGTTGCCTGATGTCTGCTGTTCTCAGCATGCCAGACATGTGTGAGATGGAGCTGAGTGGGTCTCTTGGGAGAGTATAGACAGCCCAGGCCGCCCCACACTCAACCCAGCTCCCCAGGAGGATGCTATTGCCTGCAGGCCCTGGGCGGCCTCAGTTTGGAGGCCAGGATGCCTTGTGTTTTTCCCTGTCAGCAAGATGGAGCTCAGCCTTTGAAACTAGACACTCAGAGGCCCTTTACATTTTCCTAGGGGCTGAGGAGCGTCTGCATGTTGGGTAGGCGCCTGATGGTCTTGCTTCCGGAAGCACCCCAGTCCAGGGTCCCACATCTTCCCTGACATGTGCCCTGCAGGTTGTCCCAGGAGGCCCTAGATGGCACAGGGACAGGCAAGGTCCTTAGGATGGAGGTGACTGAAATATGGAGGCAGCTAGTGTCACCTCACATCAGGAAACAAGCTCTTTGATGGCACTGAGTGCAGACACGTCCATATGGAAATCAGATACAACTAAAGCGGTTTTCTGCAGACTTGGCTATCAGTCCACTTGCGAAAGCAAACGTTAGCATACTCAGTCAGGCAGTTTATTCTGCAGCGTCTGAGTGTTGCAGACACACTTCCAGCCAGCTAATGTGACACGGGGCACAGCCAGCCTTCATTAGGAACTGCTCATCCCAGCCACAAGCTCTCAGATCTTAGTGCAGGATGCCTCCTCCTCCTCCCCCTCCCCCTCCTCCTCTTCCTCCTCCCTCCTCCTCCTTCCTTGCCCCTCCTCCTCCTTTCCTGCTTTGTTGCCCCAGAAGACCTGTAACTCACTACATAGCTCAGGCTAGCTTCAGACTAGAGGCAACTCTTGTCTTAGCCTCTTGAGTGCTAGAATTACAGTCATGCTCAGTGATCCTCCACTTTCCTTCCTTTGCCTCCTCTTCCTCCCCCACCCCCCCTTTTTTTTTGAGATAGGGTGTCTCTATGTACCTTAGGCTGTGCTCAAATTCATGACCCTCCTGCCTCAGCTTCCAGAGTGCTGAGATAATAGATGTGTGCTACCATGGTAAACTCTCAGCCTGGCAAAGAGTTTCTGTGGAGCCATCCACAGATCAGTGGAGCGCTGGGCGTGGCAGAGGCTCGCCTAGCATGCACGAAGCCCTGGGTTCCGGCCCCAGCACTACACAAGCCAGGTGCAGTGGCTCACACCTGTGATCTCAGCACTTGGGACGTGGGGGCAAGAATATCAGGAGTTCAAAGCTAGCCTTGGATACCTGCATGGGAAATTCAAAGCCTGCCTGGGTTATGTGAGACCCTGTGTCAAACGCGCGCGTGCACACACACACACACACACACGGAGGGAGGGACTATAATATCCAATAGTGTCACTCCACTAGCTCCTTTTTCTTTTTAAAAAGGCGTGTGTGTGTGTGTGTGTGTGTGTGTGTGTGTGTGTGTGTAGGTACCCACAGAGGCCATAAGAAGGTGTCAGATTCCCTGGAGCTGGAGTTATAGGTGATAGTGAGATGTCTGATGTGGGTGCTGGGAACTGAACTCAGGTCCTCTGCAAGAGCAGCAAGTGCTCTTAACTGCTGAGCCACGTCATATGCTAGTGTCTTGATCTGTGAAATTGACTTAATCACAGGTCGATGCAACGTCTGCTACATGTGACAATTAGATGCGTTACTTTATGAAAGGGCTCCCTGAAGCCTTGCTCTTATTATTAGCTATGACTAGTAGCTCCTTGGTTTATTTATTCTTCATCACATTCCACAAATAGCTCAAGAAGTTATGCTAAAACAGCACACCAAGACAGACAGGGTGGTAGGGTGCAGGGCAGGAAATAGCCCAGGATAAAGGGAAAATAAAAGTGAAATAGAAAGATGAAGAATGACATAACACAGGGATGCGACAGAAGCAGACTGACAAAAGGTCTTTCTTCTTTGTTTTGTTTTGTTTTTGAGACAGAGTTTCTCTGTGTAGCCTTGGCTGTCCTGGACTCACTTTGTAGACCAGACTGGCCTCGAACTCACAGCGATCTGCCTGCCTCTGCCTCCTGAGTGCTGGGATTAAAGGCGTGCGCCACCGTGCCCGGCTGGACTGAAAAAAAGGTCTTATGACTCCAGGATGGTACAAAAATGACAAGCACTCAATAGAAACTGACCTTTGTTTCTTGAAATGATTAATTGTCCATTTTGCACTTATTTATATTTTTCATTGCTGGGGATGGAATCTCAGTCCATATGCATGCCAGGTCAGCGCTCTACCACGGAGCCACACCCCAGCCCCTCACTGGGGGATTCTAGACAGGTGCTATACTTCTGGGCCGCACCCCCAGTTCTCCCTTCCTCACCTGTGCCCTCCCCATGCCTCCTTCTTTTCCTTTTCTGTCTCCTTGCTCTCTCTCTCTCTCTTGCGCTCTCTCTCTCTCTCTCTCTCTCTCTCTCTCTCTCTCTCTCTCTCTCCCTCTCTCTCTCTCTCCCTCTCTCTTTCTTGGACAGGATCCAACTAGGTAGCCCAGACTAGCCTCAAACTTGGGATCCCCCAGTCTCAGCCTCAGTCAGAGTGCTGGGATTGCAGATGTTCACCACCATGCCTGGCCCTCGTCTTCACAGGTCCTTCATTTTCCTGGAGGATGAGAAAAATATTATTTCCTTAAGAGCTGATTTTTAAAAAATTGCATTTAATTGTACAAATGTGTGTATATGCGTGCGTGCGTGTGTGCGTGCGTGTGTGTGTGTGTGTGTGTGTGTGTGTGTGTGTGTGTGTGTGCCACAGCCCTCATATGGAGGTGAGAAAACAATTTGGAGGGGCTTGTTCTCTCCAACAGTGTGGGTGTCAAGGATAAAACTCAAGACATCCTGCTTGGTGTCCAGGGTCTTTACCTGCTGAGTCATCATGTAGCCAACAGTTTTTTTTTTCTTAATTTCTGGTCTTGAAGTTGATATGTACCTGAGAATGACCTTGAACTCTTAATCCTCCCGCCTGTACCTTCTGAGTGATGGGATGACAGGTGTGGACTGTCACGCTTGGCTATTAGTAGCGGTTTCAACTCTAGGTTACCTTATGAGAAAAACCTGTTTCTTTCATACGCAGAGAAGCATAGAACAGTGGTTCTCAACCTGTGGGTCATGACCCCTGGGGGGGGGTTGTCAAGCGACCCTTTCACGGGGGTCACCTAAGACCATCGGAAAACAGAGACTTACATTATGATTCACAACAGTAGCAAAATTACAGTTATGAAGTAGCTATGAGAACGGTTTTCTGGTGGGGTGGGGGTCACCACAACATGAGGAAGTGTATAAAGACAGGCAGCATCAGGAGGGTTGAGCAGCACAGACCTAGAGGGAGCACTTCCTACAGATACAAACAGCATCTAGTAGTTTTAACAGAGACCCACCGTCCCCCTACAAATGACCCCACGCCCCTCAGCTGTGGCCTTTTAATCTCCCCCAACCCCTATCCTCTCACCTCTAGACAACCACTAATCTACGTCCTGTCTCCGAATTTGCCAATTGGGGGATGACTTATATAAATGGAGGCAGGCGCTACGCGGCTGCTGTGTCTAGCTGGTCTCACTGAGGATGGTGTGTATCCCAAGATTCCTCTATTTTTTTTTTTTTTGCACACGCCAGGATTTCGTCCTTTCAAAGGTAGGATAATATTCCACTACGCAAGTTTATTACCCATGTACTGGGTAACGCATCCACTGACAGAGTGTCTTAGTGCCGTTTCTTGTTGCTGGGATAAAACACACCAACAAAAGTAGCTTTAAGGAAGAAAGGGTTTCGTTTGGCTTCTGATTCCGGATTATAGTCTGTCATCGTGGAGAAGCCAAAGCAGCCATTCACACCTACAGTCATGAGCTTGGAGTGTGTGTGTGTGTGTGGTGGTGGTGGGGGACGAGATGGCTCAGTGGGTAAAGGGGCTTGCTGCCAAGCTGGATGACCTGGGTTCACTTTCTGGGGGGACCACATGGTAGAAAGAGAGAACTGACTCCTGAAAGTGGTCCTCTGGCTTGTGCCAAGAGCCGCCCCCCCCCATCCGACTCCTTCCAAAATACAAGTAATAAAAATATGGAATCTGAAAGAGAGTTGAGAGAAAAATGAATATATGCCCCCTCCCTTTCTGTCTTACATAGGACCCCCTCCCCCAATAGAGAATGGTGCCTGTGTGCATATGAAAATGTAATTAGCCAATCTTCTACTCCTGTTGCCACAATGGACTCGCCCCTGGAACCATAAGCTAAAACAAACCCTTCCTCTTTAATTTGCTTTTGTATTGGATCAGAGCAGTGGAAAAAAGCAACTACATTAAAAAAAAATGATTCTCCACAATGTCCCCTTCTCCCCAACTGTCAACTGCCAATGGCTCCTCAGTGAAGGGGTGGGGCCTGGAAAAGCACCTCTTCTGTCTAGGACAGAATTTTGACTGGCTCTGTCTTGTGCAGGACTTGCGCAGGTGACCGTAGCCGTTGTGAGCCCGTGATTTCGACAGCCATGTCAAGCCAAGAAGTTTGTATTTTGTATTACTTGGCTCCATCCTCTGCCTACTGCCTCTTCCCTGAGCCTTGATGGGGTTAGGAGCATTGATAAAGAGCAACGTTGGGAGCAGCCCCAGTGTATGGCATACACACAGATACTTAAAAGGCACTTAGCAGAGCAACAAATCAGAAGGTTCTATGATTCTTCCAGCCATGGAATTTTGACCAGGGCTATATAGTACCAGACATGGAATCCCCTCCCGTGGATCAGGCCTCAAATTTAATCAGAACACGGTTAGTCACCCCCTAACAGCCAAGCCAGCTATTTCACTGGTGGACATGTCTTGTCTGGTAGGTTGTTGACATTGTAGCATGCAGGGTCTAGCATTGGCTAAGACCATTGATGGCTTTTCTCCCCAGAAGCTTGCATAGCCCCCTTTGGCACTATGAAAGCTGGGTGGTGTCACCCAACTTTCCACACAGCACATCTTTCCTGACACCACACTTACAAACCAGTTCTTCATTAAGTTTGTCTGACAAGGGCAGTGCTCAGCTTTGTTCTCCCTACTCTTAGACAGTTCAGGAGCCTCTGCCTAGGGAATGGTGCTGCCCATAGTGTACTGGATTGTCCCACATCAATGAACTGTCAAGACAGTCCCCCACAGGCCAACCCAGGTAGCCAGTCCCTAGTAGAGAGTCTTAGGCGATTCCAGGCTGTGCCAAGTTGACAAAGCTAGCCTATCACATCTCTTGTGAGCACGAGGACCTGCGTTTGATCTCTATGGGTCATGTTAAAAAAAAAATCTAGGTGTGGTGGCACTTGGTGTAATCCCAGGTCTGAGAGTGGCTCGGAGCCAGAATTGGAGCAGTGATTTATGTGTCAAGGATGAAAAAAAAGGAAGGTGCTTGGTCACCTCTGTTGTAAACAAGAGGCGAGAGTCTGGTAGACGCAGCCTGAGCTGATTCTCCATCGCAGCCTCCTCGCTGCTCTGCGGCTCTTCCCCGCTGGCTCCTTCTGTCTGATGTGACATCTCACCGAAGACACACAGAGCAACAGCTGACACCGTCAGCGGGATAACCGCCTCTCAGCGGGCTCTCAGTGGTACCTGTCAATGCTGATGACATGTGAGCCCTGGCAGTGACATTGATCCCTCTTCCACTGAGAAGGGGGACAGGAGCTTGCGGGGAGTGGGAGTGGGGTTGGGTGGGGTGGGGCAGGGGGGGCATCCTGGGGATGTCTTCTCTTCCCTGAGACATGGTGGAGTGGCAGGATTTCATATGTGGCTCATTTTAGTTTAATCAGTAATACCCAGGAAGAAGAAAGCAAGATTTCTAAACAAGCTTATCCAGGGAACTGCGGTGTCATTAACATGGCCAGATGTCAGTGTTACTCATTTCTTTTGTCATTTGTCTTCTCCTTCATCTCCTCCTCTTCTTTTTTCCCTCTCCCTTCTCCCTCCTCCCATCTCCATTCTCTCTCCTCCTCCTCTTCTCCCCTTCCCGTGTCTCCTCCTTTTTACCTGCCATTTTCTTTCCGTCTCCCCCTTCTCCTTCTTCTTTGTCCAAGGATAGCCTCAACCTCACTATGCAGCCAAGGGCTAGGGTGAACGCTAACCCATCCTCCTGTCTCTAGACCTCTCAGTCGCTAAGGGTATAGGTGATACCACCATGCCTGGTCCGTGTGTTGCTGGGGATGGAGGCTAGGGATTCATGCCTCTTAGGCAAGTACTCCGCCTACTGGTTACATCTTGAGCCCTCTAGTATTTCCATCTCCTCCTCCCCGTCTTTATGAGACAGAGTTTCTCTATGTAGCCCTGGCTGTCCTGAAACTCATTATGCAGACCAGGCTGACCCCGAACTCAGCGCTCCCCCTGCCTCTGCCTCCCAAGGGCTGGAATTAAAGGTGTGCGCCACCACCGCCTGGCTCATCTAGTCTTTCTTAGAAGAGAGATACGGCTGTGTGTGGTGGTGACTTCCTTTAATCCCAGTACTTGAGAGGCAGAAGCAGCGTTCCAGGCCAGTCTGGTCTACATAGCAAGTTTCAGGCCAGCTAGAGCTACATTGTGACAAAAAAACAACTTTAAAAAGTAAGATTTTGTTTAGCTCACGGGTCAAGGTACTGTCCCCCATGTCAGGGAAGTCCAGCCGCAGGAGCATGAGGCACTGGCCTCGTGGCACACACACCTAGGATGGCAATGAATGCATGATGCTTGAGCTCTGTTCACGCCCTCCATTTCTATGGTTCAAGATGCCTTATCCAGGCAATGGGCCTGCCCACAATTAAGATAAGTGTTCCTTGGGGCTGGAGAGACGGCTCAGGGGTTAAAAGCACTTTCTGATCTCACAATGGAACTGAATTTGGTTCCCAGCACCTTTGTCATGTGACTCCGACCTAACTGCCTGTAGCCAGTTCCAGGGATACCTGACACCCTCCTCTGGCTTCTGTGGGTACTGCACTCACATGTGCCCATAATATCAGCCCCCATAATTAAAAAAATAAAAGTAAGGGCTGGAGAGATGGCTCAGAGGTTAAGAGTACCGCCTGCTCTTCCAGAGGTCCTGAGTTCAATTCCCAGAAACCACATAGTGGCTCACAACCATCTATAATGTGATCTGAGGCCCTCTTCTGTCATTCAGGCATACATGCAGGCAGAACACTGTATACATAACAAATAAATAAATCTAAGGAAAAAAAAAGTAAATTTAAAAAGGCTCTTCCCACATCAATCAAGATAATATGCTGTAGTTGGGTGTGGTCATAAACACCTTTAGTTCCAGCATTTGGGAAGTGGAGGCAGGCAAATCTCTGTGTTTGGGGCTAGCCTGGTTTACGGACTGAGTTCCAGGATAGCTAGGGCTACACAGAGAAACGCTGTCTTGAAAAACAAGCAAACGAGATCATCTCCTGCAGGCATGCCCAGAGCCCCATCTCCCAGATGATTCTAGAACCTGTCATGTTGGAGGACGAGTGCTCAACATCACAATGCCTGCGCCACATACTGTTGGGAACAGACCCACCGAGTCGCATCCTCAGCCCACCTAGGCCTCTACTGTGGCTCTGTGATTGGGCCTTGGCAAATACTCAATGGCTAGAAAACATGTTTCTCTTTGAGGGGCTCAGGGGTTCACTTATGGGCTAGGCAGGGCTGAGGTTCTGTAAGGACCCAGGCGAGGGGATCCATGGGTCAGGAGAGAGCAGAAGGAGTGGGCTACCCCACTTGTGGCTCTGCCCTTGTGGTCTAACTGTTTGCCGAATGCCCTGCCTCCCATTGGTTTCATGCCATTTCCTTCCCACAACTTCTGTGTTTCAAGCTGGCTGGGAACTCGCTGTCATCTTAACGGCCTCAGCTTCCTGAGTGTTGGAGTTTTGGGCATGAGCCCCAACCATGTCCAGTGGTTCTCAGACCCACCTACCTACCTACCTACTTTCCTTCCTTCCTTCCTTTTTTTTCCCTCCATTTCTTTTATTTTAAAGATTTATTTTTAAGGTTTGAAAATGTGTATTTGTGTGTCTTTGTATATGCATGAGCATATATATATATGTAAATGTATACATATATACATGCATGTGTGTGTGTGTAGATGTATGTAGGTACCAATAGAGGCCCAGAAACTCAGGTTCCCTGGAGCTAGAGTTACAGGCAATTTACAGTTGCCGGACACGGGTGCTGGGAACTAAACTTGGGCCCTCTGCAAGATCATTAAGAGTTCTTGACCACCGAACATTTCTGCAATTCCCCCTCTCCCAGCCTCCCCCTTCTCTCTCTCTCTCTCTCTCTCTCTCTCTCTCTCTCTCTCCCTCCCTCCCTCTCTCTCTCTCCCTCTCGTGTGTGTGTGTGTGTGTGTGTGTGTGTGTGTGTGTGTGTGTGTGCGCGCGTGTGTGCGTATGTGCGCATGCGCCTGTTTGGGTGAGAATGGCCTCATATGTTTTGATGCTTGGTCTCCAGTTGGTGGAACTGTCTGGGGAGGATAGGGAGGCGTGGCCTTGTTGGATGGGGGTACCACTGGGGGCCAGCTTTGAGGTTTCCAGTAAGATTTATGCCATCCCTAGTGTTCCCTTCTCTGCCTCCTATTTATGAATCAAGACGCGAGCTCTCAGCTCTTCCTGCTGGCGTGCCTTTGTTCCGCCATCATGGACTCCAACCCTTTGACACTGTTAGCCCAATTAACTGTGTTGGTCATGGTGTTTAATCACAGCAATAGAAAAGTAACTAAGGCCGGGCGCGGTGGCGCACGCCTTTAATCCCAGCACTTGGGAGGCAGAGGCAGGTGGAGCTCTGTGAGTTCGAAGCCAGCCTGGTTTACAGAGCAAGTTCCAGGACAGCCAGGGCTACCCAGAGAGACCTTGTCTCGAAAAAGAGAAAGGTAACTACAGTACATGTGGGCACGTACATGCCAGCGTGTGCATACAGAGGTCAAAAGGTGCCTTTGTGTAATTGTCTCTCCTTGGACATTTCAGTGGGTTCTAGGGATTAAACTCTGATTGCCAGGCTTAGATGAGAAGCACACCTTCACCCACGGAGCCATCTCACTGGTCCTCTCACTGTGAGGGATTTAACTTCCAGAAAGGTAAGGCTTCTGTCCTCAACCTCTTAGACCTGCTCATTCGGCCCCATCAGGTCTCTTACAGAGATTTCCTGCTCTATTCCTTTAAGCAGGAGAAGTTCCAGACAGTGAGGTGAGTGAAATAGGGGAAAAACAAAACAAAACAAAACAAAACAAAACAAAACAAACCAACCCCCCCCCCACCTGTTAATAAATCTCACTCCTGTCTCATTGTTACCCAGGGCAAAGCCTGATGCAAGAGAAATGTGAGGGCAATGCTTGGGTGGTCTTGGGGTGGGCAGGTTCTAGGGGGACTCCCTCAAAGGCGCTTCCTCACTGCTAATCCATTGGCTAGGTTCAGCCTCAGTGCAGAGACCTACAGCTGTGCATGCCGTGCCCGGGTCAGCTTACAGATGCTCGTCAGATGACTTTGATCCGTGAACAAATCAGTTACAAGCTGGTTAGACCTGTAGCCATTGTTGGGTGATTTAGTGCCTCGGATGCTGTGAGGATAACAGGAACTTGTGAAGGCAGGCAGGGCTCCTTCCTGTTCCTGGGTGAAAGGTCACTTCTCAGCATGCGGAGTTAATCGGAGGTCACAGGCTGCCTGGGATGGGGTAGGCTTATTAAATGCATCTCCCTTTGGCCGTCTGGCTATGTGGATAGCTTGGGATCCTGCGTTAGGATCAGCATCTTGCTTATCAGCCAAAGTGCTGGATGCTTGTACCTTGTGATGGTTAATATATATACTATTATATAATACTATATAATATATTAAAATAAGTGTCAATATATGTATATATACACATGTATTAAGAGTTATAAATATATTAATCCCAGCACTCGGGAGGCAGAGGCAGGCGGATCGCTGTGAGTTCGAGGCCAGCCTGGACTACAAAGTGAGTCTAGGACAGCCAAGACTACACAGAGAAACCCTGTCTTGAAAAACCAAAAAAAAAAAAAAAAAGAGTTATAAATATAAATACAATAAATCTTATATATACAGGTGTATAATAAGATTTATTTTTATTTATGTATATACCTGTGTGTCTGTGTGAGTGTGTACTGTGTGTGTATGGGCCTGCAGAGGCTAGAGAATATTAGAGCCCTTGGAATTGGAGGTTCAGGTAGTTGTAAGTGCTGGGAACTGAACTGGGGTCCTCTGGAAGAGCAGTGAGCGCTCTCATATGCTGAGCCTATGAGCCTATCTTTAGCCTAGAGGCCCCCTTTTAGATGGCTGTGCTATCGTTTGAATGTGCAATGTCCCCATTCTGTTTATGTATTTGAGTACTTGGCTCGCATCTGATAACGTTGTCTGGGAAGGTTGCTGAACCCTTGGGAGGTGGAGCCTGGCTGGAAGAAGTACGTCACTGGGGTGTGCTTGGAGGGTTTATGCTTGGCCTCACGTCCTGATGGTGGGTACAGTGTGGCAGTCTGGCATGCTGCTTCTGCCATATGTCTTCCCTGCCGGCTGCCATGTCTTCCCTAACCTCTCTGGAAGTCTGAGCCAAAAACAAACTCTTTCTCCTTTAAGTTACTTCTGTCAGAGTGTTTTCATCACAGCAGCAGACCCAGACAGTGCCCCACAGGCCAACCAGATGCAGACAGTCCCTCGCCGAGACGCCTTTCCCAGCTCATGTCAAGTTGAGAATTAGAGTTAGCTACCACACCCCTGAGATCCCATTATGCTACAATGCAGTCAATGGATATGTTCATTGATGAGATCAGATACTTCATGACTCCGTCACCCCCAACCCCTCCCCCACCAGACACCACGTCTGGATAATTCTCCTTGGGGACTGTGGTTCGTTGGGTCTAATGTTTGACTCTCTGGTTTCTAGCTTTCAGTAGTTTGTAGAATCTGGCTGAAAGAGCTGAGTCATTGGTGGCCAGATATCAGTGTGATCACTGCTTCTGGTCCTGTTGTCTCTGTGTTTCCTGGTTAGTGTCATGGGAGGAGCCATGTACTTCCTGGTTAGTGTCATGGGAGGAGACATGTACTTCCTGGTTAGTGTCATGGGAGGAGACATGTTCTTCCTGGTTAGTGTCATGGGAGGAGACATGTACTTCCTGGTTAGTGTCATGGGAGGAGACATGTACTTCCTGGTTAGTGTCATGGGAAGAGGCATGCACTTCCTGGTTAGTGTCATGGGAAGAGATATTGTTGTAAGGTCCCACCACCAGGGACTGACCCACTCTAGCCATGTCTTCCCTGCCATGCTGGACTAAACTTTCCTGAAACCCTGGGCCAAGATGTGTTCCAGCTGTGGTGGCATGGATCTGCAAGTGGAAGGTGGGGCTAGACAGATCACTGGAAACCTGCAAGTCAACTATCTTGTTTTCTTGGTGAAGTTTCAGGCCAATGACAGAGAGCCTGTCTCCGACAAAAGGTACAAGGTACCCCAACACTGACCCCAAGCTTGTCCCCTGACTTCCACATGTGTACCATGTGTGCATATCTGCACACATACAACACACACACACACACACACACACACACACACACACGCACAAACACACAAAACCTCTCCATCAGAGAGGTTTAGAAAGCTGCCAGCTCCTCAGAGGGCAAAGGGCCATACATTTTTGTTTCCCTGAAAGTTGCCAGTTTCCTTTCCACTATGAAGCCCTCAGAGTCTGCTGATTGGTGAGAGACTCCATCCAGTCAGACATGATTTCTGTGCTTGTGTGCCAGGAGGGGAGACCCTAGCAGCAACTGCTTCCATGTTTGTGGATGGGAGCAGAGGACCCAATCCTTGTGCCAAAAAGAACACATGAGTCCCTTAGAACCAACAGAGGACAGGTCTGTTGGGGTTACCAGGAAGGAATACTTGAACCTAGAATACGCACATCCTCCCCCCTTAGAGTCAATGGTTTCTCAATCCTGAGGTCTCTTCTCTAACTGAGATGTCTGCAACTCTGATTGTGTGTGTGTGTGTGTGTGTGTGTGTGTATGTATGCACAGGTGGGTGCAATACCCACAGAGGCCAGCAGGTGGCATCGGATACCCTGGAGCTGGAGTTAGAGGCAATTGTCAGCCTTCTGATGTGGACGCTGGGGAACCAAACTTGGTTCCTCTGCAAGACCCTCTTAACCCTCGAGTCACCTCTCCAGCCACAAGAAGTCTGTAACTCTTGCCAATAAACTCCACCATCACTTTGTTCTGAGCTGTTTTCCCCGTCTTTAATTTCATTAATCAATAGAGAAAAACAACTCAGCGTCCTAGTTGGTATCATTTGTGAGCAATCTCAGTTGTGGAAACAAAGAAGACGGAAGTGGAATTAGGCAGGAGGGGGAAATGGGACGGTACTGGGTAGCTGGGCACTGCTAACTGATTGCTGCCTCACATGAACTTGTCACGGGCAGCCACTCTCAGCAGCCACCACTCTCTGGTGAAGGCGAGTCTGTTTAAACGGCGCCACATTCATGGCTGTGCAGCTGTTCTCACCTTGAGACCCCGCTGGGTGTGTGAGAATGTTCTTCTCTTTTGCTGAGGATCCCCTCTTGGACTGCGGGTCACACTGACGGAGTTTCATAGCCTGGAGCACGGGGAAGCTTCCCCTCCCCTTTGGAGGGCTGCAATGATGTTTTATGAGGGCGCCCTTCGCTGGATGAGATATTACAATGACGGTAAATCAGCGTTCAAGATCATGGCCGAGCTGCGGCTGCGCCAACATTTAGAGACTCCCTGGAGGTTTCCTAGCCAGTTGTCCTTCATCCTCTGTATTTTGAGGGCACTTAGATCCCCTGGGAGTGTTGGAGAGAGGAGAGGGGAGGAGAGGAGAGAGGAGAGGTGGGGGGAGGAGAGAGACAGAGAGGGGAGAGAGAGAGGGAGAGCCCACAGTAAGCTGTAGGCTGGCCCTGATGTGAGCTTTTGGGACCTCAAAGGCCACCCTCAGAGACAGGCACACTTCCTCCAACAAGGCCACACCTCTGAATCCTTCCTAAACAGTCCACCAGCTGGGAACAAAGAATTCAAATACCTGAACACACGGGGCCATTCACACTCAGTCCGCCACCCTGGGGTTCCCCGTGGCGTATGGACACTGGCATGGAAGAGACACGTGGCAGTGATTGTGAAAGAATAAAAGAAAAGAAGGGAAAAACTGAAGCAGCCCACGGTAGGTAGAACCCTGGGGTGTCGGTCTGCGCACAGAATGTTAGCCACAATTCTTCCTGGGGTTTTTCTGCCAGTGGCCAGCTCCCTGAGGAGTTTCCGTAGTCTGTTAGGACCCCCCCCCCCCACTCAGGTAAAGCCAGGTTCTTGACTCTGCTCAAGAAAAGGATCTCAGGTTGAGCCACTTTGAAGCAGTTCTCCAGAGGCACAGAATGAATTTATGTCTTATTAAGAAGGTATTTATTAGAATGGCTTATAGGCTGTGATCCCGCTAGGCTAACATTGGCTGTCCCCTGATGGAAAGGCCCAGGGCCCAGTAATTGCTCAATCCCTGAGACCCGACTCAGTGGTTCCAGTCCTGGTGCTGGAGTCCCAGAGGATTCCTGGAGAATGACGTGCTGGAACCTCAAAGAAGCTGGTTCTAATTCAGGTGAAGGAACGTCTCAGCAGCAGCAGGGTAGATGAACTTGCCAGCAAGAGGGAAAGCAAGCAGGCAAATCACCAGAGTGTCCCTTTTCACACCCCTTTTATGTGAACTGCCACTGGGAGGTGTGGCCCAGGTGTGTCGTGGGTCTTTGGGGCGTCAAAGGATCCAGATTTAAGGTGGGTCACCTCAGCTCAAAGGATCCAATCAAGACAATCCCGGATAGGAGTGCCTAGCTCTTTGCGATTTAGTGATGAGCCATCATCAGTGGTTTGTGTGTGTGTGTGTGTGTGTGTGTGTGTGTGTGTGTGTGTGTGTGTATGTGCGAGTGCATGTATGTTTCTATGCATTCAAGTACATCTCTGCATATGTTTGGAGGACAGACCACACACAGCCTTGGGTGTTATTCTTCAGGAGTCATCCACTGTAGTTTTTAAAAACCTTTTCTTACTTTATTGTTTGTTTATTTTGCATGTGTCTAGGCATGTGTGTGCCTTGGGTGTGTGTGTGTGTGTGTTGGTCAGGGGATGACTTTCAGAGGTCCATTTTCTCCTGCAACCAGGTAGGTCCTGGGGACCAAACTCTGGTTGGCATGCTGCTGCCTTTACCTGCTAAACTGTCTTACTTGTGCCTACTGTTTTTTTCTTTTTCTTGATATAGTTGTTTGTTTGTTTTTTAATAACTGGTCTCATGAGGTAAGATAGGCTGCCTTTCCAGTAGCCCCCAGGGCTCCTCCTGTTTCTACCTCTCCAGGGCTGGGATTACAGGGGTCTGCCATTGCTCTGATCTTTTTTTTTTTTTAATGTGAGTTCTGGGGACTGAACTCAGGACCCCATGCTTGTCCAAAAGACACTTTCCCAAGACAGCCATCTCCCCAGGCCAACTTCCTGCGCTTTCCCACAGTGTTCCTTTTGGTAAGCCAAGCCTCTATAGTGCATGCAGCCATCCCACACAGACTGCTTAGTGCTTGCAGAATGGTGTTTGGATCTGAGAGGGTGCCAATCCAGGACAACATCTCCATCATTGGACACTCTCAGCAGCTGCCTGTGGATGCCCAACAGACACATCTATTTCCTGTCAGTGGGAGCCTTTCTGTCACTGCCGCCGCAAGAATAATGAAAGACAGGAGAGAAGGCCAGGAGAAAGCGCGTGTGATGAAAATTCACAGCTTTGACCAGAGCTCTCAGCATGGAGAGGCAGGAGATCAGGGACGGCTTATTCCAAGAAAGCCGGCTCTAATTCTTTCAAAAGTAGCCCCGGGCTAAGAGGGCTCAGAACAGAACCCTATGGAGCCCACAGAGTGGTTTGTGGCAGAACTGCATCGCTCTGAGGGGCCTCGGGGTCATATTAGTACAGTGGAGTGGAAAACTCAGAGCAACACGGGAGGCTAACATCTGCTTGAAGTGGGATCCTTTCACTCATCTGAGAGAATTAGAAAAAGGCACCCCTTCTCAGACAGACTCAGCCCTGTGCTAGGGGCATAAGGTCGGGAGCTGAACACAGCTGAGTGTCAAGCCCCCACTTGTCAGTTCCTTTGGGTGATGTTCAGCAGTAAATAACCTGCCTCGCTACACATGGCAACAAGGAACAGTTATGTCGCATTTTTCAGCCACTGAACTGGAATCAGAGAGCCCTTTTTCTTTTTCTTTTTCTTCTTCTTTTTTTTTCTTTTCTTTTTTCTTCTTTTGGTTTTTCTAGACAGGGTTTCTCTGTATAGCCCTGACTGTCCTGGACTCATTTCGTAGACCGGGCCAGCCTCGAACTCACAAAGATCCACCTGTCTCTGCCTCCTGAGTGCTGGGATTAAAGGCATGTGCTACCACTGCCCAGCTCTTTTCTTTTTCTAAAATGGCTTTTCTCTTTTATTTATTTATTTATTTAGTAAATTTATTAATTTATTCACTTTACATCCCGATCTCAGGCCCCTCCCTCCTCTCCTCTTGGTTTCCCCTCCCATCCTCTTCCCCTTTCTCCTCCCCTTCTCCTCAGAAAAGGGGAGGCTCCCCTCCCCCCTCCAGCAACCCACATCAGAACTACGCATGTCCTCTTCCACTGAGGCCAGACAAGGCAGCCCAGCTAGGGAAAAGTGATGCCAAAGCAGGCAACTGAGTCCATGTCAGAGACAGCCCCACTCTACTTGATGGGGGGGGCCTCAAGAAGACCAAGCTGTCCATCATCTACGTATGTGTAGGGACCTAGGCTCAGTCCATGCCTGCTCTTTGGTTGGTGCTTCAGTCTCTGTGAGCCCCCACGGGCCTAGCTTAGTTCACTCTGTAGGTCTTGTGGAGTTCTTGTCCCCTCCGGGTCCCTCTATCCTTCCTCCTGATCTTCCACAAGACTCTCTGGGTTTCACCTAATGGTCGGCTGTGCAGAGATCACCCCCCTTTTCATCTCTCTTCTCTTGTAGGGAGCTGAGATAGAAAGGCAACCTCTCCACACACGGTTTGGAGAGAAGGCAGGATGTCAGCCTTGGGGCCATCCATGGATTTTTTTTTTTTAATCTTTTTGTTTTAATTAAAAGACAACATTTTCATTTACTTGTTCTCTCTCTCTCTCTCTCTCTCTCTCTCTCTCTCTCTCTCTCTGTGTACATATTTCATGGTGCATGTATAGACATCAGAGGACAACCTGTGGGAGTTAGTACTCTGCATCCACCTTGTGGATTTGGGACGGAGCTCAGGTCATTAGCAAGCTGAGCCCTCACTGGCCCTCACTTGCCAGGGTGCTCTAGAACTCAGGATGCTTCTGCCTCCATCTCTATACTGGATTTTGTATATTACTAATGTCTATTTATTACTATCTTATTAAGGATTTTTATCTCTATCATCTGGAGGAGTATGGGCTTATTACACAGACACACACACACACACACACACACACACACACACACACACTTGAAGTATGTCTGTATGTGGACTTGTACATGTCTGTTTGCCTGTGTGAGCCTACGTATGTGTCCCGGTGCGTGTGCCTATGTGTGCTTGTGTAGGTGAGCCTCAGGTTGACATCAGGTGTCTTCCCAGGTTACTCTGCATTTTTAAATTGAGGGTGGGACTCTTAATTGAATGGGCATCTGGTCTACCTGGCCAGTCTACATAAGCAGGCTTGCTCCGGGTATCGCATCTTGCCTCCCAAGAGCTGGGTTCAGGACAGTTGGGTTACTATACTGTCCTAGCATTCATGGGGATATGGGGATCCAAACATTGGTCCTCACACTTGTATAGTAAATGGTTTGCCCATGGAGCCCTCTCACAACCTTGCTATGCTTTTTTTTTTTTACTTAGTGCCTATATTCAGTTTATATCATGGCAGAATTATGTTTAGTTCATCTGATCAAGAGTTGTAAGTATTTAGAGAACTTAGAAAATACTCAGTATCCAAGTATATTAATTGTTTTTATTGTTGCTGCAATGTAGGGTCAGATTGGAATCATGATTTTCATTGGTATTGGGTCTTGGGGTGTAATAAAGTACTTACCTAGCATGGACAAAGCTTTGGATTCAACACGCTCGGACCACTAAAGAAAATGAAGGGAGGAAGGAAGACATAAATAATATGAATTGTATTTTTCAGAGTTCTAGAGATAGGGACATCTAATATTAAGTGCTGGCTCTGCAGTAGAGTGATTACACAGAGTCTGCCAGTAAGTGTCTTGGGGGTATGGCTCAGCAATAGAGCATCTGCCTCGAATCCCCCATTTAGGGTCTGGTGGCATGAGTCCATGGTACATCACCTGCTTAGATTGCTTAGACACTGAAGTGCTGAGGAGTGCTTCAATGATAGAGCACCTGCCTAGAATACCCCAGTAAGGGGCTCGGGGTGTGGCTCAGTGGTAGAGCACCTGCCTAGAGTCCCCCGGTGAGGGGCTGGGGATATGGCTTAGTGGTAGAGCACCTGCCTAGAATCCCCCAGTGAGGGGCTGAGGGCATGGCTCAGTGATAGAGCATCTGCCTAGAATCACCCAGGGAGGAGCTGGGAGTATGGCTCAGTGGTAGAGCATCTGCCTAGAATCCCCCAGTGACGGGCTGGGGGTGTGGCTCAGTGGTAGAGCACCTGCCTAGAGTTCTTCAGTGAGGGGCTGGGGGTGTGGCTCAGTGGTAGAGCATCTGCCTAGAACCCCACAGTGAGGGGCTGGGGGTGTGGCTCAGTGGTAGAGCACCTGCCTAGAATCCCCCAGTGAGGGGCTGGGGTGTGGCTCAGTGGTAGAGCTCCTGCCTAGAATCCCCCAGTGAGGGGCTGGGGGTGTGGCTCAGTGGTAGAGCTCCTGCCTAGAATCCCCCAGTGAGGGGCTGGGGTGTGGCTCAGTGGTAGAGCACCTGCCTAGAATCCCCCAGTGAGGGGCTGGGGGTGTGGCTCAGTGGTAGAGCTCCTGCCTAGAATCCCCCAGTGAGGGGCTGGGGTGTGGCTCAGTGGTAGAGCACCTGCCTAGAATCCCCCAGTGAGGGGCTGGGGTGTGGCTCAGTGGTAGAGCACCTGCCTAGAATCCCCCAGTGAGGGGCTGGGGTGTGGCTCAGTGGTAGAGCCCCTGCCTAGAATCCCCCAGTGAGGGGCTGGGGGTGTGGCTCAGTGGTAGAGCTCCTGCCTAGAATCCCCCAGTGAGGGGCTGGGGTGTGGCTCAGTGGTAGAGCACCTGCCTAGAATCCCCCAGTGAGGGGCTGGGGTGTGGCTCAGTGGTAGAGCACCTGCCTAGAATCCCCCAGTGAGGGGCTGGGGTGTGGCTCAGTGGTAGAGCACCTGCCTAGAATCCCCCAGTGAGGGGCTGGGGTGTGGCTCAGTGGTAGAGCACCTGCCTAGAATCTCCCAGTGAGGGGCTGGGGTGTGGCTCAGTGGTAGAGCCCCTGCCTAGAATCCCCCAGTGAGGGGCTGGGGTGTGGCTCAGTGGTAGAGCCCCTGCCTAGAATCCCCCAGTGAAGGGCTGGGGGTGTGGCTCAGTGGTAGAGCACCTGCCTAGAATCCCCCAGTGAGGGGCTGGGGTGTGGCTCAGTGGTAGAGCACCTGCCTAGAATCCCCCAGTGAAGGGCTGGGGGTGTGGCTCAGTGGTAGAGCACCTGCCTAGAATCCCCCAGTGAGGGGCTGGGGGTGTGGCTCAGTGGTAGAGCACCTGCCCAGAATCCTCATCGAGGACTGGAAGTGTGGCTCATTATATAGTACCTATCTAGAGTGGATAGGGCCTTGGTTCACTCTCCACTACTTCAAAAAGAAATTTAAAAGTAAACACTTGCTCCCTAGCTGTTGCTACTATTTTAGAAGGTTATGAATTCTTTAGATAGTAGGGTTTAACTGGAGGAAGTTTGAGGACTCCTTTTCCGGTCTGTTCTCTGGGTTTTGTACCACTGAATATAAAGA
This sequence comes from Acomys minous, assembly GCF_964271855.1. Classification (NCBI taxonomy): domain Eukaryota; kingdom Metazoa; phylum Chordata; class Mammalia; order Rodentia; family Muridae; genus Acomys; species Acomys minous. The sequence continues at coordinate 75,496,916 of NC_140498.1, forward strand.
GTTTGACCGCACATTCTTAGTGGCAACTGCTACACCTTATCTGCCATGATAGACTGTGTCCCCTCAAACCTTCCAACTTCAAGATCAAATAAATTCTTCTTCTATTAAGTCATGTCAAGTATGTGGTCACAAGGATGAGGCCAATAAGGAATACAGATGAATTGAAAGGAATCAGCTATGGCCAGTGTCATCTCATGCCCTGTGCTTGTTGGTTTTAAATGTTAACTTGCCATAGAATCATCCGAGAATGGAGCCTCAATTGAGAAATTATCTAGATGAGGTTGGCCTGTGGTCATGTGTTTGGGGAACTGTCTAGAAGGTTAATTGATTCAGCCCACTGTGAGCAGAACAATTCCCTAGGCAGGGGCTCCTAAACAACTTAAGAGAGTAAAGGAAGCTAAGTCCTAAGCAAGCAAGAGCACATTCATTTCTCTCTTGCTCTTGACTGAGGACGTAATGTGACTAGTTGCTTCAGTTCCTGCCTCTACTTCCCCTCAATGACAGAGAGTAACTGGAAATCATAAGCCAAATAGGCCTTTTTCTCCCCTAAGTGGATATTGGTCATGGTGTTTTATCACAGCAGAGAGAGGGAGGGAGGGAGAGAGGGAGGGAGGGAGAAGGGGGACATTTGTCATCCCAGGTAGGGACACTTCTGATTCACTTTCTTATACAGTTGTCAGCCATCTTGTGTTTGATCTGCAAACTCCATGGAAAAGAAGTATAGGGCCCCAGACAGGAGAGGAAAGCTGAGCCAAGGAAAGAAAAATGCCCAAGGAGTGACAGGCACCCACCCAGGAATGTGGCAGTATTCAGCAAGATCTATTCCAAGAAAGATCTGTTCCCTGACAAATTCCTCTCCAGAGTAAAACTCCCTCTAAGTGTTAATGGCAGAATCCATAAGAAAAAAAAGGTTCCCACGCACAGAGCATATTCCTGAGGGCCCACTTTGCTTCTTGCTGTGTGCAGTTACGACCCTCTGAGGAGGGCTGTCTTCCCACCAACTGCTTGTTTCAACAGAGCAGAGGGCCGGAGTTTAACGGAACCTGACAAGCACTTTCAGCCAAGCAAGCGACAGGGGACAAAGGGAAATGCATGACAGGAGCTGACAGAATGCGATGCAAAGTGGATGTGAGAGACCTGGGTTCAGAACCATAAATGAGAGCTGAGGAAACAGCCCAGTTGGTAATCTGCTCGCCAGGCAAGCCTGTGGACCTGACTTCAAACTCTACAAACCATTTTTTAAAAAAGAGGCGGGGGTTGTTAGAAGTATCAGAATCCCAGAGCAAAAAGGACAAAGTCAGGAGGATCTCCTGGGCTCCCTGGCCAGCAAACTTGGCATAATTAATAAACTCCAAGCTAAAGAAGAGATTCTTTCTTAAATACAATGTGGATGGCATGTGAGGAAGGATACCTGAGACTGCCCTCTGGCTTCCATGTATGTGTGCACACATGCACGTGCCCATAGGAACACAGCATACAGAAATACATAAGAACCCTAATCTGAAAAAAAAAAAGAAAGAAACCTAATCTATGCTCTGCCAGTTATTATGGTCTTAAGAAATGAAGAGTAAGATTATTGGAGGGAAAATAAAATGATACATACTGAAATTCCTGACCCAAACCAGAACCAAGATTCTAGGCAGGTACTCTACCACTGAACCACACCTCCAGCCCCTCACTGGGGGATTCTAGGCAGGTGCTCTACCACTGAACCACACCTCCAGCCCCTCACTGGGGGATTCTAGGCAGGTGCTCTACCACTGAGCCACACCTCCAGCCCCTCACTGGGGGATTCTAGGCAGGTGCTCTAGCACTGAACCACACCTCCAGTCCCTCACTGGGGGATTCTAGGCAGGTGCTCTACCACTGAGCCACACCCCAGCCCCTCACTGGAGGATTCTAGGCAGGTGCTCCACCACTGAGCCACACTCCCAGCTCCTCACTGGGGGATTCTAGGCAGGCGTTCCACCACTGAGCCACACCCCCAGATCCTCATTGGGGGATTCTAGGCAGGTGCTCCACCACTGAGCCACACCCCAGCCCCTCATTGGGGGATTCTAGGCAGGTGCTCTACCACTGAGCCACACCCCAGCCCCTCACTGGGGGATTCTAGGCAGGTGCTCTACCACTGAGCCACACCCCAGCCCCTCACTGGGGGATTCTAGGCAGGTGCTCCACCACTGAGCCACACCCCCAGCTCCTCACGGGGGGGATTCTAGGCAGGGGCTCTACCACTGAGCCACACCCCCAGCTCCTCACTGGGGGACTCTAGGCAGGGGCTCCACCACTGAGCCACACCCCAGCCCCTCATTGGGGGATTCTAGGCAGGTGCTCTACTCTGAGCCACACCCTAGCCCCTCACTGGGGGATTCTAGGCAGGTGCTCTACCACTGAGTCACAACCCCAGCCCCTCTCTGGGGGATTCTAAGCAGGTGCTCTACCACTGAGTCACACCCCAACCCCTCACTGGGGGATTCTAGGCAGGGGCTCTACCACTGAGCCACAATCTGTGTATAATTACATTTGTCATGGAGAAGATAGCTTGGAAGGTGCCTGGGATGATGTGTGTGGGGCAGGCACACTACTGCCTTCTTCTGGGGTGTCACAGTCCTATCTTAAGGAAATAGCTTTGGACGCTCCTTGAAATTTATACTTGCAGAATTTTAAAATCTTGGGTCCTATTATACAGGCCTGAGTGGTTCCTTACACAGTAGGCTGCATGGTTAAACACAGTTCCCTACCCACTCTGGAGCTAGGTAGATAGTTCTGCACTGTAATCAAATTGGCTGTTGTGGAGTCACAATCCTGAAGTTGCGAAGGAGCTCTTCTGCTGTGGGTTTGAAACGATTCATCTTGAACAATAGAAGGCTGTTCTGTCACCCACAAGATCCGGGGTGATGGAGTACCCGAGACAGCTTAGTCAGTAAAGTGTGTGCCGTCTGAGCATAAGGACCTGAGTCTGATTCCCCAGAACCCTAGTAAAAAGCCAACTGCATCAGTGAGAGCCAGGCTTTACCTTTGGGAGGAAAAAACAAACAAACAAACAAAACAACAAAACATTCTCTCTCTCTCTCTCTCTCTCTCTCTCTCTCTCTCTCTCTCTCTCTCTCTCTCTCGTGACTTCTTGACCTCTGTTTACAATGTATATTTACTTCAAGCCCAAGGGTAAAAGGAATGTGTCTGAGATTTTTTCCTCTTTTTTCTTTCCTTTCTTTCTTTCTTTCTTTCTTTCTTTCTTTCTTTCTTTCTTTCTTTCTTCAGTGACTGGCACTGAGTGGTGCTATAATACATATCCCCTGATACCCTGCGGGTGAAAACCTTCCATCCCTGTTACCACTCCAATTTGAAATGTCATCCCACACAATCTTATGTGTTGAAGTCCCCAGCGTAGCAGTGTACAGAAGCAGGCTGTTGGACCTCCCGTGGACTCTGACCTCATCAGTGGATTTATTCACTGACAGAATCACAGCTTAATGGCTACCAGGAGGCGAAGCCTGGTTGGCAGACATGGATCTCTGAGGATGGGCCCTTGAAGGGTATATTTTGTTCTTAGTCTTTTCTTACTCTTCCTCCTTATCTCCTCTTTCCCTCTTCTCCTTCTCGGCTCCCATGGGGCCAACAGTCGGCTCCACTACTATGTGCCCAACATGACGTTCTGTCTCACATAGGGTCAGTGACATGGCCAGAAAACAAATGTCTCCTCCCCTAAGTTGATCTGCCTCAGGTATTTTGTCACAGCAATGGAAAGGGAACACAAACTGTTGCCTGCCAGGATGTGTTGGCAAGCCTTCTATCTTTGATTTCACTTCCCTCCAAACTTTGTAGTGTTATTTTTTTCTTCTTCCTGGAAAAAGTGCTGTATGATCTGAGTTTTTAAAAGCTAAAACGTATTAAAGATTCATGCTCTTTGGAAGAGTATTTTGAGAATTTCCCAACATCCCTGGGAGATAATTGGTGTCTCTCCAGGGAATTGTCAGGGTGAAGGCTGAAAGTGATTGTGTAAATCAGCTGAGCGCCAACAGCAGTTTTAATTAAGTTTTTTTTTTCCTTTCCAGAATCAGATGTTTATTTCACCAAAATGCACGGAGGTTTGTTGATAAGTGACACATAAGATTTTATTCTGAGGGGATTTTTAAAAAAGTCATCAGATAAAATATTCTCACGGAGACCTCACTCCCATGCTAATTAATTGATCAAGTCAATTGGGCATCTGAGAATCAACCTGTCAGGGAATTCATCAAGGTGAAGGGCTGACCTTGACCTCCAGGGTGTTGGGTGCTCTTTAGGTTACTGATGTCCTGTGTTCTTCGTCTTCTGTCCTACGGGTGCCACCAGCTCCAGCTAAGTGTGATGGCTAAACTTCACTGTCAACTCGAACGGGTCTAAATGTGGATGTCACAAGAGCAACAGCTGTGCCATCTTTACGATGGTAAACGGTACCCTCCATCCATGGGTCACGATAAACCCTTCCTCCCTTAAATTCGTAAATTTCCCTCATGTGTTTCCCCAAAGCAATGGGAAAAGCAATGAACACATTCAAGTTCTAGAACCTTCAGGAACTAGGTTGCTCCTGCATAGTTTGTAAGCCACAATGTGTGTACTAACCTCGCTTTCCCCGTCGTCCCACTGTGGGATCCGTAAGCAGTTAGTTCCCAATCTAATCTGTGATGTCAGATTCTGCTAGGGTTCAAATCTGGAATATTCCTCACAGGATCACGTTTGAACACTGGGTCCCAGCTGGTTGCACCACGTCCAGAGGCAGTAGCCTAGCTCAGAATAGAGGGTCGCTGGGGTTGGGGCCTTGAAGATTATGTAGCCAAGATCTGGGCTAGTCTAGACATTGTCTTTTTTTTTTCTTTTTAAAGATTTATTTTATTTTTAAATTATGTACCTGTGTATATGTGTGAACATGTGCAGATTCCTGAAGAAAACAGGAGAGGGAATTGGGATTGGAGTTACTGGCCTTTCTGGTCTGTCAAGATATTAGCCAAGCTGTACTATGAATGCCTACTGCCGTGGTGACTTTGCGGCCGGCGCTGGGCCTTCCCTGCTACTCTGGACTGCTCCCTCTGAAACAGTGAGCCCAAATAAACCCTTTCTCCTGTAAGTTGCTTCTGTCAGGTCCTTTGCCACAGCGACAAGAAAAGTAAACAATACAGATCCTGATACGGCAGTAACTAATAGAAATGGATCCTGGCTGCAGGATCCAAAGAGCTGTGTGCAGGTCCCGCCTCCGCCGCCACACACACACACACACACACACACACACACACACACACACACACACACACACATACCCCGCCTTCTGTCTCCTGTTCCCAGACTACTGTGATGTGAGTAGCTTCCAGCACACCCTCCTGCTGCTGTCAGCTAAGCCGTTCTGCACCAAGTCGTCCCTGCCAGGATGGAACGAACCTCTGCAAAACCACACACCGACGAAAATCTGTCTTCCCTTGTTTCTGTCAAGCACCAAAATCCCAGGGAAGCGGAGGCCGAGGTAGCTAATATGACCCCTGCCCTATCTCTTGGCCTTCTGCCCTCTGCCATGGGATGATGGGACATGACCTTTGACCCTGGACTTCCTAGCATCCACAACTATGAGAATTAAATCTCCGTTCTCTTTCTCTATATCTCTTCCTCCCCTTTCTCCTTCCCTCCCTTACTTCTTCCAGTTATTCTCTTGTCTTTCCCTCCCCGCCCCCTTTTTCATGTGGTGTGTATGTGGGATGTATGTCTGCGGTGTATGTCTGTGTCTGTGGTATATGTCTGTGTCTGTGGTGTGTGTGTGTCTGGTGTGTGTGTGTATCTGTGGTGTGTGTGTGTGTGTCTGTGTGTGTCTGTGGTGTGTGTGTGTGTCTGTGGTGTGTGTGTGTGTGTGTGTCTGTGTGTGTGTCTGTGGTATATGTGTGGATAAGTCTGTGTCTGTGGTGTATGTCTGTGTGTCTGTAGTGTGTGTGTGTGTGTGTGTATGTCTGTGTCTGTGGTGTATGTGTGTGTGTGTGTGTGTGTGTGTGTGTGTGTCTATCTGTGGTGTGTGTATGTGTATGTATGTCTGTGTTTGAGGTGTGTCTGTGGTGTGTGTGTGTGTGGTGTGTGTGTGTGTGGTATGTGTGTGTGTGGTATATGTGTGTGTGTTGTGTATCTGTGTTTGGCACAGTGCGCATGTGAAGTTCGGGGGACAACCTGTGGGGATGTGTTCTTTCTTGTTACTGAGTGGGTTGTGGGGATCAAACTCACATGGTCAGGCTCGGCAGCAAGGCCCTTTCCCTGCTGAGCCATCTTGCTGGCCCAGTCTCCTTTCTTCTTGCATGAGATCATTTCTGATGCATTCCAGGTGCCTATGTAGCCAGGCATGACCTTTGAACCCTTGATCCTCCTAACTCCACCTCCGGAGCGCTAGGATTTCATCAGTTGTGCACTACCTGACCTGGTTTAAGCCTTCATTCTTCATAAACCCCTGATCTGAGGTTTTTCTGTTACGGTAGCACATAGTAAAACCAGATCTCTGAATGTTCGTTACAAAAAAAACTGCGTGTAGTATAACAGCTTCTCTGGAGAGTCCAGAGCCTTTGTCTCCCAAGACGGTCTGGGGAGCACTACAGGAAGCAGATTGTTTCTGCTCTCTGCAGGACCCAGGCTGGGCCTTGAAGAGTCGTCTGCCTTCCCTGGTGGTGCTTGGCTGAGTTGGCGAATCTTCCAGCTGGGCTGCCTTCCAGGCAGGCAGGGTTGGATCCAAGTCACTCCTGCGTCTCATTTTAGCACTTGGACCCAGGTGCCTGATGGATGGAGGGCTCGGCGGCGGCTCCCTCCTCCAGGAACTCTGCCTAGCACAGCCGGGGCCTGTACTGTTGTCATTAGGAGGTATAAAATCCTAATTTATATTGCTGGGAGGGTAATTTATACACTAATGTAAATTTCTTTTACTGCTGATTTTTTGAGCAATTGATGTGCGATTATTCCCAGCTCCCTTCCAAGGCAATTCTAAAACCGTGGCTGCTAATACCTTAATATTCTCTGTGATTGCCAGCCATGATATTTTTTCCCGGATCAAATGGATCCGGTGGGGTTTGACATAATTGGGTTAAAGATTTTTATTTTGCTTTCTGAGGTTTTAGACGTGTTAGGTTGAGTGGGGAGGGGGAGGTGATGGCACAGGCTTTTTGCTTGCACTGTAATTTACTGAGTTATGGGTCTCTGTTCTTTTGGTGTGTGTGTGTGTGTGTGTACACACGTGTGCTCTTTGTCTTTGGGCACATGTGTGTATGCAGTGCATATGTGTGGCATGCATGTGGATGAAGGCCACAGGACAGCCTTGGTTGTTGTTACTTGGTTGATATCTACCTTGTTTGTTTTTGTAGACAGGCTCTGTCACTCAAGCTGGGGCTCACCAGGTGGGGCTGGCTGGCCGGCCATTGATCTACCCACATCGCCAGGAATCCTGCCTCCACCTTTCCAGTGCTGAGATGATAAGCACCTGCCACTGTGTCTGGCTTTTGTTTTTGTTTTGTTTTTAATGTGAGTTCTGGAGATTGAACTCAGGTCCTCATGCTTGCAAGGTGAACACTTTACTGACTGAGCCACTCCCCGACTTGCTTTCTGTCTACCTACCTATCTACCCATCTGTTTGTCAGCCTATTCATATGCATATATGTATTTGTGTGTTATGTACTATATGTCTGATCTGTGTGTAGGGTGTATACATATATGCACGTAAGGGTGCATGCGCTCATGTGTGCAGTGGCCAGAGAAGGATGTTGGGTCTCTTGCTGGATTGCCCTCTGCTTTATTCCTTTGAGACAGGGTCTCTCCCTGAATCTGGGGCTAAGCTGGCGCTAAGCTGGCAGGTTCACATAGCCTGTGACGGCTCATCTTGGATGTCAACTTGGTACACCTGGAGAGAGGTAACCTCAACGGAAGAATTGCCTCTACCAGATGGCTTGCTTGTGGGGCCATTTTCCTGATTTCTTATTGATGTATGAGGGTCCGACCCATTGTGGGCCTGAGCTATGTAAGAAAGGTAGCTGAGCGTAGGGCAGAGCTAGTGAGCCAGTAAGAAGCATCCCTCCATGGTCTCTTCCTTCAGCTCCTGCCTTGGCTTTATGATGGAGTGCAACTTGTAAGCCGAAGTAAACCCCTGTCTCCCCAAGTTGCTTTTGGTCACAGTATTTATCGCAGCAACGGGAAGCAAGCTAGAACAGAACTTCAGCGATCCTTTGGTCTCCAGGCTGCCATAGTGCTGGGGCTCCAGGTGCACATAGCCACACCCACCTCTTACGTGGGTGACCCACCTCAGGTCGTCCTGCTTGCAGAGCAAGCCCTTTATTGACTGACAGACCCCCCCAGTTCCTGGATTCTGCATTTCTAAAGGACATAGAGGGTGAACTGGTGAAACAAAATGTTCATCCTAGAGGTGTCCCAGAGTCTGTGGCCCATGTTGATGGTGAACTTGATTGGGCTAGAGAGACACCTAGGAGATTTGTAAAGCATACGTCCGGGTAATTCCTGGGAGAACTCTGGAAGGCCAATCTTGAATGTGGACAGAAACATCTAACAAGCTAGGGGTCCGGGTAGAATAAAAGAGGAAGAAGAATGAAACTCTCTGGTGTAAATATGCTCCCTCTCTGTCCTCAGCCTCTGTGAGGTGAGCAGTCTCCATCATGTGTTCCCGTTGTCATGTCATGATGGTCCACCTCACCCTAGCCCTGATGTCACAGAGCCAGCCAACCCCAGACTGAGACCTCTGAAACCCTGAGCCCAGTGTAAACCCTCCAATGTATTTTTAGCCTTAGATGTCTTTCACACAGTCTCCAAGAAAGCTGGAGGCACTTCTAGGCTCAGCTAGAAAGGACCCACCAGACCACTCTGAGCTTCATTTTCTCTTAATTAGTTCTAATTTCTCTGTCATCATTATATAACGACATCGAAAGCCTTCAAGTCCCTTTAAGCAGCTGGCAGGAGCTGGCCTCATTACTCTTGCCCATTCCTGCCTATTGAAGATTGCTGTTTGCTTGAGAGATGATGGCTGCCCCTTTCTCACCTCGCCCTCATATATCTCAGTCCTATAATGCAAATGTGGCCAAGAGTCTATCAGCATCCTCCTCCTGGCCCTTTGCCCCAGGCTTGGTCTGGGACAAAGCGGTCACTAATGAGCGCTTAGGAGGGCTATGTCTGTGTTCTGTGGATGAGGATACAGAGTTCTCTGTGAGGGCATTTCCTGGAAGGATTAGTTGAGAAGAGAAGATTCTCCCTTGCATTGGTTGGGCAGCAACTTCTGGAAGCCCCATGTATAAGGGTGAGGGGAAAGCACAGGGCTGCATTGTCTATCTGTTTTAATGTCTTCCTGGCGAGTACATCTACCGTCTGCTGACATGACACTCTTTAGCCTTCTGGCGTAGACTAAAGCTCTTCGGGAGTCCTGTGGTCTTCAGAGGTTGGATTTTCAACATCTTTGAGACAGGTGTCCCTGAGCCTAGGCTAGCCTCGAACTGGCTATGTAGCCAAAGATGACTTTGAACTTCTGATCCTCCTGCCTTTTCCTCCCCCATGAACCCAGGCTTCGTGCTTCCTGAGGAAGGTGGGTTCTGATAGGGACTGTGCTGTTACTTTTTTTTTTTTATTGCTGTGATAAAACACATGATCAAAAGCAACTCATAGAAAGAAGCGTTTATTTGGGCTTATGGTTCTAGAAGAATAAGAGTCCATCCTGGTAGGGAGGCCTGACAGCAGGCAGATGTACTGGCAGGAGCAAGAAGGTGAGACTTGACATCTTTAACTGCAAGCGTGAAGCAGAGAGAATGAACCGGAAGTAGAGAGAATGAACCGGAAGCAGAGAGAGGCTATCAACACTCAAAACCTGTCCGCAGTGATTTATGGTTGTACCACTTCTCCAGACAGTCCCACCAACCGGGACCAAGTATTCAAATGCTGGAGCCTATGGGGTCGGTTCTCAGTCAAGCCACCACACGCCCATTTTCTTCTTCTCCTCTTCCTCCTCCCCACCTACTCTCTTTCCCCTCCTTCCCTCCACCCACAGCTCCCCATTTCCACTTCCTTCTCTTCTCCTCTTCCTTCCCCTCCTTTCCTGTCCTCCTCACCTGCTCTCCTCCTCTCCCTCCTCATTTTCCTTTTATTCTTTCTCTTCTTTTCCCTCCCCTAGCCTAGCTTCCTCCTGCATGACCCGCCAGATGGACAGCCCTTGCCGAGACTAGAGAGGAGAACTCTCCTGTATGGCCGAGTGTTGTCTTTCAGGGTGTGATGGGTATTGTGTCTGTCAGCTTGACTATGTGTGGAATTAACTAAAATAAAATTTAAAAAAGGAGGCCATACCTATGAGTGAGTGAGTGTGTGTGTGTGTGTGTGTGTGTGTGTGTGTGTGTGTGTGTGTGTGTTTAATTTGAATCGGGTAGATCCATATCTAATCATGAACTTCACGGTAGGAAGATACAAGCTTTTAATCAGGATCTTGAGTCAGAAAGACACACCTTTGATTTGGGCCATGGCTTCTGCTGGAGTCCTACGTAGGGACACTTTTGCTCTTTGCCTGTTTTCTTTCACCTTGCTAGCAAGTCAGTTTATTTATTGGCACTAAAGCCTACTGCTTCAGTACTCCAGCATTTACTGAGGACCAGCTAAGACATCAAGCCTCCTGCACTGAGCAACTACTGGATTCTCAGACTTTCTGTTCACAGCCAGCCATTATTGGATTAGCTGGACCACAGCCTAGAAATCATTCTAATAAATCCCCCCTCTCCATATATATGTACACACACATATATGTATATATATGTATATGTGTATGTATATGTATGTATCTTTTGTTGATTGTTAGTTTTTTTGAGACAAGGTCTGGATATGTGACCCAGCCTGACCCGCAGCACCCAATGCTCCCGCCTTACCACCCCCTGAGTGCTGGGATGACAGGTGTGCACCATCATTCTCATCAAATTGGTGCCTCTTTGACTCCTGGACAACCATCCTGCTTTGCGGAGGTGCCCATAAGTCAGGAGACACAGGCTCTGCCCCTGGGAAGGAGAACTCTGGCCTGGGGCTGGAGCCTGGGCTCAGAGGCATCCATTTCAGAGGCCTTTGCTTGGTGTTCCTTGGCTCTCTTGCTTCTGGGTTTCCCCTCAGCTGCCTTTGGTGGCTCATCCCCGCCGCTGACAGAGGTGATGAGGGCCTGAGATGATAACATAATTCAATGGCCCTCAAGGAGAGTCGCTATCAGAGAGACTTTTTTTATTTTTTTTAAAGAAGGGAAAAAAATATATATATAATACAGTGGTTGAAAAGGGCTATCTTTCTTCCTAGAAGAACAGTTATTAATCTCTTCCTAGTACATTTTCATATCATTCTAGACATTTATTTCCAGGCCGTGATATTATAAAACCAGGCTTCTGTGTCAGTTTTGATGCGGTGTAACACGCCGGAACATGAAAAGGCGTAATTACCGCCGTGGCCACCGGAATTGCTAACGAGAGCCTGACATTTTCAAATCAGCCCCAGTTCTCAGTGATCTGGAAGCGGGGCGGGAGGGGAGGGGCGCAGCTACAACTGCTGCATGTCAATGAGGCAGGCTGGGCTCTGAGCACAGCAGCGCCAGGATGGGGCCCGGGTGGGCACACTTGGATGCTGTGAGTTGAATTTAGTGACCAGCCCTGAGGGGTGAGTGTGAGGGGAAGAATATTTGCTTCAACACTGCCTTTGTCTGTCCAAGGGACAAGGTGTATGTGTGTGTGTGTTGCTTGTACACAGGTGTGTGGAAGTTGGATGTCTTTTCTCACGAGCCCTCCACATTTAAAAAAAATAATTTAAGAAGATTTGTTTTACTTTTAAGTATGTGAGTGTGTGTGACACAGAAAGACAGAGACACACACAAACACACAGAGGGAGAGGGAGAGAGAGAGGGGGACGAAGGGAGGGACGGAGGGACAAAGGGAGGGAGGGAGAGAGAGAGAGAGAGAGACAGAGAGACAGAGAGACAGGAGACAGAGAGACAGAGAGACAGAGAGAGACAGAGAGACAGAGAGAGACAGAGAGACAGAGAGAGAATGTGAATGCAGGTGCTTACCGAGGTCAGAAGAAACCATCCCCTGGAGCTATGATTACAGGCCACTGTGAGGCAGACCGTGTGGGTGCTGGGAACTGTACTTGGGCCTTTAACAAGAGCAGTAAGTGTTCTTAACCATCTCTCTCTCCAGTCCCATCTATAAATATGTATGAATACATTTAATATTTATTGTACGCATGTGTTTATATGTGTAGGCCCACCACCACATACTTGTGGAAACCATAGAACAACTTTCAGGGCTCAGGTCTCTCCATTTATCACTATGGGTCCAGGGGATCAAATTCAGTTGCCAGGCTTGGTAGCAAGCCTTTTATCCATTGAGCCGTCTCACTGGCCCCACCTTATTATTTGAGATAATTCAGGTAGAGCCTGGAATTCACTAAGTAGGAAAGAATGACTGACTGGTGAGCTCCCATAGCTGCTTTATTTTATCTTAATGTAGGTTCTGGGACTTGAACTCAGGTCCTGCTGTTTGAGCAGCAAGCCCTTTACCAGCCGAGTTATCTCCCAGCTCTGGCACACGTGCATTCTTTGAGCTGAAGCCAGCGAAGAAAGATATCGAGAGAGCAAAAGGTGTTTCTTCATCTTCATATTGGGGATTGTCTTGATTGCTAATTGATACCGGAGGGCCCAGCCCACTGTGGGAGGCACCATCCCCTGGGCAGGTGGGCTCGGGTTGTATAAGACCGTTGCTGGATCGAGCGCTTATGAGCAAGCCAACGAGCAGCATTTCTTCATGGTCTCCGCTTCACATTCCTGCCTTGACCTCTGTCAGTGATGTATTGTAACATAAATTAGACCCTTTCCTCCCCTAAGTGCTCCTGGTCAGCCACAGAAAGAAAGCGGGAACTCCAAATGGCAGGAGGTCTGTCTTACACTCTCCAGACCTAGTTCTTGCTTATCCACTGAGGAGATGATCCAAGGCATCTAGTGGCTGCACACGATCTGGAATGTTTCTAAGCCGTCCATGTTGTTCTTTTCCTATACGTAGCAGGTTTTGACTTGATGGTGAAATATCCACCATGGGCTCATGTGCTTAAACTCTTGGTCCCCAGCTGGGGGACCACTCTACATCAGAAGATAATGGGAGCTTTTGGGGGCAAGATGCTTGACTGGCGAAAGCAGGTCACCTAGGGAGGGCCTTTGAGTGTTACAGTCAAGCTCCATTTCTGCCCCTCTTCCTGTTCTCTGATCCACACAACGTGTGAGGAGCCTCCCTCAGACACTCCCACTGCCATGGTCTCCACCATCCCTTCCCACCATGTTGGACTGAAGCTGTGTGCCAAAAGAAACCTTTCCTTTTTTGTTTCTGTCAGGTGTTTTGTCATGGTGACAAAGAGAAAAGCTAATATAACAGTGCTGGATGGTTTTTGTTACTGTGATTAAGATACTTAGGCAAAAGAACAGGAGATTGTGGGCAGGCACTCTACCACTAAGCTACATCCCCCAGCCCCTCACTGGGGGATTCTAGGCAGGGGCTCTACCACTGAGCCACACTCCTAGCCCCTCACTGGAGGATTCTAGGCAGGGGCTCTATCACTGAGCCACACCCCAGCCCCTCACTGGGGGATTCTAAGCAGGTGCTCTACCACTGAACCACACGCCAGCCCCTCACTGGGGGATTCTAGGCAGGTGCTCTATCACTGAGCCACACCCCAGCCCCTCACTGGGGGATTCTAGGCAGGTGCTCTACCGCTAAGCCACATCCCCCAGCCCCTCACTGGGGGATTCTAGGCAGGTGCTCTACCACTGAGCCACACCCCAGCCCCTCACTGGGGGATTCTAGGCAGGTGCTCTACCACTAAGCCACATCCCCCAGCCCCTCACTGGGGGATTCTAGGCAGGTGCTCTACCACTGAGCCACACCCCAGCCCCTCATGGGGGATTCTAGGCAGGTGCTCTACCACTGAACCACACCCCCAGCCCCTTACTGGGGGATTCTAGGCAGGTGTTCTACCATTGAGCCATATGCCCTTCCTATTTTATTTTATTTTATTTTTTTGAGGCAGCTCTTACTTCTTTGCCCAGATTGGCTTTGAACTCACTTTGTCATCTTGGCTAACCTTGAACTTGTGATCCTCCTGTGTCAGTGTCCCTAAGTTGCTGGAATAACAAACTCCAAAGTCAGGGAAGATTGACAAGGACAGCTCTTCCCTAAGTCGGTCTTACTCAAGTGATTCCTAGGCATAGTGAGCTCTAGTGAGAGTCCTATTCTATGTCCCCAGGGGCTCAGGGACGTGACCAGGTGTGGTAGATCAATATGGTTTTTCTAATACCTTTGGCCTGGTGATAGGTAAAAAGAAACACAGTGCATCCGTTTATCCACCGATCACCTTTCCCTCCCTGCCGTGCCCCCATTCATGCATCTGTGCCCCAGTTCAAACGTGCATCCTCCTGTCTGTCTGCTTGCCCTTCGCTTTGCTATCAAACACATTAAGGATGAAAAGCAAACCTCGCTAAGAGCTGGGGTGGTACTGCACATGGTCACTGCGCTGCCGAGGCCTCGGTTTCCTTGTCCATTAAGAAAAAAAAAGTGGAGTTGGGGCTGGAGAGTTAGGGAAGTGGTTAAGAGCATCTGATGCTCTTGTAGAGGACCTGGGTTTGACTCCCGGAACCCACGAGGTGGCTCACAGTGGCCTGTAACTCCAGCTTCAGAGGGTCCAATGTCCTCTTTTGACTTCCATGGACACCAGGCACACATGTGTACATATACATATGTGCAGGAAAAACATCCATACACATAAAATACAGATCAATAAATCTTAAAAAAAAAAAAAGTCTGAGTTGCGCCAGATGTCCCCAAGTGTCCCTGTGAGTATGTGGAGCTTGGGAACCTCCCAGATCCTCTTTAGCAGAGACTCCAGGCTCCCTTTCCAGCTTGCGAACTATTTTGCAGCCATAACTGGGTCTCTGGGGCAGTGGGGAAGCCAGAAGCCAAGAGGCCACCTGGCACGAGTGAGCAATGAAAAGTGGGGTGATTTGTGAGGCCACAGTGGAGGGTGGCAGGACTGGGGTTTCCCGGGGCGGCTGGCATACTCTGACATCTGCTATTTTTCACTCCAGTGTGACTGATTGGCTCCAGATGGGCCCCTGTAGACTGTTTTCAGCTGTGCTTGGAAGCGCGCCAGCTGGCTGCATTCTATCCCTGAGACCTCTCAGCGGCAGAGGACTTCAACCTAACTGCCAGAACCAAGAGAGGCCAGTGGATGCTACAAGAAGACCCTGATTCCAAAGGACCCCTTATTCCCCCGAGCAGCTACCCTCAGTTCAAAGACGCGCCAGCCCTAGCTTTTGCAGAGGCATGGCTTCTGTGCCGCCAGCCAGTGCTGTCTATGGCAAGGCTCCCAGCTTGAGGGAGGCTATTGTGTCAGGCCAGCCACTTCTCTGGGCTAATGCCTGCGTTTCTTCTGCAGCCTACAGGAAATCTGACCTTACTGAAGGGACTTGGGCAGCCGTCCCGTCTCTAACATATTTTTTCCCCCACAGCTCCCTTTAGCTTCAATTGGCTCAGAACCTTTGGGGACAAAATCATTTGCTTTCCGAGTCTTTCACAGAACAGTTTGGCAGAGGGAGAAAGACCTCCTGGCCAGAAGTCAGGACACTAAGTGGAAACAGGATTCGGTAGTTTCCAGGCCAATTAACTTTGGACTCTCTAGGACCTCAGTTTTCCTCTGTTGTAACTGAAGCCACTCTCCTCTTCTCTGTGTCTGCACGTGCACATGCATGTGTGTATATGTGGGGGCAGACGGCAACCTAGGGTGTCATTTCTTGGGTAGCATCTATCTTGTTTGGGAAACAGGGTCTTTTGCTGGGCTAGGACTCTGTGATTTTACTGAGCTGCTAAAAGCGAGTCACAGTAATCTGCTCGTCTCTGCCTTTCCAACCCTAGGATAACAAGTGTGTAGCCCCATGCCTGGTGGACCGTCCTTTCTTCCTTCCTTCCTTCCTTCCTTCCTTCCTTTCTTCCTTCCTTTTTACCTCCCTCCCCCTCTTCCCTTCTTTCCGTGTGTGTGTGTGTGTGTGTGTGTGTGTGTGTGTGTGTGTGTGTGTGTATACCGTAGCCCATGTGTGGAAGTCAGGGGACAACTTTGTGGAACTGTTTCTCTCCTTCTACATTAAAAATAAAAGGTTTCTTTATTTGTTATGTATACAGCATTTTGCCTGCACACCAGAAGAGGGCACCAGATCTTGTTATGGATGGTCATGAGCCACCATGTGGTTGCTGGGAATTGAACTCATGACCTTTGGAAAAACAGTCAGTGCTCTTAACCTCTGAGCCAGCTCTCCAGCCCCCACCCTTCTACATTTTATTTGGGTGCCAGGGACTGAACTCAGATCATCGGGCCTATGCAGCACGAGCCTTTACCTGCAGAGTCATCTGGCTGGCCCAGGCCTGGCTTTTTTCACCTGGCCTCTGGGTGTGGAACTCAGCTCCTCTCACTTGCAAGACAAACGCTGCTTTACTAACAACCGCCTCCCCGGCCCACTGTTATCTTTCCAAAATGGATGATCAGTTTCCTGCCGAGATGAACACCCTTGTACCCAGTGTCTCTAACTTCCTAAGGTGGATACACAAGTGGAGAAGGGGAAAATGCTGTGGAAATGCCATTCCAGGGACAGTGGCTCAGCTGCAATTGACCTAATATAAGGATTTGAACATGGAACGTCCCCCACAGGGTCATGTGTTTACACCTGGTCTCCAGATGGTGGCGCTGTTTTGGAAGGTTGTGGGAATGTTCGGAGTTGTATCCTCACTGGAGGAAGTAGCTCACTGGGTGGGGGTGGGGTGGGTGGAGAGTAGACCCAGGGGTATTTTATTCTCTTTGGCTGTTTCCCGTCTAACTCTCTGCTCCCTAGTCACCTCTTCAAGCCTCTGAAGCTGTGTTCCCAGATAATTCCTTCTTCCTTAAGTTAGTTATTTGGCCACACTGACAAGAGTAAGGAAAGCACGTTCTGCATGAGTATTTGCCAAGTGTATTTTCCCTAGATACACTGGGCCCTGACCTTTCAGGGCTTAGATGGGGGAGCCAATAGGGGCAGGTCTCTGCTGTAACACTTTAAGCTTGGGTAATAAAGCTAGAGACTTGGCTTTCTCCTCTTCATTTTATTAGATAGCTCACCCCTCCACTCTACCCGCCTGAGTCTATTTGGGTTACTATAACAAAGAGACTATACGCTGGTTGGCTTAAATAACAAACAGGTCTACTTGACACTCTGCAGGTTGGGAAAGTGTGTGGTAGAGGCCACGTCTGTCCTATGGCAGAATAGCAAGCTCTCTAGGGTCTCCATACCAGGACACTAACACCACTTGTGAGGACTGACCCTTATGACCTCATGACCTCTCAGAAGCTCCACCTCCTAATATCAGCATATTGGGGTGAGTCTGAATGGGGCCACAAGTATTCAGGACATGATGATCCTCTACCATAATTGTAGGCTGAAGTTGACCACTCTGGTTTCTCCTTCGTTTTCTGCTTCTGTTTTCATGGTTGCCTCTTCCTCCTCCTTTCCTTTCCTCCTTCTTTCTCTCAACTCTTTTTTTTAAAGGTTTATTTATTTATTATGTATACAGTGCTCTGTCTGCAGGCCAGAAGAGGACATTCGATCACATTATAGGTGGTTGTGAGCCACCATGTGGTTGCTGGGAATTGAACCGGGGTCCTTTGGAAGAGCAGTTGGTGCTCTTAACCTCTAAGCCATCTCTCCAGCCCTCTCTCGGCTCTTTTTAATGACATGTATTTTTCTACACAGCACTGGGCTGCATAAGAATATTTCCACTCAAGTAAATAATGAACTTTGTGTTGTTCCAGCCCATGCTCCTCTCCCTCCGTTTCCCTCCCCACTCTGCCTTTTAAGTATTCCTTCTTTTGTTTTTATTACACTTGGATTTTTTCTTTTTCATTTGTGTGTGTATTTGTGTGTGTGTGTGTGTGTGTGTGTGTGTGTGTGTGTGTGTGTGTGTGTGTGTATGGGCATGCCACAGCATTCATTTGGAGACCAGAGACAACTTGCAGGAATTGTTTTTCTCCTTCCACCAGATGGGTCCTGGGGATCGAACTCAGGTCCTGAGGCTTGACTGCAAGCATCTTTACACGCTGGACCATTTCTATTGCTCCAACTTTTCTTAAGATTCTTAAAGGAGCATTACTTGAATGGCTTGATGGTTCAAAGATTTGGACATGTTTAAGGGTGTGGATGCTTGGGACCAAGTTCCTGTTGAAGATAAAAGCATAGTCCTGTCCAGTTTCCTGCTCCATCCTCTCTCTCTCTCTCTCTCTCTCGCTTTAATACTTTTATGTGTACGATATGTGTCTTGTCACGTGTGTGAGTGCAAGTGAGTACAGGCCCAGTCAGTAGGTGCGTGGGAGTCAGAGGACAGCCTCCCCTTGAGTGTTCATCCCTCTTCCCAGCTGTTTGAAACAGGATCTTTCGGTGTTCGCTGCTGCCTGTACTTGGCTACCTGGCCCAAGAGACTGACGTTCTCCCGTCTGGGCCTCTCATCTAGATGGAAGGACACTGGGATTAGAGATGGGTGTGCCGCTCTGCCTGACTTCCACATAGACTCTGGGGACCTGAACTTAGACCATCGGGCTTGTGCGGCAGGCACTTGACCCGCTGAGCTATCATCAGCCCTATGCTGACACTCTAGTGTTCTTTTGTCAACTGAGGAGGAAAATATATGGCCACATGTTAGCATCTGGGATTGTGGGACTCTGGCCCTGCCCCGTGATTTACAACTGGACTAAGCCGACTTGGTTACCCCAGTGCTGTCATTACAGGTCACACGGCAAAGAGGACGAGCCCACCGATACCAATTGCAGTAACTACTGATCACTCCAAATGAACAAGGTGTTTGAATTACACCTCAAAATGCTTTGGCCAGCTCTTTCTGCTCCTACAGCGTTCCTGTCTGTGTAGCCTTTCCTGAAGTGTAATGGCCAAGCATCCAGTTCCCTGGGGACCTCCCTTGACAGACTCCCCAGCCCCAAGCCAAGACTGAGGGTTGTTTATTCACTGGCCAGTGTCCAAAGAATGCAGCCATCATGTCTTGCTTGGCCCGGATCATGGCTTTCTGATGTGAGGGCCAGACAAGCTTCAACTGGGACTGTGCAATGGGCCCCTGGCCATTTTTGGGGGAAAAAGCATGGAATTGGCTGAGGGTGTGGCTTAGTCTGTAGAAGCCTGCCTTGGTTCCATCCCAACACTGCTTAAAACAGATGTGGTGGCATGCACTTGCTTTTTTGTTTTGTTTTGTTTTTGAGACAGGGTTTCTCTGTGTAGCCTTGGCTATCCTAGATGTACTTTGTAAACCAGGCTGGCCTTGAATTTAGAGAGATCCTCTTGCCTCTGCCTCCGAGTGCTGGGATTAAAGGCGTGTACCACCACCACCAGACACATTTGTAATCCCAACTGTTACTTACAGGAGTAACAGGTAGAAGGACTGGGATTTCAGATTCATGCTCTGCTTGATACAGAGTTCGAGGCCAGCCTGGGATACATGAGACACTGTCTGAAATGATGCATGGGATGTCAAAATGAGACTTGCCGCCCAGTCTGTGCTGGGGCAGAGGAAAGGAGGGTGGCTTTAATCTCAGTCAAGTGCAGATCACCCTACAACAGACATGTCCAGATTCTGGGAGGATCAGTCTGCTCCTGTCAGAGAGGCCACACCATCCTCAAACTTGCCATGTAGTCAATTCTTGATCCTCAGTGCCCTTTCTCCGTCACACGAGCGCTGGTATTCCAGGCTTACAGAGCAATGCTCTGCTTTTTGGGTTTTGTTTTTAGGTTGAGAATGTAGATTTCAAGGTAGCCTGACCCCCTCCTCCCTCCCCAACCCCCAGACTCATGTTAAGACGTAATTCCTTAATGCAAGCAACTGGAAGGAAAAGTCACTGAGAAGAGATAAGATGAGGGTATTGCTCCCACGAATGGGTCTTCCTCAAGGGACTGGATTAAGTCTCTAAAGATTGAATTAGGTCAAATACTCTACCACTGAGCCATACCCCAGCCCCTCACTGGGGGATTCTAGGCAGATGCTCTACCACTGAGCCACACCCCAGCCCCTCACTGGGGGATTCTAGGCAGGAGCTCTACCACTGAGCCACACTCCAGCCCCTCACTGGGGGATTCTAGGCAGGTGCTCTACCACTGAGCCACACCCCAGGCCCTCACTGGGGGATTCTAGGCAGGTGCTCTACCACTGAGCCACACTCCAGCCCCTCACTGGGGGATTCTAGGCAGGTGCTCTACCACTGAGCCACACCCCAGCCCCTCACTGGGGGATTCTAGGCAGATGCTCTACCACTGAGCCACACCCCAGCCCCTCACTGGGGGATTCTAGGCAGATGCTCTACCACTGAGCCACACCCCAGGCCCTCACTGTGGGATTCTAGGCAGGTGCTCTACTACTGAGTCACACCCCAGCCCCTCACTGGGGGATTCTAGGCAGGTGCACTACCACTGAGCCACACCCCAGCCCCTCACTGGGGGATTCTAGGCAGATGCTCTACCACTGAGCCACACCCCAGGCCCTCACTGGGGGATTCTAGGCAAGAGCTCTACCACTGAGCCACACCCCAGCTCCTCACTGGGGGATTCTAGGCAGGTGCTCTACCACTGAGCCACACCCCAGCCCCTCACTGGGGGATTCTAGGCA
This sequence comes from Acomys minous, assembly GCF_964271855.1. NCBI lineage: Eukaryota > Metazoa > Chordata > Mammalia > Rodentia > Muridae > Acomys > Acomys minous. Next base: position 75,517,642 of record NC_140498.1, read on the forward strand.
GGTGCTCTACTACTGAGTCACACCCCAGCCCCTCACTAGGGGATTCTAGGCAGGTGCTCTACTACTGAGTCACACCCCAGCCCCTCACTAGGAGATTCTAGGCAGGTGCTCTACCACTGAGCCACACCCCCAGCCCCTCACTGGGGGATTCTAGGCAGGTGCTCTACCACTGAGCCACACCCCCAGCCCCTCACTAGGAGATTCTAGGCAGGGGCTCTACTATTAAGCTGCACCCGTAGCTTATCCTTTTTGTTTTTAGAATTCACAGAGTGTATCCGCTATCATTTGATTCCATCAATATGCAGCTCGATTTCTGTTTTTAATCATGACCGCAGGAACAGAAATGCATCTTGTTGTGGAAGTGTTACCTCCATCAAACAAATGCTGAGCTCCGCCGTGCCGCCATCGTGCTGTGATCTTTCCATTTATTAAAAACAGCACTGAATGCTGTGATTTATCAGTGGTAGCCTGGAGAGGAGGAGGAGATCAAGAGGAGAAAAAAATCAAGAAAATACGCAGACAGTCGGCTTCCAGACGGGCGTAGCTTAAGTGGAAAGATTTTGTGTTATTTTATTTTCTTTGATTAACATGTAAGGATTGGTCTTATTAGTTGAATGTAGTGTGTTATTTCAACACATGCACACAGATTTCTCCCCTTTCTGTCTCTCTCCTCACTCTCCCCACCCATGTCTGTGTGTGTGCACGTGTGCACGCACACATGTATGCCAAATGTTGACATTAGGCTTTTTCTCATACATAAACACACACACACACACACACACACACACACACACACACACACACATTTTGTTTGGTTTTTTGTTTTCGAGACAGGGTTTCTCTGTGGAGCCTTGGCTGTCCAGATTGGTCTCGAACTCACAGAGATCTGCCTGCTTCTGTCTCCCAAAGTACTGGGATTAAAGGCATGTTCTACCAGGCCCAGCAGGGTTTCCTACTTGAATCCAAAGCTCATGGATTTGGCTAGTTAGCCAGTTTGCTCAAGGGATCTTCTGTTCCACCTCCTCTGTGCCGAGACCACAGGTAAGATGCTACAGCCTCCTGATATTTATAAGGGTGTTGGTGGGGGTGGGGGTGGACAAACTCCAATCAGCATGTTTTTATGGCAAGTGCTTTACCCATTGAGCCCTCTCCACAGTCCCGTTTGAGACAAGGTTTCCCTGTGAAGCTCAGACTAGTTCAAACTCACAGTACAGTCCCGTCTCAGCATCTCAAGAGCTGGGATTTGAGACATGCACCTAGTCCACCTCCTTTATTGCCACTTTCTTCTCTTCCTCCCATCTTTCCCTCTCTCCCTCCTTCCTTCTTCCTTCTCCCCCAACCCTCAAAGTTTCGCTTTTTTTTTTTTCTTCCCTTTGCTTTTTGTTTTCCTGACACAGGAGATCATATAGCCCAGGTTGGCATCACACTTGCTGTGTAATCCAGGCTGGCCTTGAACTTGCGATGCACCCGCCTCGGCCTCTCAAGGGCTGGGATTATAGGTGTGTGCCATCACGTCCCACTTTCTTGTCTTTCCTGCATTACTGGAGCCTTTGAACGTCTATCTTCATGGTCTTCATAAAGTCCGTCGCAGCTTATTGTGAACTACGGTCGTGTCTCTGTGGGCCCGAATCCCAGAATTTATTCCTTCCGTCCAGTTGTAGTTCCATAATCTCTCAGCCCCTAGAACTGCTACTGTGGTCTTAGCCATGCTGGGGTGTTGCGGCTACGTCTGGTAATGTAGCTATTGTTCGGTCATCCATGCTCCAGTCAGTAAGCCTTCCTCTGCACTTCTTTCTAGAAGAGTCATGCAACAACACCTTCCTGGCTTCCTCTCCTGCTACCCTGGTCTCTGCTGAAGTCTTGCAGCCTTTCCGTCAGAACTGTAGCCCGTTTATGGGCAGCTGGTTCCTTCAGCTGTTGCACCCTTCCTCCCCTTTCTGAGAAGCTTCAGGCCTGTGTGTTCCTGGCTAGTGCCTTTTGCTGGCTTGAATAGGGGTGGGGTGGGGTGGGGTGGCGTAATCCCACGGGCACACAAGAATTAAGGTGCCAGTGGCTGCAGATTGTGTGTGTGTACACACATGTATACATACGTTCACATGTGTGCCTCTGTGCACGTGGAGGCCAGAGGCCAAATCTTGACTGCATTTCCTTAGGTGTGAATTCACCTTGTTTTTTTTTTTTGTTTTGTTTTTTTTTTTGAGACAGGGTCTCTCATTGGTCTGGAACTCACCCATTAGGCTTGGCTGGCTGGTCAGCAAACCCAGGAGACCCACCAGTCTTTACTTCTCAAGCATGCAAATCATTAGGCCATGGACTACGCCTAGCTTTTTATTTATTTATCATTATTTTTATTTTAACTTGTGCTCTGGGAATTGGACTCCGGTCGTCATGCCTGTTGGCAAGCACTTGGCCTTACTTAGCTCCTCTACTGCAGCTTAACACCTTTTTTGTCTTCTTAACCTAAATCTGCCCTTCTGCAGTGGTCCTCATTTCTTTAATAAAAGGTTGAGCCTTGCAGTAGCCTGGGTCTGAGAATCTCAGAGACTGTCTCAGTAGCTCCCTTTGCTCAGGGCGTCACAGTTCTGGATGCCAGCGCAGAGCTACACCAGGGCAGCAGGTCACCATCTGGAGAGCTGCCATCTGGCCTTGCCCTCACTTTTCTTTGTCAGGACCATTTCACTAGCGTCTCTTGTCCTATCCTATTGCTTGTCCTCTTGCCCGCTTGCTTCATTTTATTTTTTAATTTTTGCAGTGCTAGAATGGGGCCCAGGCCCACAGGCAAGTGAGTCAAGGGCTCTTTTTTTTTCATTTTTTTCTCCTTTATTAATTTATTCTTGTTACATCTCAATGGTTATCCCATCCCTTGTATCCTCCCATTCTTCCCTCCCTCCCATTTTCCCCTTATTCCCCTCCCCTATGACTGTTCCTGAGGGGGATTACCTCCCCCTGTAAATGTTCATAGGGTATCAAGTCTCTTCTTGGTAACCTGCTGTCCTTCCTCTGAGTGCCACCAGGTCTCCCCCTCCAGGGGACATGGTCAAAGTTGAGGCACCAGAGTATGTGAGAAAGTAATATCCCACTCTCCACTCTACTGTGGAGAGTGTTCTGTCCATTGTCTAGATCTGGGTAGGGGTTTAAGGTTTACCGCCTGTATTGTCCTTGGCTGGTGCCTTAGTTTGAGCGGGACCCCTGGGCCCAAATCTGCCTATCATAATGTTCTACTTGTAGGCTTCTAGGACCCTCTGGATCCTTCTACTTTGCCATTCTGTTAACCCAGAAGCAGAAAGACTCAAATTGTATATACTCACTTATATCTGCATATTAGCCCAAGGGGCATGTCCTACGAAAGCCTTCACTTACCAGGAAACTGAGACAGAGGGGAGGACATTCTAGTGGGACTCTAGATGAGAGAGTCAAGGGCTCTTAACACTAAGCTCCACCGCAGCCCAAAGTTCCACCCTCAGCGCAGAGCTCCACCCCTAGCCTAGAACTCCACCCCCAGCCTAGAGTTCCACCCCCAGTCTACCTCTACCCAGAGCTCCGCCCCCAGCCTAGTCGTCCCCTTGAGGCTAGTCCCAGTCTCCTCCTAGAGCTCCACCCCTAGCCCACAGCTCCACCCCTACCCCAGCCCGGATCTTTACCGTCAGCTCTTGACTTAAAGAGAGGTCTACTCACTGGAGCATTAACAGAAAGTGAGTTCTAACATCCTAGGCCCCAAGTAGTCTTTTTACATTTTCCCTCTGAGAGTCTAGGTTCCTGATTGCTTTTCGGGCTTCCTAGAATTCCCACGTGGTATTCAACACCTCTCTCCACGACTCCTGTAGCGAGGCCACACTCAGGTCGACAGTTACTGGCTGGGAAGAAGCCTCCAGATTATTTTAATGCGTCCCTGTACAATACGCACCTATGACCAGTAGATGGCACTGTGGTTGTTTCCAAGAGGCAGCTGAGGCTTTGGAGAAAGAAAATGTCCAAATGGCAGGAACAGCTGCACTCAGAACCCTGCGGGGAACATTCAAAAGCATTAACCCCTGAGTGGTAAGGAAGCAGGGGCTGGAGGCAAAAGGGTTCTTAACCCCGGGAGGCCTGGCCAGAGGAGCTAGGGCTGCCAGAGGAAAGGGAAAGCAAACTGCAGGGGGGCCCTTTCTTAGGTTGGGCCAAGGGCTCTGTTAGCCCGGGTTGTTTTTTTTTTTCCTCCTACTCTGCCACTCCTTTGGGGGTGGTTTTGTAGAGATGAACGCAGCTGGGAGCCCCTTGCTGACCGTGTGAGATTGCCTTGCGTCTCCTTTTAGTACCCACCTTGGGCCACTAATTTAAATCGTGACTCAACTACCAGTGAAGGCCAGGAAGGTTTCTTGTTCATATTTTTTCTTTTGTTGTTGTTGCTGGTTTTTGGAATACCTGGTAAGTTTCGGATGCCTTAGAAATAGTTGTTGAACCAATGCATAATTGATCGGACAGATAAATGAGTCTTAGATTTGGGGGAGGGCGTTCTCCTTGGGCTGGGAATTGAACCTAGGACCTCCTGTGTGTTAGGCAAGTGCTCCATCACTGGGTTTTAAGTCCTGGGAACCAGCGCTCCCTCCACCCTCCAGCACTTGGGAGGCACTGGCAGGCAGATCGGATCACTGTGAGTTCGAGGCCAGCCTGGTCTACAAAGTGAGTCCAGGATGATCAGGATAACACAGAGAGTTGCTTAGTAGGCACGGTGTTTGCTGGTTGTAGGAAGCACTGGTGTCCATCTCCAGCACTGCATAAACTGGATGTGGAGGCACACGCCTACAATCCTACATCTTGGGAGGTGGAAGTAGGAGGTTCAGAAGTTCAAGGTTATCCTCCACTACTCCCAGGGTTCAAGGCCAGCCTGGACTTCACGAGAGCCTGTTTCATAAACAGATAACTAAGAACCTTTTCCAAATGAGAAAAATAGGGCCGTGGAGATGGCTCAGTGGTTAAAATGCTTGTCATTCAAGCCAAAGGACCAGAGTTTGCATCCCAAGGACCCGCTAAATGACTGGTGGGTGTGGCAGACTGCCTGTCATTGCAGTTTCCCTATAATCTCAGCCTCTGAATTTAGAGACAGAGGAGCCAGGGAGCAAACTGGCTAGGGAGAACACCGGCAAGCATCGGTGAACCCTGGGTCTGAGAGATTAGGTTTCAAGAAGAACAGCGTGAAAGGAGGATTGAGTAATAGTTTGGCTATCAGTCTTGGGCCTCCACACGCATATGCATGTGAACTCACACACATGTGAGCACACTCCCCCCCCCCCCACACACATGAAGAGGGAAAAAAGAGGACAACCTCAATAATACGGACGAACAAAAGGACTACCTGGGTATGGTGGTACATGCCTGTAATCTCTGTTGGGAAGTGGAGGCAGGGGGATGGCAAGTTCCAGGCCACTAGGGCCGGCCTACATAGCACTATTATCTTATTAGCACAACCCAAGACAAAATAAGGAGCTTCAAATGCGTGCCTCTATGTCTTTCCAGTGCTGACCCTCTCGACTGCTTCCGTTACAGCATCAAGAGCTACCCCAAGTGCCTTCCCCCACATCGCCTCTCCATCCATCTGTTCAGATCTGCACCTCTTAATTCCCTCAGATCCGTGGTTATCCCTCCTTAGCAATTTATCTCCATCACATCCTCCCTTGAATTACAGGGATTTAGTGGCTTGTTCCATCTTCCAGCTAGACAGGGCTATGTGGGGGCATCACTTCAGGTCACCCAGGCAATGTGGCAGTCGTTAGAGGCCAACTTCTCACAGGGTCTTTCAAGACAGTTCGATTAAGGCTGACAGCGTTTTCCAAAGAGGGCATATCTATACACCTATCTGTACACCTCTTTGCATCTTTTTCTTACTTTCTTTTTCTTTTTTATTCTAGTGCTGGGGATGGGAGCCTAGGGTCTTGTATGTATTAGGCAGAAGCCACACCACCAGCCCCTCACTGGGGGATTCTAGGCAGGTGCTCTACCACTGAGCCACACCCCAGCCCCTCACTGAGGGATTCTAGGCAGGTGCTCTACCACTGAGCCACACCCCAGCCCCTCACTGGGGGATTCTAGACAGGTGCTCTACCACTGAGCCACACCCCCAGCCCCTCACTGGGGGATTCTAGGCAGGTGCTCCACCACTGAGCCACACCCCCAGCCCCTCACTGGGGGGTTCTAGACAGGCGCTCTACTACTGAGCCACATCCCCCAGCCCCTCACTGGAGGAGTCTAGGCAGTCGCTCTACCACTGAGCCACACCCCAACCCCTCACTGGGGGTTTCTAGGCAGGTGCTCTACCACTGAGCCACACCCCAGCCCCTCACTGGGGGATTCTAGGCAGGTGCTCTACCACTGAGCCACACCCCAGCCCCTCACTGGGGGATTCTAGGCAGGTCCTCTACCACTGAGCTACACCCCAACCCCTCACTGGGGGATTCTAGGCAGGTGCTCTACCACTGAGCCACACCCCAGCTCCTCCCTGGGGGATTCTGGGCAGGTGCTCTACCTGAGATGAAAAGGAGCAGGGGCTGAGGAGATGGGACTCTCTGGGTGAATTTAGCATGGAGCCAAGAGAGACAGGCTACTTGGAATGGATGCAGCAGGCCATAGAAAGCTCAGAAGATTGTGGAAAGGGGCATGTGTTATGTCGATGTGCAGGCAATTCAAGTGGCCAGCCCTCAGGGCCTTTAGGGTCCTAACAGTGTCCTCAGTCAGCTCCTGTACCAGGTGCACAGGATATAACCTGCCTGTCTGCCATCCCTGCTCACTCTCTCTGTCACTTCCCAGGCTCCCCCCTCCCTGCTTCTCTCCCCCCCCCCCCCCCCATCCCTCTCCTGCTTTCTCCTGGCTATCTCCCGGTTGCTCTCCCGCTGTCTCTCTGTCTCTATCTCTACCACCATGGCCCACTCAGGTCCTAACTCCTCTCCCCTTCCCTCCCCCCCAAATAAATGTCTTTATATCAGATCTGTTGCGTAGTATCATCTATATCTATATGCTACAACATCACGGTAGGGTGCTGGGGAGATGGCTCAGCTGATAAAGAGTTCCCTGGGTAAAAGCCAGGTACGGTTGCACACTTTGGTGGCGTGGGGGAGGGGAGGAGAACAGAGACAGGACATGCCCAGAGCTTGCAGGCCAGCCAGCCTAGTTGAATTTCAGACTGGGTGAGAAAAATCCATCTAAAAAAAAAATGAGGTGGAGAGTGAGTAAGACAGCAGGACATCATTCTTTGGTCTCCACACGGACGCATACATGTTATTGTGTTTTTGACACTCACATGCACACACTTATACCTACCCTCCCCCCCCCACTCCCCACCCCCCACCCCAGTACCTTCTACCCATTAGGTTCTAGATCAGATAAAGCCTGAGAGGTTGATCATCAGCGCCTCTGGATGTAGGACAGCGCTTTGCGCATGGGCAGAGGTTGGGGTGTGGAAGGGGAGATCTACTAAGAAGTTTTCCATGCCTTCTTGGCTCTCTGATGAATCAGGCTTTTCTGTCCCCAGAAGAGTGGCTTTGTCCTCAGTTTGACAAAAGGGCCATGGAGGCTGCAACGCCCACCTGGCTCTCTGCTTTGATTTTTTTTTCTTTTTTCCTTTCCTTCCAAACAGGGCAAAGCCCTGATGGGGTCTGGCTGCTGCCACTGCACAAATATTTATGAGCAGTGAAACTGAAGATCATAAGGCTCTTATAGTTTGCTTTAAAAAAAAAAAAAAAACAAACCTAGAACAGGCCAATAACTTAAGAAAACGTTTTTGCCATCAGAGAAACTTCAAAGATTTTGGAGCATAACCCACTGAACATTATTGAAAGGCGGCATTGCACACATCTTGAATTTTGGCACAAAGGAATGCGTGGAAGGCAGGCAGGCCCCTTCAGAGAGCTTTGTTTTTCTTCCTTGCTGACCATCAAATGCAGAACTCAAGCTGTTTTGCATTTGACCCTGGCCATCTGCAGGGCAGACTCTCCAACCAGATTCCTTTTCATGCAGAGGAAGGGGGCTATTGAAAACATATCTTCATTAAAAAAAAAAAAAAAAAAAAAAAGGAAACCCAGCAATGTCTACACTTCAGAGGAGGAGGCCTGGCGATGCTCTCTACAGAGTGTGTGGCAGTGACAGAAGGTAATTATGCAGGAAGCAGGGAGAGTGGCCATTCAGAGAGAGCTGGGGCCTGTGGAGAGTAGCCATCCAGAGAGAGAGCGAGCTGGGGCCTGGGGCCCATGGCTGGGTTGACTTTGGGTCTGAGTGATTTGAAGATGGTCAGCCTCCAGGACTGAGAAGATGGCTCAGTGGATAAAGCCTCTGCTATAGAAACGTGAGGACTGCAGTTTTGATACATAGAACTCATGTAAAGCCAGAAGCAGTAGCACGTGTCTGCAGTCCCAGTGCTTCTGTGGGGGAGATGGGAGCTAGAGATGAGGGACTCCCTGCATGTTTGTGGGGCAGACCCTGCCTCAAACAAGGTGAGGACCAACATCCAAGGTTGTCCTCTGACCTCCACCCTCCACATGTGTGCCATGGAATATGCATAGCCATGTACACACACACACACACACACACACACACACACACACACACACACGGGGGGGGGGGTGGGGAGGGAGAGAGAGAGAGAGAGAAAGGGAGAAAGGGAGAACGGGAGGGAGAGATATTTTGGAAAGGTACTAAGCTTGTTACCCATTGTCTTAATTATTTTCTGTTGCTATGACAAAATACCTGACCAAGCAATTTAAGAACAAAAAAAGGTTAGGGGCCAGAGAGATGCCTCAGTGTCTAACAGCACTTGCTGTTCTTCCAGAAGACCTGGGTTTGATTCCCACCACTTACATGGCTTACAACTATCTGTAAATCTAATTCCAGGGCATCTGACACCCTTTTCTGGTCCCTATAGGCACCAGGTATGAAAGCGTTGCAAAGACATGCATGTGGCAAAACACCCATATGCAGAAAATAAAAGTTAAAAAAAAAAAAAAAAAAAGAAAGGAAGAGTTTGTTGAGGCTCACAGTTGGAGGGCACAGGTCATCATGAGGAAGAAGTCATGGCACCAGGGACTGGCAGTGACCACTTACAATGCATCTCTAGTTACGAAGCAGGGGACAGACAGGAAGTAGGGCTGGGATATGGAACCTGAGGACCTGCCCTCAGCGACCCACTTCCCCCAGTGATGCTCTTCTTTCTCAAGGTTCCACAACCTCTCAAAAGAGCGCCACCATCAGGAGACCAGTATCTCCAGGTACAGGAGCCTTTTGGTACATTTCACATCTAAAGGCTAACAGCGTGTATGAAAAGCCATCTGATACTTTTGTTTTCATACGCACATTCCTATAGTGACCGTGGCCATGAAATGCACGCCGTGTGATAGGGTGAGCCTGCAGTGCTTAGAACTCTCTAGAATTATTCTTACAGAAAAGCTCACTGGAGTGGTAAGGTCTGGAGTTACAGGACAAGGGTCTCTGATCAAAACATGGGCCAGCTGTTCCTGCTTGCAAGGGGCCAACCAGATCTCACCCGATGACTGTTGATAGTGGCTCTCAACCGGTGGGTCGTGTCCCGAGGGTGGCGGTGTCAAATGCCCCTTTCACAGGAATCATCTAAGACCATCAGAGAACAGATATTTACATTATGGGTCATAAGAGAAGCAAAATTACAGTATTGAAATAGCAACGAGAATCACTTTATGGTTGGGGGGGGGGTCGCCACAACGTGAGGAACTGCTTTAAAGGGTTATAGCATTAGGAAAGTTGAAAGGGGTGTCTATAGAAGGCTATACCTATATCTATATGTACAGGAGGCTATGTTCATCTATACCCAAGTCTATAGAAGTGTGTAGACATGGTCATTGGACTTTCACCTGAGATCCCAAGGGGCATCCTCCAGCCATTTCTATGTAATTCTGTTCTAATGGTATATAGCCTTGCATCTCAGGAAGTGCTAAAATATATAGTTTGAAGACGAGGCTATCCATGTTAGGAGACTTTCCACTATGGCTGCCTCTGTCCTCCACATGCCTGCCCCATGCTCTGTAAGTAAGCATGCTAAAGCCACTTGTTCCTTCGGGTGAATGCTGGTGGAATTTTACTTAGTTTAGTCATTGGGACCTTGTGAGGAAGGGGTGGACATTGTTCGTGTCTCCCCCCAGGGAAGAATTCTCACAGCATATGGGCACACAGAAGTCTCTGCAAATCAGGGGCCCTACGGCTGGCTAGATGGTTCAGCGGGTAAACGCGTCTGTTAGTTGTACAAGGCAGATGCCCTGAGTTTGAGCCTTGGAACTCATGTTTAAAAAAAAAAAAGGTGGATGTAGTGGAATGCATTTGTAATCCCAGCATTCCTGGTGAGATGGAAGCAGAGACCCTGAAGCTAATGGGCCAGCTAGTTTAGAATATGCAGCAGAAACAAGAGAGATCCTGCCTCCAGAACAAGCAGGAAGGGAAGAACTCTTATATTCTTGGTTGTGAGCCCAGCCTTGAATGGCTGAGCCATCTCTCCAGCCCATGGGAAGAACTAACTCTTCAAAGCTGTCACCCACATGCCCTGGCATGCCAACCTCTCTACCCCACAAGCACACCCCCACAGACCCAAACAAAAGACTGACATGAGACCTGGTAAAAAAAGGACTCACCAAAGTCACCCACCCCCAATGTTGTGAGCTCCAACACTATGCACTCCCCTTAGGATAAAAAAAAAAAAATGAAGAAGAGCCTCTCAGATTCTTATTCCAACATAAATCATGGGTGAATAAAAAAGTGTTTCATAAATCTAAAATAAATATTAATTAATTCCATTATGTTTCAAGCGAACTGGTTTGAGGCAAGTCATTTCACTTGTTTGGGACTCAGTCCGTTTGATTAATGAATAAAGAGTTATGTCAGAACTGGAACCAATTGACATTTTGTCGCATTGTGTACTGATGAGGACTCCCACAAATAGACTTCCTTATCCTTTACTCAGATAAGGGTGGTGTGTACTGCTTTCTGTGTTTGTGGGAAATACAGACAAATGAGGTTCGGGGAAATTCAGTCCTTTTTAATGTTATGTAACCGATTACATTTTAAATAAATGAGTTGGGGTTTGAACTGACTGATGTGTGTATGTGTGTGTGTGTGTGTGTGTGTGTGCGCGCGCGTGCGCGCGTGCGAGGGTGGTATCTGTTAGTAGGAACGCTAGTTAGGATTTTTTGTTGTGTATTTGTCAACTTGACATAACCCCGAGTTACTGGGAAGAGGGAGCCCCAGTTGAAGAATTGCTTGTGCCAGACTGGCCGATGGTTAGATCTTCATTGATGATCGATATGGAAGAACACAGCCAACTGTTGGCAGCACCATCCCATGTTTAGGTAGACGGGCCTTGGCTGTATGAGAACGCCAGCTAAGCATGAGCTGCTGTGTGAGCCGGAGCAGGAGGGCAGCACACCTCTACGGTTCCTGCCTCTGCATTCTTATCCTGACTTCCTTTGATGATGGATGGTGACCTGGTATCAAAGGCCAAGGAATTCCTTTTATTCCTCCACGTTGCTTTTGGTCATGGTGTGTATCACAGCAAAAGACAACAAATGGGGGGTATATGCATGTGAGTGCACATGCATGTGTGTGCACGTGTATGCGTGAGCACATGTGCTCTCAAACATGCATTCTTGTAGAGGCCAACTTAAAGTTGCTTCCTCAGTAACTACCCACTTGGCTTTTTGGGGCGGTGTCTTTTGTGGCCCGTGAAGCTCGCTAATCAGGCAAAAGCAGCCAAAGAGCTCACAGAGATCTGCCTGTTTCTACCATCTGCCAACAGTGCTGGGGTTGCAGGCAAGAGCCACAGTAGGGCCTTTTATATGTGTTCTGGAGATCCAAACTCAAGTCTTCACGATTGTGTGGCACGTAGTTTGCCCTGAGCCGTCTTCCCTCTCCCTAGATTTTTTTGGACAGACATTTAATTTGATTTATTATCATCATCATTATTATTTTTTTTTTTACGTAGCCTAGGCTAATTTCAAACTCATGATCTTTCTGTGTGTGTCTTGTATGTGCTTGAGTACAGGGAGGGCCTACAATAACTCTTATGCTCTTTTTAACAAAATATTTGTGTGTCTCCCGTATGTATGTGCGGGTGTGTGTGCGGGTGCCCATGAGGCTGTGAGAGGCTGTTGGATCCATGGCGCTGGAACTGCAGGTAGCTGGGCGCTGCCTTCCCAGTGTGGGTTCTGGAAACTTGACTTGGGTCCTCTGTAAGAGCAGTATGCACTTTTCACCTCTGAGCAATCTCTCAATGCCCTGCTCTTAAGCCCTTGTTGTGTCTTTAAATGCAGACTCGGCACCAGTAAAATCCATCAGATACCCAAAGTAAACCCAATCCCCTTGGACTGTTGACTGGGATGATCCTGAGTGTCCATATGCTGTCAGGCGCAGTAGCAATGTGGGCACCCGGGATGACTGTTAGGCGTTTTGTCCGACTATGCACCGGCAGAAGATGTATAATAGGCTCCAGGAAGAACTTCTCTTTGCCAAGTCACCTATATACAGCTTACACAGTGCTATGGTCCCCGCATGGGTCCGTGTGTTAAAGGCATTAGCCTAACCTATAGCGCTATTTGGAGGGGATGTAACCTTTAAGAGTTAGCGCATAGGGCTGGTAACAGGCTGAATGGGTAAATGTACTTGTTGCAAGGCTAGGAGACCTGGGTTTGATCTTTGGGACACGTGGTGGAAGAAGAGAATGGGCTCCTGCATGCTGTCCCCTGACCCCCACTTATGTACCACAGAACATGAGGGCCCCCCTTTCTACAGCAAATAAAGTTAAAAAGAAAAAGCAATGAATTTTTTTTTTTTACAAAGGGTGGGGCTTAGTGGAAGGAAGTGAGCTCATTGTGGGTGTGTCCTTAGAGGTGATATTGGAACCTGGCCCCTCCCCACCCCCATCCCCCATCCTCGTCTTTTTGCTTCCTGGCTGTCATGAGGTAAAGCTGCTTTGTGACATCATGTTCTGTCTTTTTATTGGCCCAAATCAATAAGAGTCAGTGGTCATGGACAAAAGCCTCTGAAATCACATGGGACACAGACACCCATGAGTATATGACTTTTTCCTCATTGCTGTTTCTGTATAGGCATTCACATTCTTCTTGGTTGCCAATGTCTCCAAAATATTGCCTGACATCTGCTTCGTAGTTGGCAACCAGAGTCTGATTCCAAGATGGGGTCTAGTTATCTGATTCCAAAATGGCGCCTAGTATCTGTTGGCGGACTTTTAACCAACAATTTTTATTTTGGGTTCCTTAAATCTCTTTCTCCCTACTCTATCCCAGTCCCTTCCAACACCCCAACACCAAGTAGGATGGAAAGAAGGTTAGTGGGGAGAGGGGGCATAGTTGTCCTTAGCCGCTTCGTGTTGTTTAGGGTCGTTGGCTTCCTTGAGGCAAGTCCAGTCCTCATTTCAGGATATCTCCGACTTCTTCTCACACCGCATCAATAGAAACCAGGAGCAGCAGGGGGGAAGCACCAGCAGCCTTCGTTCTCAGAGCCCCCAGTCTCTCTTTGGGGCTGGCTTTTATCCGCACTGACAGAGACCACGCCCCCACACATGAGGTAGTTCACAGCTGACAAAAACATCACACATGCCCTCTCAGGAAGCAACTATCAGCTGAGGACAAACTGGAGCAGCCCACATATCTCACACCTGGGATTAAAACAAAAACGTGTTTACATAGCATAAACCAAAACTTCCACAACAAGTATCCGATTCCAAAGTGGTGCCTGCTACTTGATTCCAAAATGGCCCCCAAGTACCTGATTCCAAAATGACTGTTCTAGTTTGGTTATGTTGCTGTGATAAGACACTGACCTAAAGCAACTTGGGAAGGAAGGGTTTATTTGGTTTACACTTTAATGTTACAGTCCGTCACTGAGGGCAGAAATTCAAGCAGGAACCTGGAGGCAGGAACTGAAGCAGAGACCATGGAGGAATGCTGCTTACTGGCTTATTTTCCCTGGCTTGCTCAGCCATCTCTCTTATACAGCCCAGGCTCACCTGCTCACAATAGGCTGGGTCCTGCCACATCAATCAGCTATTAAGAAAACGTCTCACAAACATTCCCACAGACCGGTCAGATGGAGGCAATTCCTTAACGAGGCTCCTCTTTTCCAGGCTACCCTACTGTGGATCAAGTTGACGAACACTAACCAGCACAATGGTATACTGTGTCTGCTTCCAACTTTTTGTTTATCCCATAGATTCTTCTACATCCTTCCCCCCCCCCCCCCCCCGTGTGATCCTGGGCATGTTATTTAACTTCTCTGAGTCTTGGTTGATTTGTTGGTTAACGGATCTAATTGTCTTAGTTTCTGGGTTGCTGGGGGAAGAGAGGAAGTTAGGTGGAATAGGTTGCTGTTTCTGTATTAGCCTTCTGGTTCCCTTCGTTGCCTTACATGGTGAACTGCTTGATAAAGGAGTTCTCAACAGCGATGACAAGAATTGATTTCCAATTTCCTGCAGAATGACTCTATCATCCCCAGTGACTCAGGCAATTTAGCTCATATTCCAGGCTTGCCTGGGGGTTATAGATCACACTGACAGCTTCCCAGTCATGCAGCAGGTGGATTTTGACAAGATGAGGGAGGAGATATTTTCAGAGTTTTGCATGGAGTGAGGAGGATGGCCAGAAGGGCATGCCTGTACCTCATTTTTTTTTTGGACCGTTTGAATGTCCTGTTGAGAAAAGACACATCTTTCCCTGTGATTGAAAGCTTCCTTCTAATGGCTGCATAAGACAGTTCTCTTTTCGTTCTCCAAGCTGTGGAGCTCTGCTCAGCATGAGTACATTAAAAACCAGAGGGGATCAATTTTCCATTCTTAAAAATTCTCTTAGATGGTATCTGCGGAGGACAATCCAAAGTTTTCAATCATGTGGATTTATATAAGGTTACAGTGTCTGGGAGTATCTGCTCCCACAGTGGTACCCAGCATCAGATTCTAAAAAGGCTCTCAGTATCTGCTATAAAAATGACTCCAGTGTACACTTCTAAGATGGCTCCCAGCCTCTTCATCCACGGTGGCACTCAGAGTCAGCTTTCAAGATGGCACTCAGCATATTTGTCCAAAATGGCACTCAGTGTCTGCATCCAAGATGGTACTCAGAGTCAGCTTCCAAAATGGCACCCAGCATGTGCTCCGAGATGACGCCCAGTGGAAACTTCCAAGATGGAGCCTAGCATTGCATCTAGGATAGCACTTGCTGTCTTTTTCCCTCTGTACGATCTTCTATTTGTTGGGTGATGTATGTGTTCAGTCAATTACTTGTTTATGCACATAATCATCTTGCCTTATGGATTGTTGGTGTGTGTGTGTGTGTGTATGTGTGTGTAAAAGTCTTCACTTTCTGATTTCTTCTTTGTAAAATGTACTTACTAATATTATTAGGAGATTGGTTAAAATGATGATGCAAAGTGATATCAGTAAAACATGCAGAGAGAGGAAAAGCAATTCGTGTTACAAACTTCTGAGTGACAGAGAAATGTGCGTCATCCACCAACTTTTTTTTTCTTTAGCAGGTTTAACATACAGACTGAGTTGGCCCTTCTTCAATAGGCCCTGTTGTGTGACTTTTCCTGGGTAGATGTGAACAAATGTCTATTAATGCTAGACAGGGCATCAATGATAGACTAACTCCACCCAGAAAAGTCAGTTCCATATAGGTCTATTTCAGTGAACCAGTGAGTTTATTGGCATTACTCACAGGAATGCAAGTGAGGGGTTACTTATATGCCTGTAGGAGTGACTCAAGGCAGCTGCATCATCAAACTCCACCATGGTATGGGTGATGACTGACAAAAGCTGTATCCCTGGAGCTCCCTGCACAACATACAGGCGGCTCAGCTGGTCAGTTAGTCTCTTCTCTAGCAATTGCTACTGTGGCTATAACATTGGGAAGGGCCCCTGTGAATCTTGTAAGTTTTAGGAACTTCCTGAGACTGGTGAGTTTTGTTTATCTCTTAAGTAGCCTCCCTCTAGGATGGAATCTTTCAGTTTGGGGCAAATCATTATACAACAGCTCTATCTGAGCGGACACACTTTTTTTTTTTTGTATTTGCTTATTCATTCATCACCATCTATTGACCCCTCAACAGTGGACAAGGGGTTCGTTTTTATTCTGGTGGGGTGATAGTTGAAATTGCTTTCTGCAAATTGCATATTGAGATAGATGGTGCTTGGCCTCTCAGAGTCTTCCCAGGCATGCAGAACATGGTCATGTTACAGTAGAACATGGCTGGTAAGCCACACCCTCAGCCCCTTACTGGGGGATTCTAGGCAGATGTTCTACTACTGAACCACACCACCAGATCCTCACTGAGGGATTCTGGGCAAGTGCTCCAGCACCGTACTGCATTCCCCAGCCTCTCCAAACATGTAATCACTCCTTATGCCCTTTTTTTTCTGGGAGGGCCATTGTAACCATTTTACAGTTTAGAAAGACCGAGGCTTGTGCAGATTTCTTAAGTTCATAGAGCCAGTAAGAGGCAGAGGCAGAGACAGGGATGAGATTCAAACGCATGCCCCTGACTCCCACACCACACTTCCTAGCCTCACGGGGACACTACTTCCCCCCGTGTGCACTGTGGGTAATTATTTTGCTGAATTGACTCACTGGCATTCATTCTCTGTGTCCAACTCTTGTTCCAGGGGCCATGCGCGGCCAGATAAGCTCCCAATTAAGCTTCTGGCCTCTTGCCTCATTGGCCTCCCAGCTGGGAGCTCCAGCTGGGCTCTGCACACACCATTCCAAGCCCCTGGGCTCAGTGAAATCTGCTGGCTCCCAACTGAGTTCTCCCTTCCCCACCCACTTTCTAGCAACTGCCAGTCATGTGGATTCTCATTAATCACTTCCAGGGAAGGCAGGAGACAATATAATTGCTCCGTGTACACCTGCCAGGTAGACGCTGCATCAAGAGCGTGTTTAAGGTTGTTTTTAGTTCTGATCAGAGTGATTGAAACAGATGTACCTCATGGGCCTTATTAAACGGCAGGGAAAAATTACCCCTCAGATGTCTGACTTGTGAGCTGTTCTGTGGTTTGTCTGTATGCAGATGCTGCTGCCTTTAACCCATTAGATAAACAGATCTTCAGCTCATTGATCAATAGTGAAGACTGGGCAAGCCAGAGGGGGGCGGGAGGATCCATTTAAGCACAGACAGAGATGATCACAAGGCTTAGAGCAGGTTCTAAAGGGGAGGGAGCCAATCAAAGGACAGCGTGCGACCCCTCTTTTGTGCTGGGGGAGTCTCTCCATCTCTCTTTCTGATGGAGTAGTGAGGTCAGTTTGATGGCCCTGGGTTGGCCTGCAGGACTGATACTGCTGTGTAGGAGACAGACTGAGTGGAGCTAGGACCGTTCGGAAGGACTTTGGATGAATGCAGTCATCATGGTGTGCAAGAGCAAGTGCAAAAGGAGACAGCGGGCGGGGTCGGGGGAGAAGAGATGGCTCAGAGGTTAAAAGCACCATCTGCTCTTCCAAAGGCCCTGAGTTCAGTTCCCAGCAACCATCTATAATGAGATCTGGTGCCTTCTTCTGGTGTGCAGGTGTCCATGCAAGCAGAACACTGGATACATAATAAATAAATGAATAAATCTTAAAAAAAGAAATAAAACACACTAAAAAGAAAAGGAAGGAGCCACCTGAACTTGAGGAGGAGGAGGAGGAGGAGGAGGAGGAGGAGGAGGAGACAATGACAGCTGGTGTGACTTTTTCCGGGACCCCATGGCTCCTGAACTTGATTTCAAAGTGTTTCTGTACCCATGTGGAGCCAGGTCACAGTTCATATGTGACGTCTCTTGTCCTAGCCTCCTGCTGCTATGGCAGAACACCACACACAGCCTGGGAAACTTGTAACTGTAGGTCTATTTTGAGCCGAGTAGAGCGTCACACGCCTACAATCCCAGCACTCAGAAGGCTGAGGCAGGAGAACTGTTGGATTTGAGACTATCCCCCACATAGAGAGTTCCAGACCAGCCTGGGATATGGCATGAGGCTTTGTCCTTCCTCTCTTCCACTTTGAGAAGAGTTTATTCGGCTCATGGACCTAAGCATCTGGAGACTGTGAGGTCCACGATGAAGTATGTATCTGGGGAGAGCCCTCCTGCTGCATTATAGTATGGAGAGAGCCATCATGTAGGGGCACAACACAAACTTCAGAGGGTAGAAAGATGCTGAAGTTTCACCTTTTAAAACTAACCTACTTCCCTAAGAATCCATGCGTCAACACTGTTGCACCAGGCATGAAGTTTCCAACAGACTTCCAAACCATTGGATTCCTCTTATCCCATGCCTGGTGGAAACAGTCCTTCCCCCCCCCCCCCAATTCAGCCAGTTACCCATTCTGTATTTATAAGATCCTTGCTCTAACCCTATATAAGCCTGCCTCCCTGCTCTCCCTGCTGCTTCTGTCCCAAGCAGAGACAGAAGCTTGGGTCTTTCCTAATAACTCTCTTGCGTGAGGTTTGTTGTGCGGTGTGACTTTGTGGTAATCCTTGGCTCCCGACAGCCAGTCTACCTTTCCCCTTAGAGCTGCAACACTTAACGCTTGGTTAGGGAAAGTTTCATTTTATCTTATCCTTTACAGTCCATCATTGTGAGAAGCCAAGGCAGGAACTCAACACATGAACCTGGAGGCAGGAATTGAAGCCAAGCCCGTGGAGGAGTGCTGCTTTCTGCCTTGGTCCAAGACATACGGTCAGCTACCTTTCATATACAGTCCAGACCTGTCTGCCTAGGGATGGTACTATCCTGAGTGGGCTGGACTCTCTTACGTCAATTAGCAAATAAGAAAATGTCTCACAGAAGATGCCCACAGGCCATTCTGATGGAGGTGATTCCTCAACTTGAGTTTCAGTTTCCCAAGAGTGTCAAGTTGATACCCGTGATGGATCACTGCAATGTGAGCATCTGTGTGGCCCCATCTATCCAGGTAAAACATCTGCTAAACTGCTTTGAATAGGATTCCTCTTGGAGGCAATGAAATGACTGCAAAGGGAAAAATGAACATGTCATAATGAACGGCCCTAGAGCATAAAGTAGTTTTCTTTAGCACCGTTTACAGGAAGGTGACGACCTTCTAATTAAAACCAAATATTCTAGGGCTGTGGAGATGGCTCAGTAGGTAAAGAGCTTTTCCTGAAATCCTGACCGCCTGAGATTGCAGGCTGAGAACGCATGTAAAAGTTGGACATGGTAGGGCACTTCGGTAACACTAGCATCCTATAGGCCAATCGCCAGATGCACAGTGGCTGGCTAGCCCAGCATTCCCAGCAGGGAGTGGCAAGAAGTAATTTGTCTCCAACAAAGTAGAAGGTGAGGACTGGTGTCTGTGGTTGTTCTTTGACATACATACACCCCCTGCATGAACATGCATGGACCAACTCCCTCTGTCTCTGTCTCTGTTTCTCTCTCTCTCTCTCACATACACACACACACACACACACACACACACACACACACACACAAAGAGAGAGAGAGAGAGAGAGAGAGAGAGAGAGAGAGAGAGAGCGAGAGAGAAAGAGAACACAAATCTGTTTCAGAGCCTTTCCAGATCCCCCAAGAAGACAGTCTTTGGGGAGGTGGACACAGATATCACAGTGTATATTAACACGCATTAACCACGATGCATCTCTGTCTCTCTCCTCAAATTTATGGGGATCCTCTTGCCTCATCTTCCCTAATGCAGAGATCAGCAGCATGGCTCACCATGGCCATATCCCCCCTCCCCAGTGTTAGGGCTTCACACGTGCTAGGCAGTGGCCAAACTGCTGATTCACACCCCCAGCCCTTGGCATGTGCTCTGACACTGAGCCATGCTAGCAGCCCCTCATGGGAGGATTCTAGGCAGGTGCTTCCCTGCTGAGCTACTCACCTTACTGGGGGTATCTACGCATCTACTATCCACTTAACCATTCCTTCAGCCCCTTACTGGGGGATACTGTGCAGGTACTATAAGACTGAGCCACACTTCAGATGGTGTTTATCACTAGATTGATGTGGCTTTCTTGGAGCAGTTTGTTTCCCCCACCACAGGGCCTCTGGCTCAACTTTAGATGTACAAACTCAAACGATAACAGCCAAAACTTCCTTAGCTCTCTGGTGGAGTTACACGACACATATACTATCTAAGTCTCAACGCATTTGTTCATTTCAACAATGGGATAAGCTCATTTTGTAGACAGGAAATGTTAAGGTCATGGAAATGATCTTCGGCTTCATTACCAGGAGACTATTAAAGTTATTATCATTATTATTTTTTATAAAGCTGTGTTTGTTTCTCAGTTTCTCTCTTAACCCAGCTATCACACAAACAACTGAGACTCTTTTATATTTGTTTAACACTAAGCCTCACAACACAATAACTGAGCATTTATTACTCTATTCTTAACCCTCTAAGCTAATCTGTTTTCCTCCTGGCGTATACCCCAGAAATACTTGCACTTTATAGCTTTCCTTGCTCCAGCTTCTCTTATGATGTTTCTTGGATCTCTCCTGTGGCTGAATCCCCTCCTTCCTCTTCTAACTCCTCCTCCCCTGACAGGCAGGAAGTCCAGCCCTATTCTCTCCCCTGCTCAGTGATTGGCTGTCAGCTGCTTTATTGGCATATCAGGGGACAAATTGGGGATCAGTGTCTAGACAACATTGAGACAGGAGATTCTCAGAACAAGACTTGCAACCAGGTTGGGGGTGGGGTACAGAAACCAGCATTTGAATTATACAATAATCTTCTACCTATAGGAGAATGAAGTTGGTTTTTTTGGGGGGGGGGGAGGTTCTTAGTCTCATTAGTGAAAGAGTTAAAAAACTGACTCAGAAGGAAGTATGAAGAAAATTTTATTAGAGTTTGAAAGGCAACAGCAGTCCAGCTAAGCTGTAAGTATTAGCAGTGGCCAGGAGGAGAGGAGATGGAGAAAGAATCATGTTTTTTTTTGTTTTTTTGTTTTTTTGGTTTTTTTTTTTTGGAGACAGGGTCTCTCTATTTAGTCCCAGCTGTCCTGGAACTTACTCTATAGACCAGGCTGGCCTCAAACTTGCAGAGATACACCTGCCCCTGCCTCCTGAGTGCCAGGATTAAAGGCGTGTGCCACTACTGCCTGGTTTGACACTGTTTAAAAGAAAAAAAAAAAAAAAAAAGGAAGAGGCAGACAGTTTATTAAGAAATGAAAGGCACTCTTAAGGGTGGGACAGGCCAGGGAGCAGTTGAAAGAATTTAGAAAGCATCCATTCCTGTGGTACATAGCCCCTGCCACTTCTACTACTCTCCTCTGTCAGATGATAAGGGAGGGGTTCCAGGCTTCCCCCGAAAACTGGCCTTTTTCATATGTTCACCTCCATGTTTGGCTCAGTCTCTACTCTCCGGCCACAACTTGTCACACTGAATTATAGCATTGAAACCACAGAGTGTTAGAACCGAGAGTCTGGGGATAACAGACTTGCATATTAACCTTGAAAAGTGCAGCCCACACACGGTGTGACTTTGAGCAGTGACTTCCTTGTTTAGAGTTCTGAGTATTGGCCTCTGTCAAATGGGTACAGTTAAGCTGTAGGCAGTGCTGAGGGTCAAAGGTGATAGAGATGAGATTCTCAACCCAAAATCACGTGTACCCCGTTGCCCTGTTTGCTAGGGTTTATGAACAACGTTCTCAGGATTGTTATGTCGGCCTGGGTGCTGCCCACTCTAACAAGCTAGGCTTGGCCACTTGTCCTCAGGACATCACTGAAAAAGACCATGTGAAAAGCAGAGAACAGAGATGGAGTCATTGTGGCCACAGTGGGAAAAGGAACAAATGAACAGACCCTGTGAGCTCCAAGTCCCTCAGGTCCTGGGCATGGGATCGAGGTTTTAAACAGAGGGCAAGCGGTATGCACAGACCATCAGTCCTGGTGCCCATCTTCCACGGCCACATCATCGCTTTGGCAAGTTGGTTTAGTGAGTGTCAGAACTGTGTGGAATCTGTTGCTGAGGTATCAGCTTCAGCCCTTTTCTCCCGTTAGCGTGAGATTCCCAAAGAAGCAGGGTGTGGTGGCGCACGCCTTTAATCCCAGCACTCGGGAGGCAGAGGCAGGCAGATCGCTAGGAGTTCGAGGCCAGCCTGGTCTACAAAGTGAGTCCAAGACAGCCAAGGCTACACAGAGAGACCCTGTCTTGAAAAAAAAAAAAAAAGAGAGATTCCCAAGGAAATGCCAGTGTTTGTGGGGTCCACTGTTTCAATAGTCTCACAGCCAAAGGGAGGGGAGGTTGATTGAAGCTCGGGAGACTGGTCCACTTGCTTCTATTAGCCGTGGGTGGGGATGACTTTCACATGACCCCAGCTTGTCATATCAACCTGATTAGGAAGTACAATGCTCCCAACGGTCCAGAACCCAGAGGCAGATGACTCAAAGCGGATACCCCCTCCCCTTCCTAAACCCACTGTTAATCTCTTTGGAAATTCTGCCTTAACCCTGTTCCCCCCTCCCCCGCCCCCCAGCCCCCACCCGCAACCCCCCCTTCCCATGGGGAAGAGCAGCGGTTGTTCTGACAATAGATGCTAGGAGAAGCATTGCTAAGTCCTGTTTCTCCAGCTCTGGTCCTTTTCTTTCGGGCTCCTGGGAGGTGTCTCATTGTTAGCCCAATGGAATGGCATGGAGCGGAGAAAAGAGAAACCTTTGAAGTGGAAGTCTCTTGCACTAATGGCATAATTACTGCAGGAAACCATTTACAAAGTAATTATGGGCTATTGTTAGCATGCTCCAGCTTTTTTTTCCCCCCCTGTTCTTTTTTTTTTTTTTCCTTTTTAAGCGGAAAAGGCTTAGCTCAGTAAGGGAGGAGGGAGAACCCTACAATATGCATCCCACTGAAAGAGGAGAGAAACACTCTCCTTGCAAACTAATTGGCCTCTTTCTCTATCGCCCTCCTATTACAATAGCAAAACTGAATCCAGAAGTCCCCAAGCCCCATGGGCATCCCCAGCAGCATTCTCTGCCTGGCTTGGAAGGTTGCTGGTATTAAAATGCACTGTTGAGAAATGCTGGTTGTAGCATTTGCTGAGGGGAAAAAAAATCTTCCCCTTCCCCCCCCCCCCCACAAGGGTAAGGAGGTCTTTAAAGTCTGTGCTGTCAACATATCAAAACACAAGACTCTCCTTGTTGGGAGAGCTAGAGCTCCCTCTAGCTCTTCCAGTTCAAGCCTGGTTTCCTTCCTACTAGCCCAGCTCTCTGAGGATGTTCCTACTGACCTTCCTCAGAGTCCTTGAGGACCAATGATACCCAGCTCATCACCTCTCCTCAGCGAGCTAATGGAGATACATATTACAATATTAACTTTTAAAATTCCGTATTAGCTCTCTGTTGGGATAAATGAGGTATGTAGAAAAACCGTTACACAGCATTAGCTTCTGTCTTTGCGTGGCACATCCATTCCCAGCGGATGGAGCCCTCAGAGCCAAACGGGAAAGGGAAGGGCCTACTTCCTCATGAGTTTGACTTTTCAGACTGAGGAGTATAAAGAATTGGCTGGAGGGGGTCTGGATCGATACAAGGTCCTCTGTGAACTTGAGTTTCCAGGGAAAAAATCTACACCTGTGTTAAAGGTTCTACAAGGCGGTGCTTTTGCCTCAACATGCCTGATCCAGCCCCAGATCTCACAGGAAACTGGAAATCCTTCACATCCCATGAGCAGAGCCAGGGAGAAGGATTATGAACAATTATACCCCAGCTTGCTCATGCACTTTGTCAACGTTGTCATGGAACCCTCATAGAACAGGGCCCAAGGTGGGAGGGATTCACCCAAGGTCTTTACCAGCCTGGCAGGAAAACCTCAGTTGAGGAATTGCATAGATCAGATTGGCCCATGGACACATCTGTGGGGAGATTGTCTCAACTGTTAGTTGGTATAGGAGGGTCCAGCCCACTGTGGGTGGCACCGTTCCTAAGTAAGCTAGCTAAGTTTGAGCCTGAGAGTGAGCGAGACAGAGAATGCGCCAGCAAGCAGTGCTCCTCAATGGTCCCTGTTTCAGGTTTCTGCCATGATTTCCCTCAGTGATGGATGGCAACCCAGAAGGGTAAACCTAACAAACCTTCTCCTCTGCTATTGTGTTTCCAGGCAGAATATTCGATCACCACAATAGAAAGGACACTAGGACCGACAAGGCTATTCCAATAGCCTGCTTCTAGGTTGCCTAGCAACCTGTGACATCATCATGTGCCACCTATAGGTGTGTGCAGGAAAAAGGCATTGGCCCATCACTTCCTCTCTCTTATACTCCTATTGCTCTTTCTCTTACTTTCTGTCTTGTTCTGTCTCTCTGGGGTGCTCCCCTTTCTCCCTTTGCTCCCCACTTTCCCACAATAAATCTCCTTTCATATCAGATTTGTTGTGTGGCATATCCCTTATATGTTATAACATTGGTACCGTGACTAACGGACATGTCTGGGCTTTCAAACTCTAACACGCAGGGCCACAGTCGCTTGCTCCATGGTAGTGGTTTTCAGCCCGTGAGCCGCAGCACCCACAGGGGTTGCATATCAGATATCCTGCACATCAGAGGTTTACATTACGATTCATAACAGGAGCAAAATTAGAGTTGTGAAGTGGCAATGAAATAGTTTTTTGGTTTTGGGGATCGCCACGACATGAGCAACTGTGTTAAAGGGTTGTAGCATTAGGAAGGCTGAGAACCACTGCTTTATGGTGTTAACCTGTGGTCGTGATGAGCCCGGGACTCTGGATACGTTAGGGGGTGTAGCCTGCGTGTTTTCAGGAAAGCGCCTGGCTCAGCTAGACTCAGTTACTCAGTGCAAGAGTAAGGTTGCCGTCTGTGTACCCATTATGCTAGCCAAACATCCCCACGTATATGTAATAGTCACGGCTCTCTGTAGAAACAGAACTGATGCAGTGGAGTATCTGTATATTTAAAGGGCATTTATTAGAGTGGCTTACAGGCTGTGGTTGGGGTAAGTCAACTGTGTTTGTTCCATTACAGAATGGCTGGGAATTTAGTAGTTGTTCAACGAGGCCAGAGGTCTCCAACGCTCCCAATCTGGTGCTGGAGGCCTGGAGTATTCCTGAGCTGCTGATCATCAGTCTATGCTGGCATCCCAAGGAAGTTAGTTCTAGTACAGGCAAGGGAATGCCTCAGCAGCAGGGTGGATGGTCTTGCCAGCAAGACTGAGGGCAAGCAGGCAAAGTGGTTTCGTACTTCTATGCCCTTTCGTGTGGGCTGCCACAAGAAGCTTTGGCCCAGCTTTAGAACGGGGCTTCCTGCTGCAAATAATCAGATTGAGAAAATCCTTCACAGGTGTGCCCAGCCGACTGGGCTTTAGTGGATTCCAGATGTAGTCAAGTTGACAACCATCACAGGGAGGAAGCAGTTTTAAGTCAAAGTTAGCACACTTCATTTTTTTTTCTTTAAACTAGGATATGCGCTGTATGTATACAACATACACTGACCATATTCACCCTTAATTTATCTCTCCCACCCTCTATTTCTCTTTTTACTGGTCTCCTTCGTTTTTTCAAGTGGCAACTCCTGTACCTTCATGGCACTATGGTAGGTGTCATTGTTTTCTTTCTTTCTTTCTTTTTTTCTTCCTTCCTTCCTTCCTTCCCTCCTCCTCCTCCTCCTCCTTCTTCTCTTCTTCTTCTTCCTCCTCCTCTTCTTCTCCCCTCTTTCTCCTCCTTCTATTTTGTTTGTTTATGACATGGTCTCATGTAGTCCTGGGGAGTCTGAGACTCACTATGCAGTCCACAGGCTGGCCTCGAACTCACAGAGACATGCCTGCTTCTTCCTCTGGATCACTGGAATTGAAGGCGAGCCACCATGCCTCATGTGCATGCGAGTGTCAGAGGATAGCTTGTGGCAATCCAGTCTCTCCTCCCACCCTGTGGGATCTGGGGGCTTGAACTCAGGTCCTCAGACTTGGCAGCAAGCGCCTTTACCCACAGAGGCGAGGCCTGGTAGCAGCTGCCCACACGTGAGCATCCCAGGGCTGAGCTTATAATCAGTGTCCTACAGAGCCACCCTTAGCCTCCTCTTTTCAGATGCCAGCATCTCTAGAGATGCTGAGGTCTTCATTGTGCTGCCAAGCAGGGCAGCCACTTCACCATGATGGACAGATCAAGCCACCTGTTGAACCGAGGGATGAATCGCTCTCTAAGGCTTTTGTGCAGGCAAATAGGGTATCTGTCTGCATCCCAAGGAGCCTGAGCACACCTTGAAATGATCTGATGGCTTCATGTGTAGTCAGGTGAAATCTTTAAGCTTCTGTCTGGCTTGGATGGATTCACCCCCAAATCACACGCTGTCAGCTGTGAGGGTGGACTATTTGTGTGTGCCCACACACGGGTGTAAGCGTGTTCGTGTGCTTACAAGTGCATGTGTGTGTGTGTGTGGGCCAGCGGAGAACCTCAAGTCTGTCTCATAAACTGTCCCATCTTTTTTCTTTCCTCAAAGATTTTATTTATTTATTTATTTATGTATTTTAAGTTATGTGTGCATGTATGTGGGTTTGTGTACGTAAGTGCAGTGCAGGTGTCCGCTGAGGCCAGAATTGGTTATCAGATTCCTCGGAGCTGGAGTTAAACAAGCGGTTGTGAGCCGTTTGATGTGAGTCCTAGGAACCAAACCTGGGTCTGTTGCGGCAAGCACAGCATATGCTCACAATGGCTGAGCCATCTCCCCAGCCTTTCACCTCTGTTTTTTGAGACAGGGTCTTTTATTGGTCTGGAGGGCTCCAAGTAGGCTAGGCTGGCTGGGTAGCAAGCCCCAGGGACCCTTCCTGTCTCTACTTCCTCAGTGCTGAGGTTACAGAGATGCACTGTTATCATGGGGGTTTTTAACATGGGTCCTGGGTGTCAAACAGGTCCTCATAGTTGCACAGCAAGTACTTTACTGCCATGCTATCTCCCCAGTCCTGAGGGCAGGATATTTTTATGCTGCATATTAATTTTGAGCAAGAAGCTTTGAGAATAAGCCTGCTGGCTCCTACTTGCACACTTACGCGTGTAAACACACACATGTACACACACACACAGACACACACACACACACACACACACACACACACGCCCATGTGTATACATTTCCCTTCCATCCCGAGTGATCAAATACATTGATTTTCAGTGGGTGCTTTGAGAAGTGGAACGTGTAGCTGTTCAAGTTGTGAGCTGAACTAGACATTTTTTTTTTTTTGAGCAAAGTTTTAATTGAAAGCACAATCGGTGGACAAGACGTAACACACATTTTCTTGGGAGCAAATAAAGTGAGCCTGTCAGCCTAAAACACAATACCACGCAGGACTTGTTATCAATGATGAAATGGAGGCGCCTCGCTGAATAATGCAGTTTTGAGAAATGGATCTGCCACCGTGGGCTGGATGGCTTCCCAATCCAGAGCAGCTTTTCTGCTGCGATCGCTGGTGATATGAACAAATACGGTTATTTAGCGTTGTATGATAAGGGCTGTCGATATTCAGAAGACCCGTGTAAGGAAGTCATGTGTTTTAAGTCTTTTAAAAGTTACTTACTTGTTTACTTAGTGTGCGTGAGTACGTTTGAGTGTATATGTGTGAATGAGTGTTTGTGTATGCTTGTGTGTGTGTGTGTGTGTATATACGCGTGCGTGTGCATACTGTGGCACGCATGTGGAAGCTAAGGACAACTTGTAGGGAAGTTGTTCTTTCTTTTCATCATGTGAAACTGAGGCATCAAACTCAGGTCATCAGGCTTTGGGGCAAGTGCCTTTACTCACGGAGTCACTTGGCTGGTCCGCTTGTTTTGTTTTTCCTTCTTGAGACAGGGACCCACTATGTACCCTTGACTGGCCTAGAACTCACTCTGTAGACCAGGCTGGCTTTGAACTCACAGAGATCCACTTGCCTCCGCTGCCCAAGGTGCGGGCATTAAAGATGTGCATTATCATGCTCACCCTGGTCCATGTTTTAAGACTGTGTTCAACTTTTGTAGGTAATGTTAGTGAAGCTTTGGGAACATTGTGGAGCATATATATTTTTTATTAATATGGGCATTTAAATAGAATATATCAGCAATCTTTTGTGATATTTTTTGTTCATATGGCTTATTACTAAATGTGTCTAAGTCTACGTTTATGTCAAATCTCTAGGCAGTTTCTGGGAAACAGTGTCAATGCTTTATTTTATAAGCTTGATGATCTTCAGTCTTTTTGGTATGTGTATTGGTGTGTGTGTGTGTGTGTGTGTGTGTGTGTGTGTGTGTGTGTGTGTGTGTGAACTCGCGCTCATGCATGTACTCGTGAGTGGATATGTGAGTAGGTCAGAAGATAACCCCAAGTGTCATTCCTCCGGCTCTGTCTTAGTCAGGGTCACTATTTTGCTGTGAGGAAACACCATGACCAAAGCAACTTGGGAAGGAAAGGGTTTATTTGGCTTACATTTCCACATGGCTGCTGCTCATCATCAAAGGAAGTCAGGACAGGAACTCAAGCAGGGCAGGAACCTGGAGGCAGGAGCTAATGTGGAGGCCATGGAGGGGTGCTGCTCACTGGCTTGTTCCTCATGGTTTGCTCAACCTGCTTTCTTTTTTTTCTTTTTTCTTTTATTTTTTTAAATAGATCCCAGGATCACAAGCGTAGGGATGGCACCACCTTCAATGGGCTGGTCCTTCCTTCATCAATCACTAATTAAAATGCTTAACAGCTGGATCTTATGGAGGCATTTTCTTGATTTTTTTTTCCCCCCTCAGATGACTCTAGCTTGTGTCAAGTTGTCACAAAACTAGCCAGCATGGGCTTGATCCACCATGTTTGTTTGAAGCAGGGTTTCTCACTGACCTGGAACTCACTGAGTGGACTAAGCTGGCTAGCCAGAGAGCCCCAGGCCTCCTCCTGTTTTGTTTCCAGTACTGGGATTGTAAATTTATAGCACCATGACAGGCTTTGAACATGGGTTCCGGGGCCTGAACTCAGGTCCTCATGCTTGCACCCGAACTACTTACCAACTGAGCTGTGTCCCCAGCCCCTGTGATTTCACTTTAATCTTTGTTTAGATGGTTAAACAACACCAGCCTTGGTGTTGGAAAATGTCACTAAGATCCATCTAGTTTGTCTTCTTCTATAACTTTTCTTAAACTGGCAAATCCTTTTCATGTGCTTTTTTTTTTTTTAAGCCCTAGAAAATTGTGTCTTGCTCAGTCATTGATTTTCACTTTCTCTGCTCTCACTCTGGCTTCTTCTTTAGGGGGTCTTACTAGCCTAGAGATGAGATATCGGGGTTGCCAGCCCTCACACCAGTCATTAAATTCCCGTCTCTCTGCTTCTCTGTCTCCCTCAATTTTATTGTGTTTGCTTAATCCACCGTCCCACTCCAGCTCTCCTCCCCTCTCTTAATGTCTGTTTCTTCATGTCTCCAATGTGGATAGTAACTCTGATACCATTGTCAGATTCCGTCTGTTCTTCTCTCTGCCAGCTTTGATGGTTACCTGTGCCTGTATGCCTTCTTTCAGCATTCAAAACTAGCTTTATGGAGCTTTACTTTCGCCTCCGGGTGTACGTGTGCATATCTGTTTCTCTGTGTATGCATATTTGTATGTAGGTGATGTGAACGTCAGCGTATGCATGGAGGCTGGAGGTTGACTTGTCTAGGTTTGGAATTACCTAGGAGACACACTCCCAGACGTGCCTGTGAGGGAGTTTCCAGAGCCCATTAACTGGGAAAGGAAGTACCATTCTGAGTGTGGGCAGTACCATGGTGCGAATTGGGGTGTTGGCTTGAATGAAGTGAAAAAAAAAAAAAGGAAGAAATGATGTGTGTCCCAGCCTCCATCTCCCTCTGCTTCCTGACTGCTCATGCAATGTGGCCATCGGCTTCACACTCACACTCCATGATGCATCTCCAGATCTACTCACATTGACAATCAAGATTAACCACTGCTATGATGACACAGTCTCTGGTACAGCAGTGTCCACAGGTTTCGCCTTTAGGAGCCTGGGTCAGGAGGAATCTAACCCTTTCAGTGATTAATCCATTGACGGACTCAGGTGGTTTTGTTTTTGTTTGTTTTGTTTCCTGTTGAAGATTGGTCTGATGTATTTAGATGCTAACTATTGATGCTAGTTACTGATACTACGTTCTCATGTGCCCCAAATATTGTTGCATAACCTTCCTTCCTGTTTGACCAATAAAAGGCTGATACCTGAGCAGGACCCAAAGAAGGTAGGCGTGGCAAAGGTTTGTGGGCTTGGCGAGTGAAGGATCTTGGGAAGGAAAACAGTCAGGTATCTGAGAAGAAGGAAGGAGGCCTCTGCTATGGGTTAGGTGGAGAAAGAAGCACATGGTGAGCATGGATGGAGGATTTGGCCCAGATGAAGAACATTAGCAAGGATTTGGGATCATGGATGGGTGGTACCTGAGATGGGGCTGGGAGGTAAGGTTAGTTTAGATGGTTAATATCTGCCATGCCCCAGGCAAAAGGCTTATTCTAGAAATACGACAGGTGGCTGTGATTTTATTGATTGACAATGGGTTAGAAAATACTGCCGTAATAATTATAGCCTAAGAATAAGCATTTATCAGGCCATACCGTTTAAATTAACCACAACAGTTTTGTTTTGTTTATTTGTTTGTTTTTGAGATAGGTTCTCTCTTTGTAGTCCCGGCTGTCCTGGAACTTGCTATGTAGGCCAGGCTGCCCTCAAACTCAGGGAGATTCTTCTGCCTCTGGTGCTCCGGGTCTGGGATTAACGGTGTGCACCCACATCTGGTAAGACTCAGCTTTTAAAGTGTAGATTTAATTTTATTTATATGTGTGTCTCTGTGTGACATTTTATTTATATGTGGATGTGGGTAACCTTGGAGACCTGAAGAAGGTGTTGGATATGGGAGTCGTGACCCTCCAGATGTGGGTGCTGGGAACTGAACACTCTTCCACAACAGGAGCAAGAACGAGGTCATCTCTGCAGCCCTGGGATCGATAGCTTAATAGGCAGATGGAAACTTTTGGAGGTTGGAGCCTAGTTAGGGGAAGTACACTGTGAGATGCCCCGCCACTTCCTTCTCTCTCTTTCTGCTTCCTGGTCACAGTGAGGTAAGCGGCTTTATTCTCCATGTTTCCTCTGTGATGTTTGCCTTGAAACAATGGAGTCAGTGACTGTGGCTTGAAACCATGAGAAAAACCACACTGTTGCTTCTTTTCTTCTTTTGTTTGCTTGTCTTACTCAGTATAGTCCATGGTTGCTTGAAACTCTCTATGTAGCTCAGGTTAGTCTCAAAACTCACGGCTATCCTCCTGCCTCATATTCCAAATGCAGAAATTATAAGTGCGAGACAATATGCACAGCTAAACCTTTCTCCTCTTTTAAGTTAGTTTCCTGATGTCTTTTGTCACAACCATGCAAGGCTGATGAACATCGATACACAGAAGACGCGTTTTCCTGGGAAAGCAGTCAACTATAGGACACTGAAAAAAGCTACTTGGAATATATCTGTTTTATGTTCCTAATGAAGTTGACTTTAAACTTCTAAGCCTCCTACTTCTGCCTCCCAAATTCTGGGATTACAGATGTGTGCTACCATGCTTGATTTCTGGCTTATGCGCCCTCTCTCTCTCTCTCTCTCTCTCTCTCTTCTCTCTCGTCTCTTGTCTCTCCTCTTTCTCTTCTCTCCTCTCTTCTCCTCTCTCTTTCTGTAGACAGGATGACCTTGAACTGCCTCTGCCTCTCAAGTGCTGAGGCTATAGGTATGTATCACCACACCCCACTTATGCAGTGTTGGGGATCAAAGCACAGGCTTCACATACCCTGGGTAAGCACCCCACCAACCGAGTTGCATATCGAATCCTAAAGTCCCAATTTCTTTTGCAAATCTGTCCCATTTGGAAAAAGATCCTAGTCCTTCCTTCTTGCACAACAGCTCACAGATCAGCTCTGAATTATGTCTTTCTCATTGGCCCAATAAATGGTAGGAAAAAATTGCTAATTGCTGGATTTATCATGTAGATATATGACAGCCATTTGTTCGTGATGAGATTTACTGCAATAAAATTGACTTGCTCCAGTGTCCTTTTTAACAAGGCAAGGGAGATCATGTAGCTCTTCAGTTTTATGTACTTCCATTGATGTGACACTTCAGCCAACGCACAGTTGGCTGCTGTCTGAGCTTGCTTCACAAAAAAAAAGCAAACAAAAAACTCAAGCTGGTTTTTACTTTTGGGCAAACTCCTTCCTTAGCAGAGGCAGCTTCCTAAGGGTGATACTCGGTGTCATGTAGCTATTTTCTCCAGATTATACTGACAGGGAGAGACACATTAAGATTCAGAATGTGAACCCAATTCATAAGTCTCAGGAAGTTTCTGAAGCTTACAAGATTCAGGAAGCTATACAAGCAGTAACCAATTTCCGGGGAGTGGAGACTGTGGCCTAGTTTGCTAGAAACCAGTGAGCTCAAGGATGCAGGTTTCACAGGTTGTAACCCACGCTGAGTGGGTCTTTTGGTGACGTAGCTGCCTTTGAGTCATCCCTGTTGCCTTTCACCTGTCCTCTGTGTGTAAGCTCAGTAAACTCGTTGGTTTTCCAAGTTTGACTTTGGTGGGACTGTTTCATTGTTCTGTTGCTGGTGTTCCATTGTGAGGGCATAGGTACTTGTTGACATCCCTGCCCCAGAAAAAGTCATACAGCACTCAGGAGGGAAGGGAACCTTGTGAGTCTCTCCATCCTTCCATGATGGAGTTGGGGCAGGCCAAATCAGGCGTGGGTCTCGTGCAGGAAGTCTTCATGACTGAGCATGGAAGAGCTCAGTGGCCATGTTACATACAGAGGACAGAGAATGTTTGACACCGCCCTTCCTTTTCCTATGACACTTATTCCTTCAGCCTTTCATCTACTGCAGTGTTCCTGAGCCTTGAAAGAAGTTTTAAAGATGTCCCATTTAAAAGAATTTTTTTTTGCCAGGTGTGGTGGCGCACGCCTGTAATCCCAGCACTTGGGAGGCAGAGGCAGGCGGATCGCTGTGAGTTCGAGGCCAGCCTGGTCTACAACGCGAGTCCAGCACAGCCAAGGCTACACAGAGAAACCCTGTCTCAAAAACAGGACAAAACAAAACAACAGCAGCAACAACAACAACAAAGAATTTTATTGTTATTTCTTTGTGTGTGTGTGTGTGTGTGTGTGTGTGTGTGTGTGTGTGTGTGTGTGCACGCACATGTGCATGCCAGTGCCTGAGGAGGCCAGAAGAGGCCATCAGATTCCCTGGTAGCTGGAGTTACAAATTATAAACTACCTGATACGGGTTCTGGGAACTGAACTCTGGTTCTCTGCAAGAACCAGCAAGTGTTCTTAACTACTGAGCCCGACCCCTCACGTGTCTCATTTAGAACTGTGCACTTACTCAACAGCCACTTAGTCTCAGCGATCTGACCAGTTATGAGTTTCTGCAGTAATTACCACTCATACAGAAAGACGCTTGTATTACCAAAGCTGACAGCAGAATTGATGGATGTTCCTTAAAAACTCCTACAAGATTCCGATGCATGTCTTGGGCCGAGGGTGACCAAGCTTATTACTGACATAACGTAACTGGGAGGAAATCCCTGCTCAAGATTAATATTAACTGTGTCTGTCGACCCCAAGGTCTCTACTCTTGGATATTGTTTTTTTTTTTTTTTTGTTTCTGGAACCAGGTTAAAGCATGTTGAGAGATCCCTTCAGGTCTCATGTGCTGCATGCCTGTGACTCAGGGAAGCCCGTGGAGCATCCCCTGTGAGCCAGAGGCAATGTCTAGTGGTGACAGTGTTGACACGTTATTATTGGTGGGAGATTGGCTCTTCAAAAGCCTTTGCAAGGCCTGCCATCACCCAGGTGAGATACACCCACGTGTCAGTCAACTTTACACGCTTCTAAGGCCACTTGAGGTGATAAATGTGCAGGCTTTGAACCATCTGAGGGAAGCGTTCTCAGCTGTCAGCAGCTAAGCATATTAGCCGTCAGATTCATGGTGACCCCCAGCACCTGTCAGTCTCAGCAGCTCCTTACCAGTCTCAGAGATTGACAGCCCTGTCTTGTCAGTTTGTCAAGTCGGATGACATTCTCTGCAGATTTGGCTCTGCGTGGACAAGGGAGCTGTCACGGATACCTTGCCGAGGCAGCCAAGCCGGCGGCAAGTCACAACAGCAGTTCCGTGTAAAGAGAACAGGGCAGGTAGGCACTCTACATCATTATTAATGTAAGAACACCTGCAAGTTAGAGCTTGTCGCTTTCTTAGATGTACTCAGCAACCGTGAAATCTTAAGTGCCGAGACGAGAAGTGGAGGTCTGCATCAGGAGCAATGGCTGCAATTTTGTAGCCTCTGGTTTCGTTGTTAAGATTTATTCTGTCTTTATTTGTGTGTTCATATGCATATGCATGTGTGTGGTGTATGCACATGGGTGAGCAGGTGACTGCAGAGGCCGGAAGAAGGTGTTACCAGATCTTTTAAAGCTGGAGTTACAGGCAGTTATTTGCCACCCAGGGTGGATGCTGGGAATTAAACTCTGTGCAGTAAACATTCCTTTTTTTTTTTTTTGGTTCTCGAGACAGGGTCTCTCTGTGTATCCTTGGCTGTCCTGGACTCATTTTGTAGACCAGGCTGGCCATGAACTCACAGAGATCTGGCTGCCTCTGCCTCCTCGAGTGCTGGGATTGCAGGCGTGTGCCACTGTACCCGGCTGCAGCAAACATTCTTGACCACAGAGTCATCTTTCCGACCCTGCAGCTGTCTGTTTCAGTGGATATAACCTCACTCAAGCAGTGTGCACTGGAACCAACGCAAGGATCTTGATTATCTTCTACAGCCTCTGCTGGTTGTCGGTAGCAACCAGATTGAAAAAAGGACTGGAGCCCTATATTGGCTCTAATGAAACATATATATTTCTCTGCCAGGCATGCACGCAGAGTGTTTAAGTAATTAAGTGCTCAGCATTGAAGTAATTTCTCTTAGGTTGAACATTTTATCATGGTCATGAGCTCAGACGTGCACCTAGAGGCAGAACTTCATTCTCTAGTGGCAGGATGAACCTTATCAAATAGTGTTTTAAAATTTTATTTGCTGGAGGCTTGGAGAGGTGGCTCAGTGGTTAAGAGCACTGGACGTTTTCCCAGAGGACCAGATTCAATTTCCAGCACCCACGTGGTGGTTCACAGCTGTCTGTGATTCCAGTCCTAGGGAGTTCTGAGCCCCCCCCCTTAGGACTCATATGTACATGTACACGCAGGCCAAATACCCATAATCATAAAAAGAAACCAAACAAACCCATTATGCTATGGAGCTGGAGAGACAACCTAGTAGTTAGAAGTGCCTGCTGCTTTTACAGAGACCAGCCCTCTTCTCACTTCTGTGGAAACACACACACACACACACACACACACACACACACACACACACATGCACACACACACATACACATACACCAAAAATCTTAATTTGAATCTGTGTGGATCTGGGAAGCTTGGCTACTTTTTATTATTGTTATTATTATTATAATTATATTATTATTATTATTATTATCAGAAGGACATTGAAATCCTGGTTGGCAGTTATGTCTGGCATAATACAGCTGCCTGTATACCCTCAGGTGATGAAGGTTGTTTCTGTTGGGGAAGGGTGTTCTTTTTGATGGACCACATAGCTTTGGGAAAGATGTGCATGTAGTGGTGAGAGAGAAGTTATGACCATCTTGGCAGGAACGGAGATATTCTAAGGAGTCATTTGTTTCTCTCCTTTCAGCTGTGTGACTGTTGAGACAATGGACAAAGGCTTTGGGCTTTCTCCAGGAATATTAAGCTTGAGAAGGGAGTATCTGAAGTCAGAGAGGGCATTTGTCTCTTGGGAAGAGATTCAACACAGTTCTGACAGCTTGTCATATGTGGATCAGTGATGACCAGGCTACACCTTGACCAGGGCTACTTAGCTACACATACCTCTTACCCTCTATTTAAACTTAAGCCTCATGCCATGACCTCAAAGATGGACTTGGGGAATCACTTGGACCTTCTTAATGTGCCACAATGACTAATTTTCCTTTCTTTGCTTTTTCTCATTTGTCTTGAAAGTTGATCTATTGAGAATGAGTAACAGACCAGGGTGTTAGGGTCACCAGACTCCGGGCTTTGATGCTAAAACTCTGGTAACAAGGACATTCATTTAGCCAGCCAATCAGTTGAATTGACCTTGGCCATCGGTAGAGTGGCAGATATCACAGTTAGAGGAACATTACAGCCTCTAACTGCATGTCAAATGATTTAATAAAATGAGATGAGTTCCTCCTTTGCCAAGGCTTGTCTGTGTACCATGTATGCTGTATGTCAAGGTTACTCACATGTCTCATTCAAATAATCCCAGCCTCTACTTACCCATTAGCCTGAACTAGTCATCTGGTCTACCTCTTTGGAGTCAGCAATATATAGTTACCTAGTGAGTTACATTTATTTATTCCTTGAATTGCCTGGGGGGGGGGCAGTTTGTTATTCCTTCCAAGATCCTAGAGAGGCAACCAGGATGGTTATTCTTCAAAAACCCGTGGTCTCCCAATACTTTCCCACATAGGCACTGTCTCAGTTAACATTTTATTGCTGTGTCAAAAAGAGCAACTTAGAGAGAAATATTTATTTTGGTTTGTGGTTTTGGAGATTTCTGTCCGCGACTCTAAGGCTCCTTTGCTTTGGGTCTGAGTCAAGAAAGAATATCCCGGCATTGGTCACCAAAGACATCAAAGGAAGTATCCCACCCAAGTCTAGCTTAGGTCAAACAGTGAGTTTATTAAAGATTACTTACTGAAGTATAGGTGAGGGGCTGTTTACAGGAACATGGATGGTTTAAAGGTAGTGCCATCAGCAAAAGACCACCTCAACATGGGCGAGATCTCATGAAACTTGCATCCCTGGAGCTCCTTGTATAACTTACAGGCATTCTCACGGGACAGACTCTCCTTTTATTACCAATTGATATTGCTTGTACAACCTTGGGGAGGGGATGTAAGTTTCAGGAGCTTCTTGAGCCTTGTGAGTTTTCTTTTTTTAAAAAATTTTTAAATTAATTTATTCTTGTTACATCTCAATGGTTATCCCATCCCTTGTATCCTCTCATTCTTTTCTCCTTTGTGAGTTTTCTTTCTTTCTTTTCTTTCTTTTACTGTATCACTACAAATTTTATTCAGAAACCCATCTTTGTTTTTTTTGTTTTTGTTTTTGTTTTTGTTTTTGTTTTTGTTTTTAAATCCCATTATGAACTGGCTTGTCAACCAACTACAACACTGTCTAGCAGACACACAGTAAAAAAACAGCTTGGCTCAGAATCTCCCAGATTGTTCCCTGTGTCTCGACTGCCTCCTGTCACACTTTCATCCTCTACCACCTCCACCACTGCCACCTATGCCCACGGTCTCAGGACCTGGAACGCCACTCCCGGGATCGGGACCTGAATCTATGCTTCTTGCCCAGGCGCCCATAGAAGCTCCCGTTGCAGCTCTCTTGAGGTGGGCTTTCAGACGCATGAAGTTGCAGAAGCCCGCTCTTGTGCTCTCTCCCAGTTTGTATTGGCAGCAGCGGGCTTCCCTGAAGTCAATCACTGGGGACAGCTCAGCATGGATGGGCTGCCCATTACACCACAGATTATTCAAGTCAACCACAGCTTTTCCACATCCTCCTCATGTCTAAACTTGACATTCATGTTTCCCCCCAGGTGGTCACAGATGCTCATCTCTTCAGCCTCCCCTTACATTTCTTCCATCTCAGTGAGGATTTCCTCAAAGAACTCATCATAGCGCTCCTGCGTCACCAAGTCACTCAGTGTGAGCCGTCAGCCATCTGTGCATTGTTTTGGGGATTACGATAGATGCTTTGAATCGAGATGGTCTGGCTAAAGGTCAGTTTATTGTGCAACCAAGAACGTCTCTCTCCCTGATGGTGTGCTCTGATTTTGAAATAAAATGAACAGTTGACTTTGTCTTTATCTGGGCCAAAGATGGAGACCAAGTATTCTGCCGTTTTCCAGGCAGACGAGACCGTGAGTTTTATTTCTTAGGTCCCCTGACTAGGACATTTGACTGTATAGATGGAGAGAGCAAAGCCGAGCACATGTTTCCTTTGCTCTATTCTGATGGTGGATGTGTTATGAGTACCTGCTTCAAGCTCATGCTGCCCTGACTTCTGCCACCAAGACAGAATACACAATCATGAGCTAAAACAAGTCCTCTCTCCCTCCAGTTGCTTTTGTCAGAGTATATTGTATCACATTACTAGGAAGAGTGAGATAGGAGATCAAGAGGATGGTAAGGGCCCAGAGTCCTAAACTCAACGAACAGCAAGTGCCTACATTAGCTTATGGATTTTGCACTTTGCTTCCTTGAGTACAATCTATACATTTTAGGATTGGCAGGAGGATGTAAGATAATAAAGATGACTCACACATACCTGATACCTGGTGTGCTAGATAGTTTTATATGAATTTGACACAAGCTACAGTCATCTGAGATTCCCTCAATTAAGAAAGTGCCTACGTAAAATTGGGCTATAGGTAAAGCCTATAGAGCATTTTATTAATTAGTCATTGATGGAGAAGGGCCCAACCCTTTGTGTGAGTAGTTCCAACCCTAGGCTGGTGGTTCCGGGTTCTATAAGAAAGCAGGATGAGCAAGCCATGTGAAACAAGCCCAGTAAGCAGCACCCCTCCGTGGCTTTTGCTTTAGTTCCTGCCTCCAGGTTCCTGCCCTACTTGAGTTCCTGTCGGGACTTCCTTCAGTGATGAACTACAATATAGAAATGTAAGCCAAATAAACCCTTCCCTTCCAGGCTTGCTTTGGTCATGGTGTTTCATCACAGCAATAGTAACCCTAACTAAGATACCTGGACAATAGTGCTGCTTTTTATTCTCAGTGAGAATCTTAACCTTCTGATGTTTCTAGAAGTTACTTCCTGTTTTCCAAGAAGCCCAATAATTCTTAAGTCAGAGCATTTCAGGGTTTGTGGGAGTCTGGCTTGTACCTCTGTGCATCATATGACCTTTGCCATCTTGAGAAGAAATTGCTTCGAGGACCTCCAGAATGCTTGGCTCTGTAGTCATGGCAACAAAATAAACAGAATCATAGTCCCCAGTGTAGAAGCGAGAGTTGGGAAGTAACAGGATCCTTCCTGGAATTATAGCCATTTCTTGCTTTTCAGGTCTTGGGGCGGGGGTGGTGTGTATGTTGGAATATTTAGGTGAGGGTCAGAGTGAACCTTTGATAAGCTTCTGTGAGGTTATCACCCCGGTTAGGATGCCATTATTTTTGGGGACACTGGTGCCTTCCAGTACGTGATCCTTAGAGTGACCCCCTCAAATGCACTTGTGAGTAACCCCAATGAATTCATTGGTTAATCCAGTAGAACTCAGATGGAATATTTCCTTTAGTCTGCGTGTTCTATCTTGGATAGACAGTTCTTCACTTGTCCCCAGGGGAAAGTCACACAGCAAGGCCATGTCCAAATGCCCCTGTGGTGAGGTGGTTATTTTTCTTCCGTAACTAGTAGCAGGTGTTTGGTTGTATCCATTAAAAGCTGCTTCATGTTCCCCTGACAAACGAGTTTTTTATTTAGTGGTGTAGGATCAATAACGTGGTACTTCATGTGAACTATTAAAATGGAAAATGTCTGCAGGGCTGACAACTGTAAGTGTTGGTACGTACTGAGCGATAAATTACACCAAGCAAAATGGGGCAACTGGCCTTGTAAATGGTGTGTGTGTGTGTGTGTGTGTGTGTGTGTGTGTGTGTGTGTGTGTGTGTTAGGGTCATATCTGGCTTTGTTATAAGCAACAGCTGGAGTTTCCCAGGACATTTGGAGAAGCAGTCAGTGGAGCCCGGGCGTCTTTCCATTTGGAGTGGGAATGTGGTTGCTTGGCTGCCCCACTCTTTTGTGTTACTTGAGACCTATTTGGACTAAGCTCCTCGCTGCTCCTTATGCAGGCCCTGATCATGAGTTTCTTCTCTTCCAATTGTAGAATCTGTCCCTTAACGAGGCTGACCATTTTCCTGTTCCATATTTAATGGCCATCACTTCTGAGTATTACATAGCAAGGGATGCTGGGATTGTATCCACTGAGTCATGTCTCCAAGGTCCCGGTATGGAGGTACTGGGCATCACTTAGACACACCTGAGCAAGACCTAGGCAGGAGATTCCACCATGAAATACAATAGAAACTTGTTCTTAAATATTTTTAAGTGTGTGTGTGTGTGTGTGTGTGTGTGTAGGTATATGGCCCTGAGTGCAGTTGCCTATAGAGGACATTGGGTTCCTTGGAGCTGGACTTACAGATGGCTGTCTAGGTGTTTATGACACACATGTGCCAGGAACTGAACTTTGCAATAGCACTGTATGCTCTTAACCACTGAGACATGTCTCTATGCCCCAAAATTTGCATTTTGCAATGCCTTGGTTTTTGTTTTTTTGTTTTTTTTTTACACTGGTTGGTATCCACATCAGCCAATATTATTATAGAAGACAATAATGATGTCTGCAGGAGCCGAGGAGACAGATCTATCAATTAAGTGCTCACTGTGTGCGATGGTTAACTCTGCCAACTTGACATAACCTAGACTCTAGATACAACCTGAGAAGAGAGTCTTAATGTAAGGAACCTCAATAAACTCATTGGTTGACCAGCTAGACTAGGATGAGACCTTACTGTGGTTGTGCCCATGTCCTCCGTCTTTGGGATGAATAGATGTTTCCGAGCATCTTCCCTGGGAGAGTCTCACACCACCATCGTGGACAGGAAATGGATTCATGCCAGCCCCCAGGTGACTGGCGAATGTTAGACTCGCCTCTGAAGTCTTGGCTAAGTTTTTTGATACAGGCTTTTAGGGAAATGCTCATTTTTACAGAACTTTGCAATAGATCAGTGCTTAGCGGAGTCTTACACAGATCTGTGATAGCTGCTAACCTAGCCTACCTTTAGTGGAATGCAATCTGAAGAATCTCTTTTACATTTTTAAAATTGCCTCTGTGTGTATAGGTGTGTGGGCACACACGTGTCATGACATGCATGTGGAAGTCAGAGGACCACTTGGCCAAGTTGCTCTCTCCCCCTCTGAGGAGCACCTTTATTTGCTGGGCCATAGGACTAGCACTGGAAGAATAAAAAAAAAAAACTCCCCCCCCCTCTGTGTGTGTGTGTGTGTGTGTGTGTGTGTGTGTGTTTGGGTGTAAGTGTACATGTGTCATGGATATATATTGGAGATCAGAAGACAGTCTCCGAGTTTCATATGCCAGGATAGCTGGTCCATAAACTTCTGGGGATTTTGCCTCTGCCTCCCACCTCCAAACGGGAGTGCTGGCATTACTGACATGGGCACTACTGTATCTGGCTTTATGTGAGTTCTGAGTGTTGAACTCAGCGCCCCATGGTTGTTCCAAAGGCTCTTTACCCATTTGGACGTCAGTCCAGGTTACAGATGGAAGACTGTAAATGAAGCCCAATGGTCATAGGGCAGAGTGGCTCACGTCTGTTATCCTATCACTGAAGAGGCAGTGGCTGGAGGATTGCTACAAGGCTGAGAACAGCTTGGGTTACAAACTGATACCTTGATTAAAAAAAAAAAAAAAAGAAAAAAAAAAAGAAAAAAGAAAAACAATAGCAACAAAACAAAACCTAAACTAGAAAAAAAGGTGATTAGAGACCCGTCGGGATAATTGCACTGAGGTACCACCATCACCCCACGTTCATTACCACCAGCATTCATTGATTGATGCTCTACCCTCTTCCCCTCCCAACCTCCACTCCACTGGCAAAAACCAGAGACTCTCCTGCAGAATTGGGCTTAATGTCTCCTGTTCATTCCCTAAGTGTTGGAAAGGATAATTGGGAGGTAATTGCATTACTACACAGTTTGTAGTTAACCTTCTATTTTGGCTTTTAATGTGCGTATCTTTGCTCCAGGAGTACATTAAGGGTAATTATAGGCAGTTCCCTGCCAGATCCAGGAAAGGCCTCTGCGATGAGCACAGCAGCCCACCAGGAAGGAAGTCCTAACAGAACTGAGCTTGAACTAGATCCCAAATGGAAAATGAAGGAAGGTCAATTTGACGTGAACTTTGGCCAAGTAGAGCTAGAGATAGGAGTGAGATAAAAGTCCTGTCATTTTCTTAAAAATTTAAAATCCCCCATTTCTCTCTCTGTGTGTGTATGCATGACTGTGGTGCCCAAGAAGCCAGAATAGGATGTTGTACCCCCTGAATCTGGAGATCTAGGCGGTTGTTAGCTACCCAAAGTGGATGCTGGGAACCAAACTTGTGTCTTTTAGAAGATCAAATGCTTTTTAACTACAGAGCCATCTCTCCAGTGCCCCCACCTCCTCCCCCGATATTCTTGAGACAGAGTCTCCAGTAGTCTAGGCTGGCTTCCAATTCACTAGGTAGCCAAGGATAAGCTCCGGATCTTTTCGCTTCTATTTCGTGAGTTCTGGGTATGTGCTACCAGTAAAGCGTTTGCTAGAATCCCCCAATAAGATGCTAGGGGTATGGTTCAGAGGTAGAGAACCTGCTTAGAATCCTTCAGGTGGGGTTCTGAGGATGTGACTCAGATTTTTTAGAACAGCCCAGTGAAGGATTTTGGGTATGCATGGCTCAGTGGAAGATTACTTGCCCAGCATGCATAATACCCTGGGATCTATCTGACACTACAACACACACACACACACACACACACACACACACACACACACACACACACACACACCCGTACTACTCAGGTATCAATATTGCTGAAACAGTGGATATTTTCTAAACACTGTCTCACTGCCCTTTACAATATGTTCAGTATTAATTTTCTTGATGGCCAGTGACAAATAAAGAATGGATTTCTCCACTGACCATCAGTGATTCACCTCCATTATTTTTTCATCTCCCATTGTAGTTCAAACTAGGAGAACATTTCATTATTCCCTGACCAACGACTTAGTAAGCAAGATGAAGGGTCCGTTGTTAACTGGGAATCACCCCCACTCAAGATAGGATCTCACGTGTAGCCAGGGTTAGCCCCAAACTGGAATCTTCCTGCTTCACCTACCTGATTGCTGGGATTTAATAAGGTGTGGGCCAGCACACTCATTCCGTATCTTTTAAGCAATCTTCTCATTAATTCTTTGAGAAATCCATACAATGTATTTTGATCGTATTTACACTCTCCTTCAACTCCTCCCAGATCTACCTCCACTTTCTTACCTACTTAACCTCACGGCCTCTTGCTTTGTTTTAAAAACCCACTGGGTCCAACTTGTGCTGCCCAAATACTCTTGGACATGGGGCCATCATCCCCTAGAGTGTGGCTGATCTAGTGAGAGTCTCACCCTTAAGGAAAACTCCCTCTCCTAGGAGCTATC
This sequence comes from Acomys minous, assembly GCF_964271855.1. NCBI lineage: Eukaryota > Metazoa > Chordata > Mammalia > Rodentia > Muridae > Acomys > Acomys minous. The sequence goes on from NC_140498.1 coordinate 75,560,991, forward strand.
AATTGCCAATAGCTCCTCAGTTAGGGGTGGAACTTTATACCCATCTGCCCACTCCATGTTGAGTTCTTGTTGGCCATGGGCTTGCACGGGTCTTGTGCATGCTGTCCCAAATCACTGTGAGTTCATATGAACAACCACCTTCTTGTGTCTAGAGAACACTGCTTCAGTGCAGTCATTCTCTACCTCTGGTCCTTACAGTCCTTCTGTCCCCTCCTCTATGACAATGACTCCTGAACCTTGGGAGGAGGAGGAGGATATGATGTAAATGTACCAGTTAGAGATTCCTTTGGCAGCTCAAATACTAAAATTGGAACAACACAAAGAAGATTAACATGGCCACTGTGCAAGAGTGATACTCAAATTCATGAAGTGGCCCATATATTTTCATTAACCCAGACGGTATCTCCAACGGATAGCCATTTACAAATGAAAAATTAGTTTTCTCCAAGGGAGTCTCACTGGAAGGACCAACAACTCTTAAGGGTAGTCCCTATGCTCAGGAATAGATGCCAATACAAAATGAACTCAACAGCATCTTCGGAGGTTCTTTGTCTCATAATGTTGAGTCAGGGCATTTTATCTATTATCTATATGTCTGTCTGTCTATCTGTCTGTCTATCTATCTATCTATCTATCTATCTATTCATCTATCTATCCATCTATCTATCATCTGTCTGTCCATCCATCCATCGACCCCTCAACCCATCTGCCTACCTACCTACCTACCTTACAGGTCCTTTGTGCATCTATTATGTCTTCCATTTTTGTGTTTTCATGGGCTTCGTGTGTGTGTGTGTGTGTGTGTGTGTGTGTGTGTGTGTATGTGTGTGTGTGTTTCTGCATCTATATGTGTTTCTTATGCTTTTCCTTTGTCTCTTTTTCTTCTGTTTGTTTGTTTTGCCCTATCTAATTATTTATTTTATTTTATAATTATTCCTTAGACGTCTATTTGTTTTCTAAAGAAAGACAGAAAGGGTTTGGATACAGACAGGAGGGGAGATTGGGAGGAACAGGGAAGAAGGGAAGTTATAACATATTGTACGGAAAAAAGCTATTTTCAATTAAAAAGAGAATTATATTCTTAGTAACATTTTAAATATGATTCAGTTTTTCAAAACAAAAGATTATGGAGTAGTTCCTTGTATTAAAATATAACTAAAATAGCATTTTCTGGCTTTTAGTTTATGCTGAGTCTCATCTTTTCTAACATTGCCTGTTTTTCCAGGGTTATATTTAATGTCGCTTCATCATTCTTGCCTACTTATAAGCTATTTTGCCTATTTATAAAGTATCATCCTCATCAATAGGGTCTTACTGTAACATTCTGGAGGATAGCCGATAGCATCAATAATAGCCTAGTTGGGTACCTATGCAACTCCACTGGCCAACAAGTCCAATAGAAGTAACCCATTCCCAATCCTGGGCTTTTTATATGTTCACCTGTGGTGTCTAGTAGAGCCACTGTCACCCCTTTTATAGGGAAATTCAACTTAAACTCTTTTTATATGTACACACACACACACACACACACACACACACACACACACACACACACACACTTTAGGAAACTTCTATAGTAGTAGGTCCCCAAGGAGGACATCTAGGCTGGGGAGATGCTCAGTTGGCAAAGCGCTTGCTGCAAGCTTTGAGAACCTGAGTTCAAGGCCCCACATCCACATAAAAATCTGGGCTGGTGGTGTGCACTTGTAATCCTATGACTGGAGAGATGGAGACAGAATTCCTGGGTATTTGTTGTTCACCAGCCTCATCTAATGGACAAGCCCCAGATCCCAGTGTCTAAAAATTAAAGGTGGGTGGCACCTGAGGTGTTGACCTCTGACTTCTTCAAAGGTCTTTAGTGTTTGTTATCCAGTCTGATGCATTTCTTCCTTTACTCTTCTCCTCCCCTCCTCCATTTAAACTAGTCTCTTCCACGATTCCCCTTCCCTCTTTAGATCAGTGTGTGTCTCATCTTCCCTCTGCTGACAGCCCCTATCCCCACCCCAACCTTCCTTATTTTCTTTAAGCCCAGACCAGTTGTTTCTCAAGGGCCCTAGAGATATTGATGAAGATTAATGATCTTGTAAATAGGTGTTTAAAATAAATATAAAGAGATGAAAACACGGATGAGGGAGGTAACTACAGCGGGTTAATAAATGAGGTGTTCTCGGAGGCAAGTGCCTCCGAGATTATTTTAGCAATTAGCGGGAAGCGTTTTTGCCACAAACAAAATAAATCTGTAATCAGAAAATAATTTGTAATCAGCTTTGCGAGTCAAATGGCTTTCCTATCCAATCGAAGGCAGCTTGAGAATTAGATGATGCAGTCAAGAATGATACGCTCGTGGGATAAATACTCAGGACAGTATGTCTAGGCAATTAGTCAATAGTGAGGTCCTGGGCTGTAGAAGAAAGCTGCCTAAGGCTGAGCCTACTTGTGTTGCCAGCCAGCAGCACTCCACCAGGGAGGATATTACAGCAAGTGCCTCTCTGCCCCACCTCCTTGAAGATGCTGTCTGACCACACCAGGACCAGAAAAACCTCTGTCACGAAAGCTTCCTGGAATACAGCAAATGTACACGGGAAAACTTTGCAAGCCTTGAGTCACTTACAAAACGGAAGTGTAGATTGAGGAATTGCCTAGATTGTATTCGCCTGTAAGCATGTTTGTGGAGAATTGATGTATGAGGTCCCAGCTCACTGTGGGTGCCACCATTCCCTAGGCCAGTGGTCCTGGGCTGAGCCTAAACCTGCTCGTGTGCCAGCCACGCACGCTCCTCCAAGATTTCTGCTTCAGGTTCTTCTTGAATTCTTGCCCTGATGTCCCTCGATGATGGACATTGGCTGGAATTTTAAGCCAAATAAACCCTCTCCTCCCCTGAGTTCCTTTTGCCAGAGCAACAGAATGGAGCTAGAATGGTCTTCATTCACTCTTCGATTTCTTTCCAGTCCAAAAGGAAGGGTGAGAGTGTGCGGTCTGCAGATGATCAGTCACGCAAGCAAGCAGACTCTATTAAAAAAAAACCAAGTTAACATTTCCCCTAAATGTTGCTGTTGACCATAAGGATCCAACACAGAGAGTGCAGAATGAGCAGGAATCTATCCACCGCTTTCCCCTTTTCCATCTCCAGATAAGAGGGAAAACACAAATCAAGGAGGACATCTAGGCTGGAGGGCTGGGGAGATGCTTGGTCGGCAAAGCGCTTGCTGTGCAAGATTGAGGGCCTGAGTTCAAGGCCCCGAATCCACGTAAACACCTGGGCTGGTGGTGCACACTTGTAATCCTGTGACTGGAGAGATGGAGACAGAATTCCTGGGTATTTATTGTTCATAAACCTCACCTAATGGGCAAGCCCCAGATCCCAGTGGGAGACCCTGTCTAAAAATTAAAGGTGGGTTGACCTCTGACTTCTGGTTTCCACAGGGACACATACTTGCATACATGCATGCATCGCAAAGAGAAACACACACAGCCCACACATGTACCCACACTTACATACACACATGTACCTCAAAGAGAAACACACACACACACACACACACACACACACACACACACACACACACACACACAGAATTCATAGGAATTCAGTGTGCAGACCAAAGCCATGACAATTCTTTAAAAAAAATTTGAAAAGATGTATTTTATTTTATGTGAATGCGTGTTTTGCCTGCATGTAAGTATGTGCATCTTGTGGGTGCCTGGTGCCCACCAAGGTCAGAAAAGGACTTTGGATCCCCCTCAGATTGAAGTTGTGGATGGTTGTGAGCCAACACGTAAAGGCTGAGACCTGAGCCTAGGTCGTCTGCAAGAACGCCGAGTGCCCTTAAGTGCTGAGCCATCTCCTCAGTCCCCCAACACAAGAAGCCCTCGAAGCCAGTTCTCAGGGTAACTGGATGTCAGGCAGCAGTTGCTAGTCACACATGCACTAGCATTCTCAACCCCTAATGTCTTGAATATTTAGAACGCTTGCTTAGGCTGCACAGCGCCAAGAAATAAAATAGAATTATTTTAATAAAGGCGATGTTGGGACGTGCCCCTGTGATTTAGAAAGCCCATTTCATGGTGTGTGTTGGAACGAGACGTAATGAATTTGGAAAGTCTTTGGTCTCTGGCTGAGGCTGCATTAATGATATTAGAATATTAAATATAATGGTCTTACTCATTCATTATCCTCACGTTCGTTTGGAGACCTTGTCTTCAAGGAAGAACCGTGTCCGGGGCGGTAAATGATTAAAGCACGGAAGATTGAGGATGAAAGGCGTGAACTTGGAGCTGGCTCTTTGTTTTGGATCCTAGTCACTTCTTGGATCTTCCCTCCCTTCCCTCCCTTCCCTTTGAAAGGCTTGGGCTAATTCCCTCCTGTCATTCACTAACTTTATTGCTTCCACAGGTCTGGATTTATGTTCTACCCCAAGTCAATAAAAGTGAACTCATTCTCTGGTGCATTAGACCCGGTTCCTCTCATCCAACTCCAGTTTTGGTACCCGCAGCCCGTAACCATGTATTATGGATTTCAAAATAACGAGACGGGGAGTGTTTAGATGTTCACGTCGTGGAGAAGCGGATCGCTTCAGTGTGATCATTACCCACTGTGTCTATCAAGTGCTCTTACGTCACTCCACGTGTAAGAAGACGCTCATGCTCATTAAGAAGAGAAGCAGGTGAGGTTTGAGGCCACAGGGGTGTCGCCCTAGCACTGTGAATATAGAGGCAGGAGGATCAGGAGTTTAAGGTTGTTTGTGGCTGCATAGCAAGTTTCAGGTTAGTGTGGTCTACATGAAACCCTGTATTGAAACAGCAATAGTACCACCATCACCATCACCATCATCATCACCACCACCACCACCACAACCATCACCACAACCACCACCACCACCTCAACTATCAGCACCACAAACACCACCACCATCAGCACTACCACCACCACCACTATCATTGTTACCACCATGATCACTATCACCATCACCAGCATCACCACCACCACCACCACTAACAACATCACCACTATCACTGATACCACCGCTACCACTACAACCACCACCGTCACCACCACCACCACCACCACCAAAACCAAACATGCTAAGCATAGTAACTCTCACCTATAATCCAAGGACCAAGGAGGCTGAGGCAGGAAGATCGTGAATTTGAGTCAATTCGGGTGACATAGTGGTACTTGTCTCAAATAAAACAAAACAAGATACCACCACCATTACCACAACAGCAGCAACAAAATACTCCCTCAGAAGCCCCATGGCTGGATTTTGTCAACCTGACAGAAACCCTATCTGGGAAGAGGGAAGTCCGAATTGGGAGAATGTCTTTATACGATGGGCCCGACGGGTAAGCCTTTAGGGTCATGGGGAAGGAGGGAGACAGAGAGATAGGTGGAGGAGAAAGACAGAGATCTGCCATGGGGTAGGTAAAGAACCACACGGGCCGGGAGGAATGAACTCTGGCGCGGAGAGGAACGCGTTCAGATGGAAAGCACGTGCAAGTATTTATGGGGCTATTGAGGGATGGGAAGTAGCCCAGATAGACGTGAGCAAGGCAAACGGCATGGGATGTGGGGCTGGGTGGTAACGAGCTAGCCCAGCCCCAGGTAAAATAAGGCGTATCTAAAAAAAGAAAAATCTATCAAGTGTCTGTGTCTTTTATTGTTTGATAGCGGGTTAAATAAAACCGCTGTAATGATTATAGGCTTTTAATAATAAACATTATTTACATTTTTTTCAAGACAGGGTTTCTCCGTGTTAGCCTTGGCATCCTAGACTCCCTTTGTAGACCAGGCTGGCCTCAAACTCAAAGCAATCCACCTGCCTCTGCCTCCCGAGTGTTGCGATTAAAGGCATGCGCCACCACGCACGGCTGCATTATTAGCTATTTTCATATTTATTACAACAATGATCTCTCATTTGGTCTCTTGCTGGTGTGAATAGACATTTGTTCATTTTCCTCCAGTCACCCACTTCCTCCAACAGAGCCACACCCACTCCAGCGAGGCCACACCTCCTCATCATGCTACACCCTATGAACCTTTGGGACCATTTTCATTCAAACCACCACACTGGGGGAGGGAGAGACATTTTATTTAGACATGTAGCCCCTGGTAAGACGCCCATTTTACCTATAAATAACCCTTCACCCCTGTTCCTTTAACAAAACAGACTGAGTCACCCACAGAAAAGAAAAGAACATGAAAATAGACAGGAGACCAGTTGGGAAAAGGAAAGGGACGGGTGGGCGGTGATAAGGGGGGAAAAAAGAAGGTGATGGTGGTGAATATGACCAAAATAAAGCACACACATATGTGAAAACACGAAACCATTATTATGTATAATAATGAGCTTATAAAATAATATGAGCTAATAAAAGACACACTTGTTTGCTTCCAATATGCATCCACCATTGACAACTGGCCCTTCAGTGATAAGGTTAAGGAAGGACACTTGCTGCCTATTTGCCTATCATCTCATATCTTTCTCTCTCTCTCTCTCTCTCTCTCTCTCTCTCTCTCTCTCTCTCTCTCTCTCTCTCTCTCTCTCCTGCCTATCTAGTGTCTGTCTGATTTCAGTTTTTCATCTATTATGTAACATCTATCATCTCTATTATCGCCAGCCATCTCTCATCTATAACGATCTTACATGTATGCACGCACTCATCATTTGTCTACCTATCCACACACCTGTCTTACTAATGTCCACACATGCACTCTGCTGGGCTGAGCAGGGTTCACACTGAGGTCTGCCTCATCCCTGGTTGGTGCTTTTGCTCCAACACAGGGTTAGCAGCAATTTTCCATAAAGAGCCCTGAAGCGAATCCTTTAGTTGCTATGGTCCCAGCAGCTCCTGCTCAGTGCTGCCCTAGCAGTGCAGAAGCAGCTGTAAGTGATACATAAACAAATATGTATGGACATCTTCTCTAAAAGTATTATTTGCCCCCAGAGGCAGGGAACTGTAGTCACAGGCTGAGGACCTGACAGTCTCTGCTTTCTCCCTGTTGTCCATTTGTGGGAATGAGTCTAGGTAGAAGAAAGTGTAGGGAGAGATGGATGTGCCTCGTACACGATGGCTTTGAGAGGTGGAAGGCAATTTCAGGAGGCAGGAGCAGATGGTGTTCCTGTGAGGTGTGGGAATTGAAGGCCAGGTAAATGGAAATGTGATGGGGATTCAGTCACATAGATCTGGTTGTTAAGTAAAGGTCTACCATGTGGCTCTGACATTCAGTGGAGGAGTAAATAAAAGCAGTTTTTTTTCAGTGATAGAGAGTGCTCACCTCCCAAGCACAAGGCCCTGGGTTCAACCCCAGCCCCAGCCCTGACAAATGAATAAACAAATAAAATACTAAAAACAAAACAAACAAACAAACAAACCACTTCTTGTCTTCAAAACAGGTAGAAATTTGAAAGAGACAGAGCTCTGGAAGGAAATATACAAATGGTACAAAAGGAAGATGGGGGTTTCCAAGGCTTTACTATTTCTATCTTGGGGTTCCAAAAGCTCCCACCCCCTCTTGGAAAGGGTCTGCCTTTCCCCTCAGTTAATCCTTCTTGGAAAATTTCTTCCAGACCCTACTGGAGGCATGCCTTTTAGCTGTTTCCAGATCCAACCAGGTCAACAAGATTAATCATCACAGATGGTTTTGGGAGGTGGTAGGACATTTAAGAATTTGGAGTATGGCCAGGCAGTGGTGGTTCATGCCTTTAATCCCAGGACTTGGGAGGCAGAGACAGTCAGATCTCTGAGTTCCAGGCCAGCCTTGTCTACAGAGTGAGTTCCAGGACAGCCAGGGCTGGGGGTGTGCCTTTAAGAGCTATGTCCTCCCATGCCACAGGCTTTAGGAGCATTGGAGTCCAACTGATCATGGACTGAAACCTCCATAGCTGTGAGCTAAAATAAATCTCTTCATCCTCTGATTTTCCATTTTCAAGCATGTGTGTGTGTGTGTGTGTGTGTGTGTGTGTGTGTGTGTGTGTGTTGTGTGTGTGTGTGTGTGTAGGTCCAAGGCTGATACTGTGACTTATCTTCCAATCAAAGGCAGATATGTGTAGTCTTGTTGGCTGGCTTCTTCTGGGGATTCCCTGTTTCTGCTTTCTGAGGCTGGACTTACAGATGAGTTGCCATGACCACCCAGCATTCACTTGGATGTTGGTGATCTGAATTCTAGTTTTAATGCTCAGCAAGTGTTTAGCCACTGAGCCACCCAACCACCTTTTCTCTTTTTCAAGGATTTGTGAAAGTTTCTCTCTTATGTGTATGCATGTTGGATAAACTTAAAAAAAAAATCATATATAATTACATCATTTACTTCCATTCCCTTTATTTCCTCAAATTCCTGTACTCCTCTTCTGTGTGTGTGTGTGTGTGTGTGTGTGTGTGTGTGTGTGTGTGTGTATATACATACACACATACATACATTCTACTGAGTCTGTTCTGTGTATGTATATGATTTCAGAGATGTCCACTTAGTAATAAGTAACAAAAGGTGGGGGAGGGGGTTGTCCTTCCTGGAGGAAGACTCCTTTTTTCTACTCTCAGCATCTTTTAGTTGCCTGTAGTTCTTTGTTTAGGGGCGGGCCCCTGTGATATTTACCCTTTGCAAGCTAACATGTCTACTGCTGTGGTCCTTGTTCGTATCATGTTGAAGCAGCCATATTGTTGAAGCGTCATGGCTGAAGCTTGCCTGTGACTCTTAGAAGGCACAGTCCCATGTATTTTCTGGTCTTCTGGATCTTGCAGTCTTTCTTCTGAAATACTACCTGAGCTGTCGGAACAGAATTATGTTGTAGATGTCTTCATTATGGCTACACAGCATCAAATAAGTTGTTCTCGGCATTTTGGCCAGTTGTGGTGAAATGACTAATGTGAAATAGTTATTGACAACCATGTTGATCAAAGCCAACCCAAAATAAAGGTTGGGACAACATGGCGTTATCTTAGTCATTACAGTGGTTTCCTGTAATGGTGTCTGTAGCAAACAGAAGTGATTGCTAACTTTTGGTTATTAACTCATTTGGACTGAGAAGGGCCCAGGAGACACAAGCTTCCTTGTTTAACCATGAATTTCATATCATGGTAGAGGTAAACACCTGAAGCCAGGAGCCAATCAAACCTTTCTTCTTCTTCTCTTTTTAAAAAAGTGATTGTCTCATGCATTCCATCACAGTGCTGAAAAGATGACTTAAGACATTAAGTGGGAGAGTGTTATCAAAGATTTTTCCCTTCTCAGAGCCCCAAGGAGGGATAAGACCAATGGTTGCTTCTTGAGCAAAGAATCAGAATGAAACAAGCATTTCCCATCCTACCCTACTATAGTTATTCTTTTTTGGTTGTTGTATTTCCTCCAAATCGAAACATTCCCTCTTGGAAGGAGGATAAAGGCTCATAAACCTCAGGAAGTAAACAAAGTTCACAGAAAGCTAAAGCTAACAAGACACACAGGGCCTCTCCCGAAGGCTGTGGAATAGCAAACAACTGCTTGGGGCTAAGATTCTACCACAGCGACTGAAATCGCACAAGTAGCTTCAAGGATGCAGATTTCATGAGTTGTGAGACATGCTAGGGTGGGCTCTTGGTAATGTATCTGCCTTTGAGTCATCTCTGCTCCTGTAAGTAGCTCCTCACCCATGCCTCTGTTAGTAAGTCAGAGAAATGTATTGGTTTACCAAGTTGGATTTGGATTTGGGTAGAATCATTACTTTGGTTTGTCATGGGATCTGTATCTGGGGGTGAGTGGATATTCACATCTCCCTGGGAAAAGTCTCACACAATGTGCATATGTGTGTGTGTATCTGACTGGGGAGGCCAGAGGCCAATATTGGATGCCGTTCCTCAGACACTGTCCACCATGGTTTTTTTTTTTTTTTTTTGAGACAGTGCCTCTCGATGAACCTGGAACTCACCAAGGACAAATCAGCAAGCACCAAGGATCTGCCTCTTTGCCCCTCAAGTACTAGAATTACAAACATGCACCATGTGTGGCTTTAAAGAAAACTAAACTCATATCCTTGTGCATATAAGATGTCCTAGTTAGTGTTAACTGTCAGCTTAACACAGCCTAGAGTCACCAGGTCAGGCGGGTCTGGGTGAGTGTCTTTTGGGATTTGTCTTGATTGTTAATTGGTGCAGGAGGGTCCAGCCCACTGTGGGCGGTACCATTTCCTAGGCATGTGGTCCTGGGGTGTGTAAGGAATACATCTAAGCACAAGCCCATGAACATTCATTTATAGGTGCTGCTTCAAGTTGGAGTATGACTTGGAATTTTAAGCTGAATGAACCCTGTCCTCCCCTAAATTACCATTAGCTTGTGTTTTATCATAGCAGCAGAAAAGAAACTAGAACACCAACTCAACCTTCTCTCTGTTGCCCACCCCCACCCCACCTGTTTCTTAAGAATCCCCTTATAGTGGACATGGTTTTTGAGAGGCTGAATCTTGTATCTATTTGAAAGAGTTAACACATCCCATTTGGAAGAAAGAAAGAAAGAAAAAAAAAATACAACCCAACCATGTGGTGACAGAGAATTTGTTCTCTCCTTTGGGCAACAGCTACGGGATTCCTCGCCAATTAGAAGCATCTGGTCCTCACAGGAGATGCATCCCTGGTTGAGCTGGCAGGTACCTATGGATGTGACACTCTGTGAAGTTCCTGATGGCCCATCTGTGATGTCTTCCCTTCCCAGAGACTGGGGCCCTCCCTCCTCCTCTCCAACGAGCCCGCTTTTCGTTTGAAATATTTTCAAACACTTAGAACAGGAAAAGCATGGCCACCTCTAGTATCCTACCTACTTCTCCTCCTCCTCCTCCTCCTCCTCCTCCCCCTGTTCTTTCTCCTCCTCCTTTTAAATAGAGATGAGAGTGAAACTACAATTTGCTTCTCCAAATCTATTTCATTGTAATTATTTTTAGATGTATTCATTTTTTTAATCGTGTGTGTGTGTGTGTGTGTGTGTGTGTGTGTGTGTGTGTATGTGTGTGTGTGTGTGCATGTGTACATGCTCCATATGTATAAAGGTGCCCTCAGAGGCTAAATGAAGGCTCAGATCCCCTGGAAGTGGCATTACAGAAGGTTATGTGAGCTTCCTGACATGGGTGCTTGGATTCTAATGGGTCCTCTACAAGAGCAGCAAGTGCTCTCAGCCACTGAGCCATCTCCCCATCCCCTGGTCTTTCTAAGGTTAACCAAAGCAGGGTATCTACATCAGTCTTCCTCATGAGTGGCATTTATTTATCTGTACCTGAGTGTATGTCTGTGCCACAGGGCACATGTGGAAGTCAAAGGATAACTTAGAGGGATTGTTCATTTTCTTCTATTATGTGTGCCTTTGGAGGAGGGTGTCAAATTCAGATACTCAAGCTTGGTGGCAAGCAACCTTTTTCCGCTGAGCCAGCTGACTGGCCCACTGCCCATGATTTATTGAGCAGTTATATACGCTGGGCTCTGTGCCCAACATTTTACATGCATCATCTCCTTTAACTATCAAAACAACTGTGTGAGAGTGTCAGTGCCATTAGCAGCCCATTTACAAAGAAGGAATGCAGATTTCCAAAAAATGCAGCTTCCTCACTCCAATGTCATGTGGCGCCTAAGAGTTTCAACAAGGATCCCAACACTTTGCTGTCAGCGTTCATCACTCATGCTGGCAGATTTCTAAGTCTCTCTCTCTCTCTCTCTCTCTCTCTCTCTCTCTCTCTCTCTCTCTCTCTCTCACACACACACACACACACAGAGACAGAGACAGGGAGACAGAGAAAGAGAGACAGAGAAAATGTTTTCTTCTTGCCTCTCCCTCCTACTAAGAGGCAAGTCGCTGCTCCAGGATCCCTGAAGCTAGCACTTTCCTGAACACCCAGACTGTCCACTGTGCCCCTTTCCAGGCAGACAGGCCTCTCTCCCGAATTCTTTTATACCCGTGGCTGTGATATCATATTTATTGCTGTGATAAAACTCCCTGACCAAAAGCTACGTAGAAACAGAAAAGGGTTGGCTTGGCTTCTAGGTCATAGTCCATTTTTTCAGGGAAGTTGTGGCGGGAACTCAAGCAGCCAGTCACATTGCATCCACAGACATGAGCAGAAAGAAAGGGCCGCACCCATGCTGCCTGCTGCTTCTTGCTAGCTAGCGTTCATCCAGCCTTCTCCTGCCTCATACAGATTAGGGCCATCTGCCTCAATCATGGTGCCACTTACAATGGGCTGAGTCTGCCTACAGCAATTAGCAATCAAGACAACCGCCCCCCCCCCACATGTACAGAGGCCAACGTGGTGGTCTAGGCAGATCCCCAATTAAGGCTCTCTTCTCGGGTGAGTCTTTCTAGGTTGTAAGTTGACCTTTCAAACGAACCATTGCGTTGGCCAGTCTTGTGAATGCAGCCTTTCATTTCTTTCCAGTCTAAACCTTATTAGCCAGCCTGCTCTCCAAATGGACTCTTGAATGAATGGGCAGGAAGAGATTGAGACGCAGCTGTTATTCAGGCACACGATTTTCACTCATTGACGGGAAAGAAAAGGCTTGGATGTTAATGGAAAATCAAGAATTCTACAGATGAGCCTCACAGCCTCCTAGCAAAGGCTCAGAAATTGGAGAACTTTAGTGTTGCCCAGCTTGCGGTCTTTTATTTTAAACCACAGTGGGATTAAACAGGGATGGTAGCAATCAAATACATGCATTATTTTCCCTAAATAGAGGATGCGCCCAGCTACTTCCATTGCCTTTCAATTTCAAATGTGATTTATCCAAATCCCCCAATTTAAAGCAACAGATCCGCTCTAAATAATAGACTACACAACCTCCTGCCTTCCCATGAAAAGATAGAGGTTGTGTGAGTGAGTACAGGTATGTGGATATGCATTTGTATGCATGTGCCTGTATCTGTGTTTATACATGCACACTTGTGTTTGTGTATTGTGGAAGTATATGGATTTGTGTGCAAGCATGTGCGTGTGTTTATATTGCAGACCTATGTGTATATTGTGGGTGTGTATGCATTTGTATGCACATGTATGTGTATGTTGTGCATCTATGTGCATTTATGTGCATGTGTATATTTTTGTCTCTTTATATGTGTATGCTTTTATGTACATATATTTGTTTGCTGTGTATGTATATGTATTTGTGTGCAGGCATGTGCATCTGTTTATACGTGGATGTGTGTTTGTGTGTTTTTATGTATGTGCAAATGCAAGAATATGCATGTGTGTGTGTGTGTACATGCTCATGCCTGTGTGCATATGTGTTCATATGTACATGTACTCATATGTATATGTGCATATGTATATATGTATGCGTATGTTACTAACTTATATGTTACTATGTCCAAAACACCTGACAGAAGCAGCCTTAGAAAGAGATGTTGATTTTTAAGAAAATTTCTAATGTTGGATTTTACCAATAAAGACTTGGGAGCCAGATGCTGGGTGAAGGAATGCTGTCCAAGAGAGGCAGAGAAAGCACCCACTTGACCTTCCTCCTCAGCTGATGTCCCAAAAGGAAGGCCCTTTCCCATGCTGCCTCAAAAAACCCTTCAAACTGAGTGTCCCTCTCTTCTACTTCCTGTGCATCTCTCTATCCATCCTCCTGACTTCCTCTTACTCTCTATGGTTTTTTCTTCTGTTAACTGGTTGCTTGTTCCACCTCTTGACCTATGGTTGACTTTTTTCAATCCTGTTTACAATATTGAAGCAAAAAGCTCTTGGATTAAACGTGTGTGCTAAGGCTGAGCCACACCACAACTAGACAGAGGTCTTCCCAGTAAACAACACAATCTTGAGGCTCACAGTGTGATCAAATGTTCTGCAACAGGGGGAGGTTTATTTTGGCTCAAGGTTTCAGGAGATACAGTCCATCATGGAGGTTGTGCTGGTTAGTTTTAACTGTCGACCTGACACAACCTAAAATCACCTGGAAGAGTTTTATTGACTGATCTTTCAGATTGAGAGACTGTCTTGACTGTTAACTGACTGAGCCCACTGTGGGCAGCACCATTCCATAGGCCGGTGGTTCTGGGCTGTGTAAGAATGGAGGATGAGTAATGCCTGAGAGCATGCAGGCAGCATGGGTGCATTTGTTTTTCCCTGCTTTTGACTATAGCTCCTTTGAGTTCTTGCCTTGATTTTTTTCCTCCCCTTTCATCCTAACGTTACAGTTCTTCATTAAAGGCAGGTCAAGGCAAGAATTCAAAGCATCATATCTGCAGGCAGGCAAGAGGAGAGAGAGAGAGAGAGAGAGAGAAAGAGAGAGAGTGAGAGAGAGAGAGAGAGAGAGAGAGAGAGAGAGAGAGAGAGAGAGGTATCCATGCTGCCTGTTTGCCTGTTTCCTTTGCTCTGCTAGCTTTCTTTACTCTTACGTGGTCCATGGTACAGCCCATGAAACAGTGCTACCCATAATCAGGGTGGGCCTCCCTACCACAGCCAACAGTTAAGCCAACCCCCTGCAGATGTGCTCACGGGCCAACCAGATCTAGATAATCCTCTTCCTGGGTGATTCTAGGTTGTGTCAAGTTGACAGTGACAGTCAACCAACACGTTACTGCCACTGACCTAACCTAGATCATTCCTAACAGGCATGTCTTAGTAGGCTGTTGCCTAGCGGTTCTAGACCCCGTTAAATTGATAATAGAGAATAAATATCATTAATCCCTTGTCTATACAAGTCCCACTGCTGGGATGATGTATTTCCTCTTCCTTCTGCTATTAAAAGAAGCACCGCCTTTCCAGATTGGCAGAGCACAGATTAAAAAAAAAATGTTTTGGAAAGATTCTTTGAAGTTGGAAGATTTGCTTTCTGTGGAAACACTGTCTTCTCACTGCTGTGTTCTGCAAGACTCTGCTAGGCTGTGACATTTTCAGGAAGTTGCTACCTCTCCTGGAAAGTGGAGGTGCTTCATAGATGTGCAGCGAACCAGTGCATGGGTGAATGCCTGTGTGGTAGGTCTGCGGCAGTTGATCTCCACTGTTAATTTGATAGGACCTAGAGTCCCCTAAGAATCAAAACTCTGGGCGTGCCCATCAGAGTTTCTCGCTTGAGTTAACTGAGGTGGGAAGACCTTCCTTAAGTGTGAAGTGGCACCATCCCATAGGCTGCTGTCCTGGACTGGGTAAGAAGAAGAAGAGAGCCGAATACTAGCGTTCATTTCTGTGCTTCCTGCTATAGTAGGCTGTATTAGTTTGCTCCTGCTGCTATAACAAAACTAACAGAAATGGACCTTTTCTGGAGGTTGGAGGCCCAATGTCAAGATGATGGCTGGTTAGTTTCCTTGAAGACCATTCTCCATTGCTTATCGTTGGCTGTCTTCTTTTTGTGTGTGTATATATGTGCATATTTTATGTATGTAGGTACACATGTGTATATAGCGGCGTGTGTGTGTGTGTGTGTGTGTGTGTGTGTGTGTGTGTGTGATGTAGAGGCTAGAGTACACTTAGCTTTTGTTACTCAGGAATGCTATTCACTTTGTTCTTTTGACAGGGTTCTTGCTGGCCTGGAACTGGCCAAATTGATTATGCTGGCTAGCCAGGGAGCCCCAGGGAGCCCTAGGGAGCCAACTCTCTGTTTCCCAGCATGCCACCATGCTCAGCCTTTTATCTTTAATGCCAATTCCTAGGATTGAACCCAGGTCTCACACTTGTGAAGTCAGCTCTCTGTCCACTTATCTGTCTCCCAGCCTCCAGGTGGCTGGCTGCTCCCGGTGTCCCATCTGTCCCTTTTCCATGTGTATTTGTGTAATAATTCCCTAAAGGACACCAGTAAGGTTGGCCTGGATCCCACCCATATGACCTCATTTTACCTAAATCACCTCTTTAATGACCTGAGTTTTGTATATTCAATATACCCAAATCTGGGGGGCTGTCATTTTAGTGTATGAATTTGAGGTTAGTTATAGCTACCTCAGAGGGCACAAATGCAGGTTTCTCTTTCTTTTTTTTTTTTTTTTCCGTTTTATGAGCGGTTTGGAACGCTTTGCCATGCTCATTTTCTTGGCCCGTGATGTGTTCTTAATGGCATTAATTCTTCCTCTGAAGGGCCTCTAAATATAGATACCATCTGCTGCCAGGCAGTGTGGTTATCACTGATCACCCACTCACCAATTGCTTCCTTACACGCACAGAGGAGGAAAAGCTGTGGGATCCCAGGGAAGGCGTGTCCTCCATGAGGCTCTTAAGTCAGCAAGGATCCGCAGAAAAAGCCTGTAGTCAAGTGAGACTCTAGAGCTTCCAAGAAGGTGGACAAATGCCCAGACTCCAACACCCTGCCATTATGGGCTGGAGAGATGGTTCAGCACTTAAGAGCTCAGACTTTTCTCGCTGGGGACCTGAGTTCAGTTCCCAGTATCCATGTTTGATGGTTCATGACGGCCTGTAACTATAGTACCAGAGCATCTGCTGCCTCTGGCTCCTGTGGTACCACATTCACGTGTCATATCCCCCGCCCCCGGACATGCCAATTACATAAATGAAAAGAAAATAACTATTTACAAAGATTCTACTATTATTGACTCTTTGATATTTGCGTTTTGCTCATTGACATAGAGATGGGAGCTCCGTGCTGGCTAATTTTATGTCAACTAGACATAGGCTAGAGTCGGCTGACAGGAGGGATC
The DNA here is from genome assembly GCF_964271855.1 of Acomys minous. Lineage (NCBI taxonomy): Eukaryota > Metazoa > Chordata > Mammalia > Rodentia > Muridae > Acomys > Acomys minous. Next base: position 75,577,585 of record NC_140498.1, read on the forward strand.
CTAATTGAGAAAATGCCACCATAGGCAAGCTGGTAGAGCATTGTCTTAGTTATTGCTGGGGGAGGGCCCCTGCCCACTGTTGGTCGTGTCATCCCTGGGCTGGTAGTCCTGGGTTCTATAAGGAATCAGGTTGAGCAAGCCAGTGAGCAGCACCCCTCCATGGCTTCTGCATCAGCTGCTGCCTCCAGGTTCCCGGCCTGCTTGAGTTCCTGTCCTGGCTTCCTTCGGTGATGAACAGTGATGTGGAAGCAGAAGCCAAATAAACCCTTTCCTCCCCAACTTGCTTTGGTCATGATGCTTCATCACAGCGATAGGAACCGGAACTGACAGGCTCTTTCTCTTCCCTCCCGAGCTGCACATGAGCACAAATAGCGGTGGAAGTTTCTGCTCATAAAACAAACACACAAAATAGGGCCACGGAGACAGTTTGGTTTGCAAAATGCTTGCTGTACAAGCATGAGGACCTGAGTTTCAGTCCCAACCCAAATGAAAAAGGTATAGGCTGGAGAGATGACTCAGCCATTAAAGGCTAGGCTAAAAAAAAAAAAAAAAAAGCCAGATATGGTGGCACATATTTGGGGCCTGGGAGAAGGGGGATTCACGGGACTCATTGGCTATTCAATCTTGGCAAGTTCCAGGCCAGTGAGAGACCCTGCCTCAAAATAAAATAACTAAGGTGGACGGTACCCGAGGAATGCCACAAGTTTGGCTTCTGGTTTACACAAATGGGTATGCGTGCACATCCCATATGTAACACACACACACACACACACACACACACACACACACACACACTTCTTATAGTGGAAAGTGTCCTCTGCCAGTGTAGATTGGCACCTCCACACTGGTTAAGACTGCTCACCCCACAGAGATGAGATGGCCCCATGTATGCTGTCTGTTTATGGGACAGCGCCCTCAGCTCTTCAATGGCCGATCTACTGCCTGTTGGTATTCCAGCAACCCTCGCCGAGAAGTACAACTTGGCTCTGCCATTAATTCTTGTAAAGTTCTAGATTTCAGTTACCGAGTTAATCACCTTTTGCCATATTGCCCCCATTAAAGACATCTTCGTTATGAAATCAATTTGTCAGTACCGAAGAGCTGCGCAAGACGGAAGAATAATTGTCCTAGGAGCTCCCTGCTGCCAGCGTGCTCTCTTTCTGCATTTAGGTTTGTTTCAGATTCAAATCCCTCATTTAGTAACCATTCGTGAGTCACTCAGCATTAGATTACAGAGGTCACAAAGGTGACCCTTAATAGCTCTAATATTAAAAGCTTTAATATTTTAAATCTTTCTGTCGCTGTGAGAAACGTCTGAGGAAAAACATGTAGAAGTATAGATTTATTTCAGACCATGATGTCAAGGAGAGCCCTTCTTTGACAAGCTCTGTTGGTTCGAGCCTAACGTGAGGCTAACCGTCATGGTGGTAAAAGTTGTGTGGTGGGAGCTGCTCACCTCGTGGCCGACAGGAAGTAGAAAGGAGAGACAGGAAGTGGTCAGGAATAAGATACTTTTCAAAATGATCTACTTCCGTCACTGAGGCTCTGCCTTATGATACTCTTTCCCCTCCCAGTACGGCCTTCAGGTTTTGGCCTCATTAATGGATTAATCTGCTGAGGAAGGAAAAACCCCTTATGAGCCAATCACTCTCAGCAGAACCATCAGCTGGGGACTAAGCCTTTAACACGTGAGCCTTTTGGGGGAGACGCCAGGTATCCAAAGGACAACAAGAGGCAAATCAGGTGTAGTCTCTCCCTTTAGGGGGTCACAATAGAACATTAGAAAATGAATAAATTCTATCAGATGGGCAAGCTCTACAGTTGGGTGTGCCCCAAATGCTACTGAGGCATAGGGGAGGATGAGGTGATGAATCGGGAACTCTTTATAGATGAAGTGAAAATTTAAATTAGACCTTCCAGGATGCATAAGATGTTTGCCAGCTAGAGGCTGTGCTAGTTGGCTTTCAGCTGCTGCGACAAAACACTGGAGAAGATACTGCTTAAAGGAAGAGAGATGTGCTTTGGCCCAGGTTTCCGAGATTTTGGTCTATGGTTGTTTGATACCATTGCGTTGGGTCTGTGATGAGGCAGAGCATCGTGGCACGAGGTGGAAGGAAATTGCTTATTTCATTGCATTGAGGAAGAAGAGGCGAAGGAGGAGGGAGAAGGAAAAGGAGCTGAAGAAGGAATGAGAAAGACAGAGAGAAGGGAGGAAAGAAGGAGAGAGGACGCTATAGAGGGACTTTCAGACACACTAGTCATATAAATAATGGTACAGGGGGCTGGAGAGATAGCTCAGAGGTTAAGAGCACTGTCTCCTCTTCCAAAGGTCCTGAGTTCAATTCCCAGCAACCACATGGTGGCTCACAACCACCTATAATGAGATCTGGTGTCCTCTTCTGGCATTCGGGCAGAATATTGTATAAATGATAAATAAATCTTAAAAATAATAATGTCACAGAGGCTCTTAAAAGATTTTTAAAGCTTAGGCCTTTTAGCTAGGGCAGTCTCCCAGCCAGCTACCAAACTTAACTTGACTAGTCCTGACACTATGTCCTGCCACATGGCTAGCTCTAACTCTCTGCCCTGCTCTGGACTGTCCATTAGCCTCCGTGTCTGCTGGTGAATCTCCTGCATCTCCTTTCTCCTGCATCTCCCTCTGTCTCCGTCTCTATCTCCTCTCTCTCTCTCTCTCTCTCTCTCTCTCTCTCTCTCTCTGTCTCTGTCTCTCTCTCTCCCTCTCTGTTTCTGTCTCTCCTGTAACTTCCACCTTCTACCTCCTGCCTGGCTTTTGGTCATCAACTCTTTATTACAAATGAGGCAAATGAGGACAGACAAACATTTACAAAATATAAGACCAGCGATGGCCATAGAAACGACAATACCGGGATCCGGCTAGAACTTAGCTCTCTGCCGGTTTAGCAATTGACAACTGACTATACAGAGACATGCCTTCACACAATGTGCCCAATAGAGAGCATTATGCCCTTAATTTTTTTTTTTTATTATTTCTATGTGTATGTGCACGTGTCTGTGCAGGTGCATGCCACATGTGTGCTGGTGTCCTTGGTGGTCAGAAGAGGGTGTCAGATCTCAGGACACTAGAGTTACAGGCTGCTGCGAGATGTCTGACATGGGTGCTGGGAACAGAACTGAGGTCCTCCCGGAGAGCAGCAGGTGCTCTTAACCACTGAACCATCTCTCCAGCCTCAAGAGAGTATTTAGTGGTTTATGTGTTCCTGTGTGGTGTGCATGTGTGTGAGTGCATGTATGAGTGTGTCCATGTGGACACCTGAGGTCAACATCAGATGCCTTTATCCACCTCTCTCATATTCATATATATATATATATATATATATATATATATATATATATATATATATATCTCAGATGCCGTTATGCACCTCTCTCCACTCTCTCTCCACCCTCTGCACCTAGAGCTCATCATTTTTGGTGAGCCTCACTATCCAGTTTCTCGGGGATCCCGCCTCTCTGCTTCCTATCCTGAGATCATAGATGGGTCACTATGCCCACTTGGCATTTACATGGGTTGGGAACTCTGTTTCTCATTCTCTCATGCCCCGTGCTTGCTTGACCGAAGCCTTACCCGCTGAGCCGTCTCAAAAGAGAGCATTCTTTTGGTTCTAGGGAGGCTAAGGAAACCTCACTGAACTGTTAATGGCCTGTGGCATTCCGGATGTGACGTTGGTTCTATGGGATGCTACATACATGTGCTCAGGGTACGTATAGGGGGTGATCATGACACAAAGCTTGAGAGACACCATTATTGTCAACCATCTGGGCAGACTGACATCTTTGTTTTTGTGTGCATGTGGGCGTGCATGCATGTGAGTGTACATGCACACTTGCTTGTGGAGGTCGGAGGACAATTTGCAGGAGTCGGTTTTCTTCTTCTGCCACGTGCATCCCAGGGATGGAACTCAGGTCACCGGGTGTTTACCCACGGAGCCATCTGTCTGCGCCCGGCCTTCTCCTTTTAATGGCTGTGTATTCTCTCCGTGGTATGGGTGGACCATTAAGTATTTGGCTACTTATTCAGCTATTTATTCTGTGTCCAGATTTTTTGCTCCAGGGTGACTACTGCTGTTCACAGATGGCAAGTTTCATTTCTATGCCATTGCTTTGTAGAGTAGAAATTTGGGTCACAGGAGATCCAGTTTTAATTTTGTGATCAATGCTACCAGCTTGCTTTTCCCAAAGGCAGAAACACCTCATGTTGGACTCTCTCCCTTACCAGGAACTCATGCCAGGTGTGAGTGGTGTCTGCAGTTTCAATTTGCATCTCTCTGACTAGCAGCCAGTGCAAGCATCTTCTCAGACACAGAGCAGTCCTGTGGCTTTGCTCTTGACATATATTGTTGACTCTGTTTTCCACTGTGGCATATATCATTTCTTGTTAATTCCCAGGAGCTCTTTATTTATTGCAGATGTTCACATTTGCACCATAACTGCTACTCTAGTTTCTTTCTGTTGCTGTGGTAACACTGTGACTAAAGCAGCTTAAGAGAGGCAAGGGTTTTCCAGCTCACACACACTAGGGGTTGCAGTCCATTCGCGAGAGGAGTCAGGGCAGGAACTCGAGGCAGGAACCGTGGAGGAATGTTGCTGCCTGGCTTGCTCACAGGCTCAAGCTCACCTCTCTTTCTTACAATAGCTCGGGACCATCTGCCTAGGGAATGGTGCTGCTCACAGTGGGCTGGGCTCTTCTACATCAGTTAACGATAAAGGCTCTGCACCCCCAAAGCCACGTCCAAAGCCACGCCCAATTTGATATCCTCTACTGGGACTTCCTTCTCGAGTTGACGCTAGGCTGCATCAAGTTAACTAGCTTGGACAAATGCTTCATCTTTCTCATTCATGTCTTTATTGACAATTTTTTCTTGCTTAAAATTCACAGAATCCTCGTGTTTAACTTTAGTTTACAGTTTTGGGTTTTTTTTTTTTTTGTTTTTTTTGTTTTTTGTTTTTTTAAGACTAGATTAGGAGAATGGCTTTAACTCTCAAACTGTGAATGCAATCTCATAGATATTCTTGGGAACGTTTTGTTTTCACTTCCTTGTTTTTGGCTTTTGATTCACAAGTGATGGTCGGGGAAACGGCTCACTTGGTAAGGAGCTTCTTGCTCAAGCATGAGGACCTGAGCTGGATCCCCGAGGCCCATATAAAAAGCCAGTGTAGGAGCAGGAGCTTGTGACGCCGGCGCTGGGAGGGAGGCAGAGGCAGGTGGATGGATCCCTGGGGGTGTGCTAGCCAGCCAGACTAATTTATTTGGTGAACCTTAGGACCCCATCAGAGACTCTGTCTCAGAAAATTCAATGGCAGCAGCATGGAAGAACAGGATTCATTAACGTCTCTGAGCTAAGCTTCATTTTGAGATGAGGGAGGGGAAAAAAAAACCCAAAAAAACCAAACCAAACCATCTACAGGCATTGTGAGAAATAGATGGCATGTTTGGAGTGACCGTGGGGCGTGCTCTGTAGTGGGTTCTTCATAAATGATACCCCCTCTCTTCCTTTGTTGGCGGGTTGGGAATTCATAGACGAAAGGTGACTTCATATTCTTTGAAGTTTTTCTCACTGAAAGATGGGAAGTGTGGCAGGTCTTCCTGTATCAAGGGGGTGCAGTGAGGCTGGGCATGGTGGTGCACGCCTTTTATCCCAGCACTCAGGAGGCAGAGGCAGGTGGATCTCTGTGAGTTCGAGGCCAGCCTGGTCTAAAAAGAGTCCAGGACATCCAGGGCTACAAGAGAAACCCTGACTTGAAAAACAAAAAGCAAAGCGAAGCAAAGCAAAACCAACCCAGCCCAACTCAACCAACCAACCAATCAACCAACCAAAAAAAAAAAAAAAAAAAAAAAAAAAAAAAGAGGGTACAGTGACTGATGGAGCAATGGAAACGTAAAAGGGCTCCTGTATCTGTGTCTGGGCTCAGGTCTTTAGAGAATTTCAGTTTTCACTTCTTGCTCACAAGGTACTTGGTATGCCTGGAGCCTACAGGCTATGAAGAAACCCAAACAGCCTTGTGTAGAGGTCCGTGTGCAAAGGAGTTAAGGCGCTTAGATAAAAACTCTCTCTGGACTGTAATCTAACAATAACAACATTTTAATTTTTTTATTTACTTGTTTAATTAATTAATTAATTTCTCTCTATATGTGTGGGTCTCATTAGTGCTATGGCACACATGGGGAAGTTAGAGGATAACACTGAAAATAAAATCTCTCTGTGTAGCTCAGGCTGGAAGAAAATGTCCTATATAGCCCAGGCTATCCTCAAACGAGAAGCTATCCTGAACTCTTAATCTTTCTCCTCAGACTTCCAGGTGCTGGGGTTACAGGCGTTCACCGCCCAGCCTGGCTATACCCCACTTCTTACAATTTCTACAATTTGAGGAAGCCCCTGGGACATGAGGTTCATCTGACGGAGAGACACGAGTTATATTTAAAAGCACAGCAAGTCTTCATGTCTCGGAGAGTCTGTTTCTGAGCAGCGGCTAACAGGAACATGTGCATCTTGTGGCATCACAGTGTAAGGATGTAAGTACAAGCAGTGATAGGTGTCAGTCTCTAACATTGTATATCTATTTCCGGGCACCGCCCTTCCACCGTTTCTAGCCAACCTGTTATGGGTGGTCAAGTTGGGGGCCTGAGTTATGTGTTTCCAAGGAGTTGAGAGAGACTCAGACAGATCTGCTGATGTAGTAGAGTAAGGACTGGAGATGGCTCAGTGGGGGAAGCCTACCAGTTGTCCCTCCAGAGGGGGCAACCACAGGCACAAGGCAGCTCACATCCATCTCTAACTCCAGTCTCAGGGGATCTGATGCCCTCTTTGGGCCTCTGTGGGCACAGCATGAGTGTGGTGTACACATACAAGCAAAACACTCGTGCACATTAAAAACAAAGACGGAGTGATTTTAGTGGGACACCCGAGTGAGGGTGCGCAAGGGTCCTTCTCCAGAAGCTACTATTGCCAATAGCTCCTCAGAAAGGGGCGGGGCCTTATCGCCTCCCCACATATGCCGGCATGTTGGCTGACTTGATCTGTACAGGTAACGACCGTTGCTGCGTGCGGAAGACTGGGATAGCCGTGTCATGTCCCGGAGAGCAATTCCAAGCTCTCCTCCCCACCCTCCGGTTCTTACTATATTCCTTTGCACACGTTTTTCCATGATGTTCCCTGAGCCTTGCTGGGGTGGGGTGTGTGGGGATGATATAGATCTTCCATTTAGGGTTGACACTCAATCTTTTACATCCAGCACTCTGATGAGTTATGTAGTTTTCTGGTGACTGCTGCTCGATGCAGAAAAAGGAGCTCAGATGGAGGCTAGAGCCGCCAACGTCTATGGGTAACATAAATATTTATATTTCAACATAAATATTATACTTATGTTTATATTTAAAAATAAATATTTAAACATAAATATTTAGAAAGCACTTGACAGCATGGCCGTTTAACAAAATAACCAGAGCCTGCTCTGCCCTAGGGCCTGAGTCTGTGCTCTGATTGACAGGCTTGGCTTACATAAGTCTTTGCTCACTGTGCACGTGTACATATTTTCCCATGATGCATCTGCTTTTAATCACAGGCATGCCTAATTATGAATAGGCTTAGGATGGCAAATAGGATGTTCTCTCTAAATGTTCACTTAGAGGACACAGTTTGCCTTACTGGACATGCACCCCCCCCCAAACCAGTCTAGGCTGGATGAGGCCGGCCCGCAGCCTCTGTACCTGGTGAAGAGGAATAACACTAAACAGAGTCTATTTAAGTTTGATGGTTGCTAAGGCGAAGAGAAACATTGTCTCAAGAGGGGTGTGACTATGGCTTGATGTGGGTGGGCAATCCTAGGTTGCCAACAGGTGCATGGCTCCGAAAGAGGTATGTTTGCATAGCACGTGTGGGTAAGGGTCTGGGGCTACCGAATGCCGAGTGCGTTAGCAGATGCAAGGTTTGAGCATAGCTCCTGCCAAATAAAGTCCCAGTTTCCTAAACTAGTTCTTATCCTTGCCTGCCTCAAATTGGCACTCAATACCTTTCTTACTTATAGGCAATAAAGTAGATTGGCATTCATTAAAAAATCTTTCTTATTTAAACATTTATTTTTTGCTATTTTAAAATTGTGTGTGTGTGTGTGTGTGTGTGTGTGTGTGTGTGTGTGTGCACGTGCAGGTGCCTGTGGTGGCTAGAGGCGTTAGGTTCGCCTGGAGCTGGAGTTACAAGCAGGGGCTGAAGGTAGAAGCAGCTTTGAGATACCTAACATGGGAGCTGGGGACTGGAACATCAGGAAGTACACTTAACCTCCAAGCCTTTCTCCAGTCATTTATTTATTTATATAAAACTATGTGTATCACCATGCTGGTATACGCCCGTGTGCCTGCTGCTGCCCGAAGAGTCCAGAAGAGGGCGTCGGATTCCATGGATCTGGAGTTCTAGGTGGCTGTGAGCCACTATGCAGTTGCGGGGGGGAACAAATTCAGGTCCCTTGAAAGAGCAGTACACGCTTTTAACTGCTGAGCCACCTCTCCTGCCCACCCATAAGCTGGTGTTTTGAAGGCACCTCTTTATCCCTAGCAGGACGCCTGGGCTCGCTATGGACCAAAAAGGAGACATTTCAGGGACCGGAATAGGAAGCAGCCGTTGGTACTTAGTTGAGGAGGGAGGAATCCTCACCCCTCATCACTCTTTCCGGGACCAGGTGGAAATGGCGCTCTCCTTATAATTAGAGGCCTTCAGACAGGACACCCTTGGGCTTTGGCATCTCCATAAAGAGCTCTTCAGCACAGAGGAGCTGTTGACAATGACAAAAGAGGCAGCGTGACAGAGACCTGAGGGGTCATATTACCTCTAAGAAGGGAGGCTGTAAACAATTCCGTGTCACTTCCCACCTACCAAATTAGCTGGAAAAATAAAAGAGAATTGAGCAGTTGCTGTTAGCATCCTGCTCCGGAGGAGATTGGCTTTTGGTGATCTGTCACCAGCAGCCTCTCTCTCCTTCCCGTCTCAGGGAGCCCCGGTTGACGAGAGGCTCGGGACGTTATTAACGCCACTTTGCGGAAGAGGCTGCACACTCAGACTAATGCCTTATGGCATTCGTTGCTTTCCTGGGGCTCCAAGGATGGAGAGAATGTCCTGAAATAGCAACTCTGAGCTGGTTGTCAAGGCAACAGGATCCATCAGGAGGTACTGTCAGGTGCTGTGTGCTTGGCATTGTGGAGGGATGGGCTGAAAGAAATTGCAAATGTAGACTTTGCCCTCCATGAGCCTACATTCTGGGGGAGGACAAGGGTTTGCTTGTGAATCTATTACGGCCACATATTCTTAACCAAGGAGCACAAGGGCACAGGTGTAGGCAGATATTAACTAGTGTTAATCAGAGGCAGCAGGTGCATCAGGACAGATAATTTCGCAAAGCACACTGGGTAAAATAAAGTTAAACATTGCTGGGCTTCTCTGTGTCTTCAATGAGCTTCGGTGTACTGTGAGAGTCAACGCCTCATTTCCCTGAATTATTTGATTACAGGACTCTTATGGGGCTGGTGAGATAGCTCAGTCGGTAAAGCATTTGCTTTGCAAGTGTGAGGAACTGAGTTCAACCCCCAGGGCCTATGCAAAACAAACAAACAAACAAACAAACAAACAAAAACAACCCATGAGGCAGATCCCTGGGGCTTGTTGGTCAAGCAGTACAGCTTACTTAGCAAGTTCTGGGCCAGTGAGAGAACTTGTTTCAAAACAAACAAAACAAAGTGGATGGCACCTGAGGAATGGCGGTTGAGGTTGTGCCCTGGCCTCCCCAGCACATGTGCACACATTCACACACACACACACACACACACACACACACACACACACACACACACATCTGCATGCCCACAAAAACAGGCACACACATACGCCCTTACAGAAACCTCTTGTGCACAGGGTATTACAGAAGATTAGGGGACCACAGAGTGTTCTTTAGGATCCTAAAGTGGGGCATGTTTCAAAGCAGTGAACAACTGCATTCTTAGAATGGTGGGGAAGCTCAAGAGTGCAGTGGGATTCAGTCATCAACGTCGCTACCGGCTCAGAGAAGCGAGTGTGCACAGGCGAGGAGGGAGTGGCTCTGGGAGAAGGCGCAGAGTGGTGCCTTCCCGATTTTGACTGGGTGGTGAGAGTGGAAGAGTCACTCTTTATAGGGCGGGCTGGTTCTTCCTATGAGAAGGAGGGAGGGAGGAAAGGAGAGAGAAAGGAAGGAAGGGCCAGGGAGAAGAATTTCATGTCAGAGCACTAAAATAATGCTTATGGATGGGTAGCTTATGTTTGTGTGTGTCTGTATTAGTGGATTCTGTTTTTTTCCCCCCACAGGACTGGAGTTCATTACCCAGCCCCAACACGGTAGAGAAAGCATATAATTCCTGGCAGGGGGCGTGCAGCATACAGAAAGACTCACTGTATGGCGGTAGACGAGGAACAGAAAGGGTTCCTGGAACCAGAGCCTATATAACCTTCAGACTGTTGGTGACCCTACTTCCACCAGAGAGGCTCCATTTCCTAAGGGTTCCACAGCCATCAAAGCTGCTCTACAACCTGGAGACCAAGCGTACAAGGTAGGAGGCTCACCGGAGACATTTTAAAACCCTGACAGCATCTCACTGAATTCTACCAAGAGTTAGAGAAGGGAAGACTGTTCTGGGATCTCCTTGCTTCAGGATTACCTTCTCCTGTTTGCATAAATTAGTGCCTTTAACAGCACACCCGGTTACTGCCTCCTTCTAGAAGGCCTTCTTGTCTCTGTCTCTGTCTCTGTCTTTGTCTCTGTCTCTGTCTCTGTCTCTGCCTGTCTCTCTCTCTCTCTCTTTCTGTACGTGCAATTGTGTGGGGCACCTAAGAAGGCTAGAAGAGGGCATCAGATCTCCAGGAGCTAGAGATAACGTGGTAAGAAGCCACTCAGTGTGGATGCTCGAACCAAATTCAGGTCCTCTGGAAGAGCAGCAAGTACTCTGAGACATTTCTCCATCCCTTTGGGAGAAAGTCTATATTTTGAAGGAAGGTTCATTATATCTGTATATCTACATATTATGTTGAGACATGGTCTTTATATGTATGTATATATTGCATAATGCATACATGTAACTATATATATATTTTTTGAGGCAGGATCATACTGTGTAGGCTGCCCTTCAATGCACTATCCTCTTGCTTTGCTTTAGCTTTTCCAATTCTGGGATTATAGGCATGGGGCATCATGCCTGGTTTTGTTCATTTATTCTTACCACCCAGTGCTTGGAGTCTATTATTGTCAATAGCACTGTGATGGTAAGTCTCCATTGTCAGCTTGGCTGCACTTAGTATCACACAGGAGATACACCTTCAAAATAAAGATGTATTTATTGATGCATACGGGTGTTTCATCTGAATGTATGTACACCATAAGAGGGCATTGGCTCCCATGAGACTGCTATCGTGAGCCGCTAAGTGGGTACTCAGGATCTCTGGGAGAGCAGCCAGTGTTCTTTACTACTAAGCTTTCTTTCCAGTCCAGGCAGACACTTCTTTGAGGTGTCTCCTGAGAGATGAAACTGAGATGAAAAGACCTGCCACTGTAGGCAGCACCATCCCTTAGGCTGGCTCTTAGATTGGAAAAGGGGAAAGTGAGCCATGCGCCAGCATCCATCTCTTTGTGTCGTGAATTTTGCCACAGCAATGAGAAAAGAAACAAACAGCCACCGTCCATCAATTCCTGATCATCCATTTCCCCCCTGGCTTTTAAAAATTGTGGTAAAATATAGATAACATTTGTCAAACACGCCACTTTAAAATATGATCCACGGATACTTAATACACGTATAATGTTGTACAACTAAAACCGTTACCCAGTTCCAAATTTCTTCATCACCCTAAACGGAAACTTGGCATCCACTTGGCAATGGCTTCCAGTTCTCCCTCAGCCCCTGGGAGTGTCAGCTTTCAATCTGTATGGATTTTATTTTCTAGATGGCTCTATAAATAGAAGTAGGAGGCAGTTCTTTTGTGACTGACTTGTCTCATTGAGCATCCGTGCAAGCCTTGTCCATGTTGCACAGTGCATCAGAATTTCATTCATTTGCATGAGTGAATGCCATTCCTGTGTGCGGGTAGCCTACCTCTTGCAAATGCATTCATTCATTCATCCATGCGGCACTTGGGTTGCTTCCATCTTTTGGCTCTTGTGAATAATGCTCCTGTGAATTTGAGTGGAAAGATATTGGATGGAGTCTTTTCTTTGGTTTCTTTTGTTCTTGCTGCTGTTCTGAGAATTGAATCTAGGGCCTTGTGCACACTAGGCAAGTGCTTTACTGTTGAACTATGCTCCTAAGCCCTCACTGAAGGATTCTAGGCAGATGCTCTACCACTGAGTCACACCCTAGCCCCTCACTGGAGGATTCTAGGCAAATGCTCTACTACTGAGCCACACCCCCAGCCCCTCACTAGGGGATTCTAGGCAGGTGCTCTACCACTGAGCCACACCCCAGCCCCTCACTAGGGGATTCTAGGCAGTTGCTCTACCACTGAACCACACCCCAGCCCCTCACTGGGGGATTCTAGGCAGTTGCTCTACCACTGAGCCACACCCCAGCCCCTCACTGGGGGATTCTAGGCAGGTGCTCTACCACTGAGCCACACCCAGCCCCTCACTGGGGGATTCTAGGCAGTTGCTCTACCACTGAGCCACACCCCAGCCCCTCACTGGGGGATTCTAGGCAGTTGCTCTACCACTGAGTCACACCCCAGCCCCTCACTGGGGGATTCTAGGCAGGGGCTCTACCACTGAGTCACACCCCAGCCCCTCACTGGGGGCTTCTAGGCAAGTGCTCTACCACTGAGTCACACCCCAGCCCCTCACTGGGGGATTCTAGGCAGTGCTCTACCACTGGGCCATACCCTAGCCCCTTACTGGGGGATTCTAGGCAGGTGCTCTACCATTGGACCACATCCCCAATCTCTCCCAACCTCTGACTGGGGAATTCTAGAGAAGAGCTCTCTCACTGAGCCACATACCAGCTCCTCACTGGGGGATTCTAGATAAGATTTCTTCTACTGAATTGTAGGTAAGTGCTCTAGCACTGAGCTACACTCTCCGCCCCTCTTTGGTTTTTATTTTATTCTAAGGCAGGACGTGTCCAAGATGCCCAGGCTAGGCTTTTAGCTTGAAATCTTCCTTCCTCATCCTCTGAGCTAGACAAGCCTATGCTCCAAGGCATGACTCATGTGGTCCATCCTAACATTGTCATTGCCCCTTACGCAGCAAATGATGCTGCCGTCACAAAGCCTGTCTTTCTGCTTCTCCATTTTCATTCTAGAATGTTTAAAAGCGTTTGGTACCCCACAATCCAGAGCATTGGGGGAATGTTCATAGAATGCTTTAAGAGCTCAGGCCAGGGGCAGACTTCAGAGAAACACACACACACACACACACACACACACACACACACACACACACATAGGCCAGAGGCAGACTTCAGAGAAACACACACACACACACACACACACACACACACACACACACGCACACACGCATGCATGCACACACACACACTTGTGTGTGATGTATTTGTGTTCATGTGTATTCACATGTATGTGTGTGGGTGCATATTTGTTTACATGCATTTGAAGGTAGAGGTTGATGCTGGCTACCATCCTTTGTCTCTATCCACTTTATTTTAGGAGACAGAGTCTCTCAATGAATCTGGAGCTCACTACTTTGGCGAGACCGTCCGGCTAGCAAGCTCCAAACATTTTCTTGCCTCCACCTACCCAGTGCTAGGATTACCGACACACATCAGCGCACCAGACTTTTGGGTGCCAAGGTTCTAATCCAAGGTCCTTAGGCTTACACAGCAATCTCTTTACTGCCCGAACCATCTCTCCTACCCTACCATTGTATTTTATTCTCTTTATCTCATCTGTGTAGGGAATATAGCATATTTGGTACCATAGAGCTTGATGGGTCAAGCTTGTTCCTAAAGTTCATCAAATAAAGTAGCAATGGCTATCTTCAGAGGACTAAAACCACTACTGAGGTTTGTTTATGAGTAGCTCTGATGGGTGCTAAATGGCTGTGATAGTAACGCTGTAGGTACATCCCAGGACCTATTTGCTATTATTATTATTATTATTATTATTATTATTAAAATGTTTATTTATTTATTACTTATGCAGCATTCTGCCTACATGTAGGTCAGAAGAGGACACCAGATCTCATTATAGAAGGTTGTGAGCCACCATGCGGTTGCTGGGAATTGAACTCAGGACCTTTGGAAGAGCAGCCAATGCTCTTCACCTCTGAGCCATCTCCCAAGCCCCCTACTTATTATTATTTCCAGACAGTGGTGAGGTCTAGATGATTGACTTCTGCTACTTGGATTATATCTGTGTCTCTTCTCTCTATAAGTGAGTTACACACACACACACACACACACACACACACACACACACACACACACACTGACATGTTCTCCTGATCCCATGTCTGTCATGCCTTTTCTATGCTGGTGTTTACTGAGATGCATTACTCTGTTTCTTTAGCTTGTGGATGATGTGCCGCTTTTTGGTTAGAGGAACATTGAGGGGATGCTAGCCAGCTCAGGCATGGCCAACATGGCTCTGCTAGGCCTTGCCTTCTCCCTCATTCCTTCCACCTTGCTAAAAGTTAGATCACATTCCTAAAGCTGGCCCTCGAGGTCCATTCCCTGATTTGGCCACTTCCTCCTCCCGCATTTGACTACCAAGGTCCAGGTATCGAAGTATTGAAGTCCACCAATCTAAAGCCCGTTTTGGCTCTCCTAATTAACATGCCCATGTTTCTGTGGATTGAAACATTCTTTCATGGAATGAGGGAAGCTTCTGAAACTCCCAAGCAATGTACAAGAACAGAGGCTCAGGAAACTTATGCAACTTGTTAAGCTCTTCCCCAAAGTTACCCAAGAAACAAACAATTGGTGGGGGAAGGGAGACTCTTGAGTGGTGTAGCTGCCTGCATGTTGTTCAGGGATCTTCAGTACGGTGGATTTCCAGTAATCACCCACGCTGGTGTATGCGGCTTTTTGGTAGTGAAGATGCTCAGGTTACCTGTGCCCTTGTAAGTATCCCCAATAAAGCCACTGGTGCACCAAGAGATACATGGATGGAATTATTTCTCCGGCCTGTTGTTGGGAGCACAGGAAGCTCTGGGTCAGTGTGGGCTGGTGACACTGGCATGCCCATGCCAAGGGCCTCAAAGCCTCAGGCTGACAGGGAAACAGCAATGCCTTCCCCAGGCTAGGCTCAGGGAAATGACAGACCCTTCCTGGACTGAGTGTGAATGCAGGGTCTTCTTCCTCTTTCTATTTAAGGCCTGAAGACTGCTCCCCTACAGAGAGCTGTTCCTACTGCTCTGAGATTAGCTAAACCAGCCTCCTTGATCCAGTAGGATACCACAGACCCTGACTCCTTATTTACCTGGAATAACCTCAATTCCTTCTTCAGCTGTATGCAATAGCCCACCTCTCTGTTCAACACTACAAATAATAAACACTAAGATTCTGGGGATGCTGTGGTTTCTCCATCAGAGAGCCCAGTCTACCCAACCCCAGCATTTCTGTGTGCCCATCTGTCAGACCATCCGTTACTTCTACCATCCCTGTTTGTCCCCAGTCAGGCTCCTCTCTGTAGCCTTGAAAGGACCTGTCAGTCTACCATTCGCCTCCCTGTCTAGTGTGAATTAATGTATTCCACCTGGCAAAGACTCACAACAATGCTTTATGTTCCAGTTACCTCCAAATGCTCCTAGCATCATCACCAGGATCAAGCGCATTGCAAAGGTTCCCTTTCTAAAGGACCAAGGGAGGGAAATGAATTATGGATGCTGAGTGGCGTGTTACACCTCACGTTTGTCAGCCCTATTCTACTCTGGTGTTGAGGCCCTGGGCCCCTAGGAGGAAAGGGAGCAGCCTCGTTCTTCACTTCTGTCTTTATTTTTTTTAATTTAATTTTATTAATTCATTCATATTATATCTCAATGGTTATCCCATCCCTTGTATCCTCCCATTCCTCCCTCCCTCCCATTTTCCCCTACTCCCCTCCCCTATGACTGTGACTGAGGGGGATTACCTCCCCCTGTATATGCTCATAGGGTATCAAGTCTCTTCTTGGTAGCCTGTTATCCTTCCTCTGGGTGCCACCAGGTCTCCCCATCCAGGGGACGTGGTCAAATATGGGGCACCAGAGTACGTGTGAAAGTCAGACCCCACTCTCCACTCAACTGTGGAGAATGTCCTGTCCATTGGCTAGATCTGGGTAGGGGATTGAAGTTTACTACACATATTGCCGTTGGCTGGTGCCATAGTTTGAGCAGAACCCCTGGGCCCAAATCTGCACTTCTGTCTTTAGTAGTAGTTGGCATCTCTTCCATCATTTCCCCTCACCTGCAGTTTCTTTCCCTGGTTACAACACAAAACGAAGACGAGGCTGGAGGGTGGCACTTTTATCCCACCCAACCAACAACCTTTTCTAAACCCGTGTCCAAGGTAGGGGGTCCTATAGTCTGTGTCTGTGAACAGAAACATGAACCCAGTATCTGTAACGCAAAGGATCACTGGACACCGGAGACCAAAAATTGAAGAGGAGGAGGAAGAGGAGGAGGAGGAGGAACCACTAGGAGTGGGCTACCTGAATCCTAGAGAAATCAAGGCCCTTTCAGAGACAGTGGCTCCCAGATTTAGGGCTCCTGTCTGTTCAGAGAGATGAAATGCGTGTGCCAGTAAATGTCACTTCCACTTTTCTCTGAGTGCTTGCCACTCTTCTAACCAGTCAACGGTGAAAACGAACCCGTCAGCCTAGGGCGATGCCCACTCTCGCTTGGTGATGCGGAAGGCGAGCTGAGGTCCCGAGAGGCAACAGACACAGAGACAAGATGTCCCAGGAGAATGCATTGCCTTTCCTTGCCTGGGCCTGGCTTTGCTCAGGGTTCCTGTGCCAGGCACAGAACTCACTCTCCGGGCAACCGTGCGTCTCCACCTGCAGTTCTAGAGAGCCTTAACATGCTTGCCTGCCCAGTGGGTTTTTGTCTGTTGAAAATTTGCACATGTCCTCTGTGCAGTTCCGCCTGCCGTTTGGAATCTACATGATAAACAACAGTTGTCCACCAGTAACCGAAGCCTATTGGCTAACTGTGGCATGGAATGCTTGCCAAAGGAGGCTTTTGATTGGGCCTGGCCCAATCAGGAGAAAATGGGCACGTCAGATGCCGTTTTGTCTCCAACTTGGCTCTGAAGTTAGGAGAGCCATTTTAGGCCAGCCTGCAGTGGAGAGGAGAGACGACCATGGCTCTCCAGGGAACATCACACAAGTCTGAGAATACATTCTGTTGATGTCCTTCCTTCCTTCCTTCCTTCCTTCCTTCCTTCCTTCCTTCCTTCCTTCCTTCTCTTCCCTTCCCTTCCCTTCCCTTCCCTTCCCTTCACCTTCCCTCTCCTTCCTCTCACTCCCGCAGTCTTTCTTTATTCCTTTTTCTTTTCCCAAAGATCTGGCAGACATTAGAGAAATCCAGACAGGGAAAACCTCATGTCCCAACCATCAGCATTGTCTTTATCTTTTCCCCTTTTATTGTTTTGCAGTGCTGGGTTGGAATCCAGGGCTCTACCACTGAGCTACACCCCCAGCCCATCACTGGGGGAGTCTAGGCAGGTGCTCTACCACTGAGACACACCCCAGCCCCTCACTGGGGTATTCTAGGCAGGGGTTCTACCACTGAGCTACACCCCCAGCTCCTCACTGGGGAATTCTAGGCAGGTGCTCTACCACTGAGCCACACCCTAGCCCCTCACTGGGGGATTCTAGGCAGGGGCTCTACCACTGAGCCACATCCCAGCCCCTCACTGGGGGATTCTAGTCAGAGGCTCCACCACTGAGCCACACTTCCAGCATCTTACTGGGCAATTTGAAGCATATATATGAATATAGCTCTGAGCTATATTTAGTTTTAAAGACTTATTTTATTTTAAATTATGCTTATATGTATGTGTGTCTGTGGATGGGTATGTGCGCATGTGGGTGCAGGTGCCTAAGGATGCCAGAAGAGGGCATCACACTCATTGGAGCTGGAGTTACAGGTGGTTGTACACCATCTAGTGTGGGTGCTGGGATCTGAACTTGTGTCCTATGTAAAAGCAGTGCATACTCATAACTGCTGAGCCTCCTACTTAGTCTTGGCCATATCCAATTTTCATTGGAAGTTTTACACCGTGGAAAATAGCAGATAACATATATCCAGGATCTCTCAATCCTAAATCTCTGTTAGAACTACTGTATGCTACTGGATGTTTTCAGAAAGAGTAAGACAACCACTCACTGTGCAATTTGGGATGTATTAGACCCACTATGTGCTATTCAGCGTGCTACTCAAGGATGAACCAACTGACCCTATTGTGTGCTCCAGTGTGCCCTTGGGTAATATTAGTCTGCTAGGTGGTTGCCCTTGTGTATAATTCTAGGATGTCAAGTACTGTCCAAGTACTTAATATATGCTTCTGGGCACATTAGACCAACTATGGCTTTTGGGGTAAATGGTTTGAATGGAGGCTTGCTGACCCCAATGTGCCCTTAGTTGTATGTGCCAAAGCAGTTTGCTAAAGAGGCTAACTTAAACTTTTGATTCTCCCTCACAGAGCTGTTGGTTCAGTTGGATAGGAAGCTCCTATGAAGTATTGTGTGTAGGAAAGTGTGTGTGTGTGTGTGTGTGTGTGTGTGTGTGTGTGTGTGTGTGTACGAGTACATACACATGTGTATGTGTGTGTGGAGGTCAGGCAAGAATCTCAGCTATGGTTCCTAGGTGCATCGTCCCTTTCTTTTATTGAGACAGAGTCTCTCACTGGCCTGGCCCTTGCCATGTAGCCTAGGCTGTCTAGTCAGTGAGCCCCAGGGACCTGCCTCCCTCCCTCTGCTGCCCCAGCACTGGGATACGCATACATTTCACCACACTTGGCCTTTTATTTTTATATTGATCCTGGAGCTTAACACAGGTCCTCATGCTGAGCCTCCTCCAACTCCCAGCTCTCCCTTTCTTTAATGCTTCGCACGCCAGGATCTGATCACGAGGGTGCCTGGCAAAGCTCCTATGCAACATTTAGAAGGAAGACATTTCTGAATGGCCATGTCTCTGCCGTGTTGGGGGGAAGACCTGTTTCCTCTGGGTTACCAGGTCAGTAGCTGAAACACAAAGGACTTCTGTCTGCTCTGAGAGCCGGCCAGCGCCTTCCTTCAATAGCGTTGAACTAAAGAAGCATGGTGTTCAAAGCTGATTGGGTTCATATCTTGTTCTTGGCCTGGGTCCCCAGCGTCTTTCATTTTGGGGGAGGAGGTAGAGCAAGCCCTTCACAGTTTAGCCTGCTCAAGATGCTAATGAGAATATTAGTACCCCCCTCACCTCCATGGCAACACTGTCCAGACCCCCGACCTCCCTCCCTCCCTTCCTTCTAAATCTTCAGAGAGGCCAAATCTGAACTTGTTTCATCAAGGCCAAAATGTCAATCATAAGAAGAAATCTATATGAAATTTTAATCGCAGGATGTGCTGAGCAAACTTAATGAGTGAAATAAGAGATGGGAGAGTTTCCCCTCCGTTCCCCGTGCATGCATAATGCTGACTTAAAAGGACTCTCCTGGGGTGGTGGTGGTGGTGGTGGTGGTGCAGGGGAATTGCAGCTTTGGAATTTACACACTGAGAGAGCAAATCGAGTGGACCCTGGGAGGGGAAGGTCATAAATCAGAACCGTTTTACTGCCTTTGAATGGTTGCTCCAGCTTGAACGGCGAGGAGAGCTGGCTGCAGCCCCCAGCCATCACCGAGACTCCAATTGACGAAATGCCACTCAGTATTCATAAATCAGCGGTCATTAACCCCCTAAATACTACCTGTCGGTTTCCTAAATACATCTCCAACCTGCTAATGGAGATTTGATGGGCAGCCGCTCTCCCAGAAAACAAATGGCAGCGCCGCTCCGATAGACCTGGAAATGTGTCGTTTTGGACCGCCAAGTCCAAAACACTGGGGTGAAGGTGTCTCCGCAGAAGTCGCTCTCTGCGGGAACAGATTATTATTATTTCCCTCCCCCGCCTCCCAACACTTGTCATTTCCATAGACGACAGCTTTGATGTTTATGTTTCAATTGTGGAGAATTTGCAGAAGGTCTGACCCAAAGAGCTGAGAGCTTCCGTTCAATTGCGGGCTCATCCCTGTTTACCCACGGTAATTGGAAAATAAGTGCACGGCCCAAGCAAAAGGCCACAGCACTTACTGGACGGCAGGGGAGGAGGGCAGGGGGAGAGACGAGGGAACGACATTGTAATGGGAGCGTCCGTCACTTTGGTAACAAATTTGGGAAGAAATGGAGAAATGGAACGGAGAGCATGAACTCAAAGGGACATGAAACCGGAAAGCGATTTCATTACCGCAGATGCTGGAGTCCGCGTTCGTCTCTTCTCTGTATCTTGTCTCTGGGCTGAATCCATAAATTATATATAATGGTGACCAGACTTGTGGGGCAGAGCGTCGTGCTGTCGCAAGTAATAGGTAACCGCTCCACAATACTGCATTTTAAATCCGCCTTAAGTGAGATTTGTTACGTGGGCATTGGGAGAAGGGCTGGGAGATTTATCTCGTGCTTGCTTTTGCCTTGAAAAAAAAAAAAAAATGGACCGAAGGAAGGGAACACCAAAAGAGATGCTGTTCCCAAGTCTGATCACTCAGCGTAATAACGTAGATTCCTTTCACCTCAAATTTATTAGTCAAGGAGACTAGAAAACATTTTAATTTAATTTTTAAAAGATTTATTTTATTGATTAAAATAAGCATGTGTGTCTGTGTGTGGGGGCGGGGTGTGTGCACGTATGTGTGAGTGGCTGGGGAGGCGAGAAGAGAATGTGGGAGCCCCTGGAGCTCCAGTTACGAGTGGTTACATGTGGCACCACTGATGTGGGTGCTGGGGACTGGGGACTGATTTCCATATTCCTCTGCAAGAGCAGGAGGCTCTCTGAAGCACCGAGCCATCTCTCCAGTCTCTTCAGGACACCTTGGATGGAGAAGCCTCCCATGTCCTGCTCTGGGTAAGGAAGAGTGACAGGGAGGGAAACTGGTTTGTCTTGGGTGCTCAGAACTCTAGATCTGAAACCCAGATGAATTCTCACCAAAGGAGTAACAACCAGAAGCGAGCAAACAGATTCTAGAATTGGGGAGGTTGGCGCAGTTCATAGAGTGCTCGTCCAGCGTGCACAAATCCCTGGGTTCAATTCCCCCAACGCTGCATAAACCGGGCATTGAGATGCGTGCCTTCTATCCCAGCATGAACATTTATCTCCAAAGCAGAGAAAGAAACAGCTGGTGAGATGGCTCAGTGAGTCAGAGCACTTGTCCTTAAGCCTGATGAGCTGAGTTTGGGCCTCCCAAACCCACAAGCATGGGTGGTATGTGCTCATACACATACACACGCACACATACACGCGCACACACACACACACACACACATGCGCGCGCGCGTGCACACACGCACACAGACCACACAGACCACACACACACACACACACACACACACACACACACACACCCCACACACACCCCATAAATAAGCAAGTGAAAAAAGTTCTTTTCTACCCCCCCAACCCCGTTGTTTGCCACATCATGCTTCTGCCTCGTCTGTAGCCACCTGACTTCTAGAACATTTCCCTGTCGTTGTTCCCGCAAACCTCTCCTTCTTTCTTTGTGGCGGAATCATTGAACGTATTTATCGTGCAATGTTTATGAGCACTGATCTCAAATCCTAGGGACAACTTGATTGACGACTGTGATCCCCAGGCCAAGTTCACAGCGGACCTCAGAGAACTGAACGTTTCGTTTTATGGCCTCAGTAGGAACCCTGGTGTGGCTAAGACCTGGTGATGGAACAATTCTTTTCCTCAGAGGAAGTTGAGATAACAGCGAGCAAACCAAAGCAGCCCTTAGTTGCTTCTGTGGAATGGGCAAAGGGGAAGGCGGCATTATTTTTCTGTAAGAAACCTGTTGAAATGGACAAGAGGAGCCAGAGGGGCAACAACAACAACCAACCAACCAACCAACAAACAAACAAAAGGAGAGAGATGGTGCGGCTTGGTTTGAATGTAAAATGTAACCCATGGGCTCATGTTTGAATACTTGGTCCTTGGCAGGTGGAAGTGGTGAATGCAGCTGTGTACACGTGCATATGTGTTGTGAGACTTTTTCTGGGGAGAGAATACACACACACACACACACACACACACACACACACGCCCTACTCATATGAGATAGGCATCCCAAGGCCAAAGTATCCCTCTGACCAAAGCCCACTGTGGTGAGACTTGATTTGGGTTACTAACAGAAGTGTGTGAGGGGTTACTTACAGGAGCAGGGCTGGCTGAGAGGCAGCTGTGTTGCTGTGAAGCTTACTCCACCAGGCATGGGTGGTGACTCACGAAAGCTGTGTCCGTCCAGCCCTCTCCAGGATTTGTAGGCCACTTAACAGGCTGGACTCTCTTGACAGCTCCATTCCCATCCCCCAGAGCTGGAATCACAGACCGCTGCTATCACCCCCCGCCTTCTACACAGGTGCTGTGCATTCAAACTCAGGCCTTCATCAGAGCAGAACAAACACTTTACGAACCGAACCACCTTTCCAGCCAAGTAGTGCTGTTTTGAGCAAGTCTTGGAGTCTTGAGAGGTGGCCCCTCACCGGAGAAAGGGGGTCACTAAGGGGGGAGACTTAAGATTCCATAGCCCGTCTCTAGTTTTCACTTTGCTCTGTGCCTCCTCACCATGGCTACAGTGTGACCAGCTGACTCCTGCGTGGTTGCCAAGCCTTCCCACCGTGATGGATTGGACTCTCAAACTGTAAGCCAAAACACCCCTTCTTCTTGAAATCGCGTCTTGTCCAGAAAAGTAATTAGTACTTTTGAGCACGCGTCACTGCCTGGTGGACAGTGGGTCCTCTCAGAGGCGCCAAAGACTCCGGCTTTGAGCAGGACAATGGGTCTCACTAGTCACAGCCTCAACTCCGCAACGTTCTTGCTCGTTTGGGAAAGAGAGACTCCTCAGGTGTCACGTGTGGGGATCAGTCTGACACTGACGTTCTTATTTTCAACTCTGTTTCGTAAAAGCCGTTGAATCGATGCAGCTGCCTTTAGTGATGAGATTGTCTGAGAAGAGCCGGGATGCTGGACAGGTTGAGTCCTGTGAAAGATGTATTGTGAGACTCTGGAAGGCAGAACCATTTCAGGAAGAAGCATAAACATTACAGAGGGTATTTTTGTCAGTTTCTTTTTTCTTTTTGGTCATAGTAATGAGAAAAAGGTGAGTAATCCTGGGGCTGAGGCGTAGCCGCACTTCTTGCCCACTGTTAAATTCACGTATATCACTTGTGTAAAAGAACGGTTTTCATTCGGACAATTCTATAGTGAACGTAATGTATTTTGATGATTGACATGCTATTGTGGTTGTTATTTTGAGACAAGGCATCACAGTGTAACCCAGCTTAGCCTAGAATTCACTTTGTAGACCAGGCTGGCCCCAAACTTAGAGATCCATCTGTCTCTGCCTCCCACGTGCCAGGAGATTAAAGGTGTGCTCCATTAAAGGCATTTTTTCCCAGACAGGGTTTCTCTGTGTAGCCTTGGTTGTCCTGGACTTGCTTTGTAGACCAGGCTGGCCTCAAACTCACAAAGATCCACCTGCCTCTACCTTCCGAGTGCTGGGATTAAATGTGTGCATCACTATACCTGGCCAAAGGCATATGCTTATAATTAGTTCGTTGTTCTCTCTCTCTCTCTCTCTCTCTCTCTCTCTCTCTCTCTCTCTCTCTCTGTGTCTGTGTGCACACATGCACATGTGAGCATAGATACCCGTAGAGGCCAGAAGAGGGCATCAAAGGCCCTGGAGCTGGAGACGCAGGCAGGTATGGGTCATCTGATATGGGTGCTGAGAACTAAAGCTGGGCTGTGTGAAGGAGCTCCACCTGCTCTTTCAGCTGAGCCAGCTCTCCAGACTCCACAGCACGCTTATCCCCCCTGAGGGGAGAGATGTTTTGCCGGCCAGACATTCTCACCCATTTCTCTTAGACCCCATTCGCTATTTCCATTAATACTTATTAATCTCTTACTGTATAAACAGTGTACAGATGTGAGGACTCCAGCAGTGAGTAAGAGGCTGCAGGCTGTGAGGGAGAGAAAATGAACAAAGGAGCACTAGGGCGAAAGGGAGATGTCTGCAGAAAGCGGGTAGTGAGTTCTTACGGGGTGTTTTGAGGGTTCTCTGATACCTTCTTCTAGTGCTGAGGCTGGTTCTGAGTGTAGACCACCACGCTCACCTTTTTAAGCATGTATTCTGGAGCACGATCTCAGGACCTTATGCTCTCGTGGAATGCACTTCCCCCATGAACCATCTCTCAAATCTGCCTGTGGCTTAAAAAAAAAAAAAGGCTTGAAAAGAATTACATGCATGTGTGTGTATATGTCTGTGTGGGTAGATGCAGGTACCTTTGGAGGCCAGAGGAGGGCGCCAGATCCCCTGAAGCTGGAGGTTGTGAGTTGTGAGTTACTTAATGTGAGATGCTGATTCTGAGCTCTAATCCGCTGCAAGAGCAGTGACTCCATTAACCACTGAGCTCTCGATCAAGCTGCTGTGATTAAGAGAAAAAAAAAAAAAGAAATAGGCAACCAAGATCTGAGCAGGGCCCCTGGTTACTCCCTCCATCTCTACTTCCTGGTCCACTGTGGTGTGAAAGATCTCTGCCTGACACAGTCCCATTGCCACGGACAAAGCTGTCTTTACTGCTACTCTGTAATTCTCTGAAACCATGAGCTAAGTAAATCCTCCTTTAAATTGCTTCTGTGAGGTGTTTGGTCACAGCCATGAGCTTCTTGTCTGAGCGGCAAGCTGCATTTCTTTACATCGCACTGGGAAGTGTGCATCTGCTTCTCTTATTTAGAGAGAAATAGAATCCCGGAATATGAACCCGCTCGTCTCCTTGGAAACCAAAAGAAGAGGAAACTTTGGAGTTTTCATTTTCTACCACTTTGAGATAACACATAAATGCGGGTAACCTTTCCTAAATTTCAACACCCTTTCCCTGCTTCTTCAGGGCTGCAAAAGGCAAAGATCTATGCCCCAAACGCTTGTATATCTAATGTGAGAAATGCTCCTGAATATTTTTTCTCCTGACAGAAACATATTACTCCTTTTATTTTCAATTTCAAAGAGTGACCGGAGTTGGAACTTTCCTAGAGTCACTAACACAATTTAGTCAGAATGAGGTGCAGGTGTGTGTGTGTGTGTGTGTGTGTGTGTGTGTGTGTGTGTGTGTAGTTCAAGCTTGAATGTGGTTTTTTTTTTTTTCCTTTTTGGCTCTGACAAAGGCTGTGTTGACTTCTCCCACATACCTCACTTCAGGGAACTGACTCCCTATAAAGACCCAGTGTCTTGGAGTTTGGAGCGCCTCCCCCCCTAACATTCTGATGCATATTCATCTTTCCCAACTGACAGCGTCTGTCATTCTGGCTGTGTCTCCTCCTTTTTCCTTTCATCATCTCATCTCACTCTAAGTCTTCCTCTTCCAAGTTGGACCCTCTCTAGTTCTCACTCTGAATCCTCAAACCGTCAACCTGTTCTGCTTTCCCACCGAGGGCTGGTGGGTGGGAAGGGGTTGTCTTAGTTTCCTTTTCTGTTGCTGAGATAAAGTACCCCAAGAAAAGCAACTTGAGGGAGAAACGGTTCATTTTGGCTCATGGCTCAAGGGTTCACTTCATCATGGCAGAGAACTAACTCAAGGCAGCCGTTTCTTGAAGCAATGGGTGGCACCACATCCATAGCCAGGACGCAGAGGGGTGTGGATGCACACAGCTTTTCCAGCTCGCTTTCTCGCTTGCATAGTCCAGCCATGGAACGGTGCCACCCATGACGGTCTTCCCACCTCAGTTCATACGACTAAGGTAACCCTCAGGGGTATGCCCAGAGGCTCATCTACCAGATGACTCTAGACTCTGTCAAGGTGACCGTTCACACTAAGAATCACAGCCCCTTCCCCAACATCTGCTTGAGGAATCACCATTTGGTCTTCAGTGCTGTGTCACTAATACTGGATCTGGATTAGACATTTTGGACTGAAGGGGGTTGTGTAATTCTCTCCTCCAAACTGAAACTTTCCTTCCTGGATGGAGGAAACTTAAGGCTCAGAAATACGATGCAACTTACAAGTCTCAACAAGTTCTGGAAACTTATGAGTTTCTCAAAGCTTCTCCGTAAGATTCTATAAACAGTAACAATGGCTAGGAAGATGCTCTTGTCATCAGAACTGCCTGGAAGTCATGTATGGAGTTTCAGGGATGTGTGTTTTTGTGAGTCATCATCTCTGCTTTGATGGTTTTTCTCAGAGGTACAGCTTTCTTTCATTTGTCCATGCTCCTGTATGTAGCCTCTTGTTCATGCAAGTAAGCCCAACAAACCCATGGACTCAGCTCTCTTTCTTACTTACATAGTCTAGGTAGGGAATGGTGCCACTAGTTGGATGGAATAGACTGTTCTGTCAATGGTGTTCTGACTACAATGGATGGATGGTTGCTTATATCTCCACAGGAAGATCAACAACAGGACATTGGCTTCTAGAGCAACATAGACCAGAGGTCAAGAGAATGGCTTGTGGTCAGCATTGGCCTTGAAGGTGAAGTCTTGGGTGGATCATTTATGGCTAGACAATAGAGAAGGGCTGATATACTGCCCACTGGGTGAGGTTTCCTATTTATTCTTATTGCCACATGATGCATATAGCCCTCAGGTGGGATTATCCTTGAGAATTAATTAAAGTATTAATCCCTAGAATGGAGTGGAAGTTTTGGTTATGTTATGTAAATACATTTTTGTTTTGATCCTAAGTGTGGGATGTGAAACTGCCCTTAGCTTATCCACAGCTGGTAACAGCCTCAGGAGAGGGTGTATGGTTTTTGTCAATTGGAAACTGCCTTGGTTAGACAGTGTGGTCTTTGCCAGATGGAAAACACCCTTGTGTGGACTCTGAGAGGGGAGAGAGAGAGAGAGAGAGAGAGAGAGAGAGAGAGAGAGAGAGAGAGAGAGAGAGAGAGAGAGAGAGAGAGAGAGGAGAGATTGTTTCAGGATGCTCCCATAGAGAAACACTGAAGAGACTTTCAAGAAGGCAGTTGCTGATTTGTTCTGCAGTTGTTGCTGCTGTTTTGCTCTTCTGGAAATCCTGACGATGAAGAGTGGAATTGTTTCAAGTAACTGAGTCTAAAAAAGGTCTACATCCCCTGTCTCTACTAACCATCTTTCTCTCCTACCTAGGGTCAGTGGGTTGAAAAGGGAGGTAGAGGCATTAAGGAACCACAAATAAAGTAGGTTTAAAAAATATCAAAGCCTACACTAGATTAGTGTTGAAAGGACACATTCCAGGATTATAAGAACAGCTGCTGAGAATCAGGCTACGTCTCCTCAAGAAGTTGGCAACAAACTTCCTACAGGATAGTGACTCAGTTTCTAAGCATATACCCCGAAAGATTCTGCTCCTGGGAGAAGACAGCAGGGAACTGGGCAGACACAGCCTTTATACAGGTTTTCTTAGGGGGTGGAGCTTTCTAAGGCAGGGATTTCCAGAGTGTGGATTGGTGGGATTAATAGTCCTGAGTTTGGGGAGCTCAGGGATTGGTGGGCTTTCCTATACAGGGATTGGTCAGCTCTCTTGCTCAGGGATTTTGGGAGTTTTAGTGGGAAGCTCCAGGGATTGGTCAGTTTTTCTGCTCAGACATTGTTGGGTTTTTTTCCAGGCTTTTCATCCCAAATTCTCATAATCTAGGATGTGTCCTACTGAGGGGCTGGAGATGGCAGTTACAGAGGTCTTGTGGGGGAGGAGCTGGGCTGCTGGAGCTTTGTCAGGCAGAGGCCTGGCCACTTTTCTGCTTTGAGGAGTTATAAAGTTTACGAAGTGTTCAGTATTTACAGAGTCCATTGTGAAGGCAGCAGGCTGAATCAGGAAAGGTTGTCGACACCATGGAGAGCTCCCATGGTGGCCACTGTAGGCATTCTGAGGCAGGAAAGGTGTGGGCCCCCTCTCATAGCAGCACACTGAGGCAGGAATAATCACCATGGACAGCTCCCACTGAATCTCAGACAAGAGCCGCCATTTTGTCTTCCATTTCTATAGGAATGGGGTGGTGGTAGTGGAGGAGGGGCTAACTGCCCTGAAGCTGGAAGGACTGGCAGTGAGCCACTTGACATTATAGTGGCTGGCTGCTCAAGACCCAGACATAGCTCTTGGTGGGGTGGGGGTGGGGGTAGTGGTTTGTAGTGGGCCACCAAAGCAGGGAGCTAGTGGGCTGAAGGGCTGGGAGGGGGGCAGCTTGCGGGAGCCAGTGGGCCACAGTGCTGGAGGTGGTGACAGTAGATTGCCATGGCCTGGGGGAGGCAGTGGGCCACCACTGCTTGGGGACAGGGGATGGTGGCTTAGGGATGGACTGCCATAGCTTGAGGAGCTGTCTCCACTGTGGTGGGCTGCTTGGCTTAGCAGCCACTGTGATCTGGAGTGGCTGCTGTGTGAGCTACAGGGCATCACAGCTCTCCCCTAGGTGCTGCTCCCAGGGCCCTGTCAGTGGCTGAGGTGGCAGGCTGCGCTGGCTCTGGGCTCTCTCTGCTGTGGCATGTGGCTTTGATTGTTGCCCCTGCAGCGATGAAAGCCCTACACTGTCTGTCTAATGTAAAGCACTCTGTGGAACATCATTGTCATGCATTTGTATCATCATACATCTTATTGCCCCGTTTTATTAGTTTCCTTTCTGGTTATATTATTCATATAAGCGAGTTTCCTAATATATCATACATATAAGCAAGGTTAGAAAAGGAATACTTAAGCAACCCTCAAAAGAATTTACTAGCTACTTTTAAAAAGATTTATTTAATGTGTTTTTTAAAAAAAGTTTTATTTTATCTTCCAAGATCAGATGAGACTGGGCATGATGCACCAACCAAGGACCATGCATAGAGAGGACCTAGACCCTCTGCTCAGATGTAGTCAGTAGCCATCTCAGTCTCCATGTGGGTCCCCTAATATGGGGAACAGGGGCTGTTTCTGACATGGATTCTGTTGCACAGTCATTGATCACTTCCCTCTGGCAGGAGGCCTTACCAGAGGAAAAGGATGCAGGAAGTCCTGATGAGACTTGATAGGCTGGAGTCAGATAGTAGGGGAAGAAGGCTCCCCCTTTTTGAGGACTAGGGGAGTAGGGTAAAGGGCAACAGTGAAGAGAGGGTGTATTGGGAGGAGTCAAAGGAGATGGCTAGTAAAGTGTATAAATTTTTAAAAAGTAGAAATAAAATAAACTAATAGAAAATGAAATGAGAAAAAAATGCATTTCATTTTATAATAAAATGTGGGTCTCTCTGTGTGTTTGTGTGTATGTGCACATTGAGTGTAGTGCCTAGAGTGACCAGGAGAGGGCATCAGATTCTTGAGAGCTAGAGTTCTAGATGGTTGTGAGCAGCTGGGCATGGGTGTTCTAAGTTGAACTCAAGTCCTCTGCAAGAGCAGTAGGGACTGTTAACTGCTGAGCCATCTCTCCAGTCTGGTTAGCTGCTTTATCTTTGGAAGGTCATTCACATTCCGAGTTCTCACTTTTTTTTACATCTACAAAATTTGCATAATAATACCAACCTCTGAATTGCGATGGAAAGGAAACTTGAGAACATTCGACAGAGCTCTGGATCATATTAATCACTGGGTAAATTTGGCAGCTTTTATTTCCCTGGCCCCCTCTCCCTCCTCCCAGAAGTACAGGCATAGCTGACACTCTCTCATGAAGCCGTTATATTTTACAGTGGACTTAAAGCAATGTCTTCCCCCACCCCCCCCGGATGGATTTGATTCTCAGCCCATGGGGCTTCTGTTATAAAATGAGAGATGTGTTTCTAGAACTTTCCATTTAAGGGATTATTGCAATCCTTTTTTTTCCCAGTTTGTTGAAACACTGAAGTCAAGGGCTAGGAATTTTCTCAGCCTTTAATTTTTCCACTGTGAAATCACATTAGAAACTTGTACTTAAATATTTGTCTGCTGCTTCCATAATGATCCTTGTGGAAACGTGGGTGAAATAGAATCTGAATTAGCAGTGTCATAAATGATTAAATATACCAGGCTTGCTGTAGAACCTACGTGGACTCTGTTGGGTGAGAGTGATTTATAAACACCTTAAAAAAAAAAAAAGAAGTATTCTAGCTGGTAGTGGTGGCACACACCTATAATCCTAGCATATGGAATGTGGAGGCAGGGGATTCAGAGTTTGAGGTCATCCTGGGCTACAAAGTGAATTCCAGGCTAGTTTAGGCACAGGAGGCCTTGTCTCAAAAAACCCAACCCAACCCAAATCAAACAAGACCCACAATAAGAAAAACCCAGATGGAGTTCCTGGGAATAGCTCAGTCGGTAAAACAGTTGCTGTAGGGGTGTTCCACCTCCGAACCCCATGTAAAACCCAGAGTACAGTGTGCTTATCATGTCAGGGCTGGGAGTGGGTGAGTTGGAGACAGGAGAATCCCTGGGGCTTGTTGGCCAGCCAATCACCAGACCTCAGGTCTCAGTGAGAGACTCAAGTAAGTAAAGTGGATGGCTCCTGAGGAATAACACCCAAGGTTGACCTTTGGCCTCTAGATTCACATGAATACACATATATGCACACACATACCCACATGGAGAGACACACACAGATACACAAGATACACAGATATGAATACACAGAGACACACACCACACAGACAGACAGACAGACAGACAGACAGACAGACACACACACACACACACACACACACACACACACACACACACACACACGGCACCCCAGATGGAATACTCTAGTGGAGTTAAATAGACTGTCCTTCTTAAGTATGGGAGCGGTCACTTCCTGGTATGACTTCACGTTGATGGGCACCAGCCTTCATACCCCAATTTGCTCAATGGCTAACGTGGAAGAAACACATCCTCAGCACATGTCATGTGGCCTGAACTCTGGGTCCAAAATAGCACACGGAAAAACCAGCAGACGTTCCTTTACACCAGCAGTTCTCAACCTGTGGGTCGTGACCCCCCTTGGGAGGGGGCTGCACGTCAGATATCTTGCACGTTATACGTTCGCATGATGATTCATAACACTAGCAAAATTACAGTTATGAAGTTGCTACAAGAATAATTTTATGGTTTGGGGTCAGCACACCATGAGGAAGCGTATTAAAGGGTTGCAGCACTAGATGTAGAACCGCTGCTCTACATCTTAGCACAAGTGTCACTAAGCTAACAATTCGATTGGTTATAAGTCTAGGCTACTTTGTTTTTCTTTTTTTTTTCCATATTTTTTTTTTTATTAAGGCCTATAAGGCATCCAGAGAGAAATATCTGGTCTCTGTGGAAAACTTTTCTTTCTCCACACTGTTCCTTCACATCCGCCTTCGCCTCACTGGAGGCCGTGCTGTGGTTTCGTCTTCAGTGCACACCTCCGAGTTCTGAATTGGTGTCTCACCCTTGGTCTTCTCATTTATGAATCAAATTCATTTTTCAATCCACTGCTCAGAGGGAGCGTATTTTTTTTTCTGTTCCACGAAGAGAACTTTTTTGTTCACTATTGGATCATAGTGCAGGAGGCTCGGCTTCTCTCGGAGTCGGCTTCTCTTGTGGTTGAAGGAGAAACCTGTCCCGGCTTGGCTCACCAGTTTCACCAGAATGGTTTTTGACTTGCTCTTGGCAAAGGAGATGGTGGAAAGCAGCATGGCGAACGTCCTGTCTACTTTGTTTTTCTTTAACTATTTTATGTATGTGAATTTTTGTCTGTATGGATGTCTGTGTATCACATTAACGCCTGGTACCCGTGGGGGCTATAAGAAGGCAGTAGACTCCCTGGGACTAGAGTTACAGGGGATTGTGAACCACTGTTGGATGCTTAGCCCCTCTTTTCTAGTCTTCACAGCAATTGCTCTTAGCCCTTGAGCCCAAGGATGCCTTCCTTTCCACTGTGACCAAATACTGGACAAAATGCGTAGTATCAAGGTACCGTCCCTCGTGGTGGGAAGGCGTGGTGGCAGGGATTTCATGTTGGTAGATCAGGTAGAGATAGGACGGGAAGTGGGGTCAACCCATCAAACCTCAAAGCCCATCCCCAGTGACTCACTGCCTCCCAGTGAGTCTACAGCTTCCCAATATAGCTCTACAGGCGGGGGCCAAGCGTTCTAATATGGGAGACATTGCGCGGTCGTGGCATGACACAGTGGCCTTTTAACACAGCCGACTCATGGGCTGGGCAGATGGCTAGTGAGTGACGTGGTTGTCATGCAGGTATGAGGATCTGCTTGGCGTTTGGGTCCCCAGCATACAAAATCAGACGTGAAAGTGAATGCCTGTAATTCCAGCGCTGGGCAGACTGAGATGGGATTCCCGGTTCTTGCTGGCCAGACACTTTAGATCAATGTTTCTCAACCCTTCCTAATGACGATACCTTTTAATATAGCTCCACATGCTGTGGTGACCCCCAACCGTAAAATTATCTTCATAGCTGTGATTTTGCGACTGTTATGAGTCATAATGTAAATATCCGACATGCAGGTAGTCTTGGGTGGCCCCTGTGAAAAGGTCATTTGACCTCCAAAGGGGTCGTGACCCGGTGGTTGAGAACCATTGGTTTAGGTGAATGGTGAGTTCTGGGTTTAGAGCAAGACTTTGCTCAAAAAGCGGTGTGGAAGAGTGAGTGAGGAAAACGCTGGATATTGATTTCTGGTTTCTACACACACACACACACACACACACACACACACGTGCAAACAAACAACAAACCTACACACACATACACACATACATATTGCATGCATGCACTCATGTAGGCACACACATACTCACACATGCATGCACATATGCACGCACAGTGACTCCCTCCGCCCCAATCCCAGTATGGGAAGAAACAAGACATGTTTCCTCCAAACTGTATTAAAATCGCCCATCATCACTTGTTTCATCTCAGGATTTGGCTAATAACTTCGTCCTGGGAATGGTCAGGTCTTTGTCTCCCTTGCTCAGCTCAGCCCAGCCACAAACCTCATCAGAACCCCACCTGTGATACTGGCAAACAGCTGCGTCTCAAGCTTGGGAACTGATGGAGAGGAAAAAGAAATGTCCCCACAGTTCCTATCAGCCTTAAACAGAAACATCTGTTCCACGGGAGCCTTTTTTCGGGGGAAGCGTTCCAGGCAGGCGACAGCACTTGGTGACATCAGCCACAAAGAAGTGCTGCAAGGGACAGTGAGCACAGGGAATTGTCTGTGCGCCAGGAAAGGGAACCTCAAGTGCGCACTCCAGCAGCTTTAAAAGCACTGGTCCTTGTCTAGGAGGATAGCTACTGCCAGGGGCTGGAAAGTGCTCCCAGCGAGTGGGAAAATAACACAGAAGGGAAAGCTGATGGGTCCAGCAGATCTGGGACTTTTGTTCTTTTCTACCCACCAGCTCAGCAGCAGAGGAGAATTTCCACTCTGTCAGTGTCCGTGGAGACACATGCTTTCCTTTCATCCCCCTTTAGTAGATACCTAACCACCGTGATCTTTGCAAAGGCATGGGTAAAGTCAGAGAATGGAGGTAAAAGGGTACAGCCTGGATTCTACAGTATGGATGTCACTTCTTCATCTGGAAATTGAATCTTACGTATGTTATACAAGTGCACTACTGATGAACTATGTCCTCAGCCCCTCACTGGGGGATTCTAGGCAGGAGCTCTACCACTGAGCCACGCCCCCAGCCCCTCACTGGGGGATTCTAGGCAGGTGCTCTACCACTGAGCCACACCCCAGCCCCTCACTGGGGGATTCTAGGCAGGTGCTCTACCACTGAGCCACACCCCAGCCCCTCACTGGGGGATTCTAGGCAGGTGCTCTACCACTGAGCCACACCCCAGCCCCTCACTGGGGGATTCTAGGCAGGGGCTCTACCACTAAACCACACCCCAGCCCCTCACTGGGGGATTCTAGGCAGGTGCTCTACCACTGAGCCACACCCCAGCCCCTCACTGGGGGATTCTAGGCAGGTGCTCTACCACTGAGCCACGCCCCAGTCCCTCACTGGGGGATTCTAGGCAGGAGCTCTACCACTGAGCTGTCTTTCTTGACTTTTTCTTTTTTTAATTTTGAGACAGATTAATTTTTCTGGATTGGACTTGGAATTAAAAGAATAAGCCACAACCCCAGGCTACATATCCAATCTTAGGTGATATTTTTGATCCAGTGCTGGTAGAATGGACAAATGTAGAAACTGATTCCGTGAGTGTGCATGCATGTATGTATGTCTGTGCATGCATGTGTGTGTGTCTGTGCATGCATGTGTGTGTGTAAGAGAGAGAGAGAGAGAGAGAGAGAGAGAGAGAGAGAGAGAGAGAGAGAGAGAGAGAGAGAGAGAGAGAGAGAGAGAGAAATTGAAAGGAGTTAAAACACCCAGGTTAATCACTGTACAGGCATCTGTACTGACCCACCTTGTAAGTAACTAGATGCATACATGAAGAGAAAGGAAGCAATTCCTTCCCATAGGATTCTGGCGATTGACCGCAGGAATGGTGGCAGATGATCAGTTAACTGTCTGCTTAGACTGGTGGACAGAAACCTTGGCGAGAAGCGTGATAATCACAGTGTCCGAGTATGCTCCTCAGTACTTAACTCATAATAAAGGTTAAAAACCTGGCCCGCTCACAGTGGAGCAGCTGTGCGTGCACCTGTAGGCACAGGTGTGTTTGTGGCGACTGCACAGGTGTGGAGATCAGAGAGGACAAACTCGGGGCCGGCCCTCTGGTGCCTTCACCCCTTTCATTTGAGACATGATGATGTAAGCCAGTGTTTCAGTTTTGCTTCTGTTGATGTGAGAAAATACCCCAGTGACACGCAGCTTATATGACAGGAAGGGGTGTATTTTAGCACCCAGATCTGGGTGACGCTCTGTCACTGTGGGGGACTCAGGGCAGGAAGGTGAAACAAAACACACAGTCGCATAGCCCCCACAGTCAAGACCAGAGAGAAACGAATGGCCGCTTGCTTGATGCTCACATAGTTTTCTCTACTCCCCTGTAGTCCAGGGCCCCCACACCAGAGAATGATACCGACCACCTGAGGCCAGGTATTCCGACATCAATGAAGGTAATCAGTACAGTCCTTCCCCCGAGATGCCTACAGGCCCATCTGACGGAGACAATCCCTCACAAGACTTCCCAGGTGGCTCTTGGCCGTTTCAAGTTGATCATTGAAACTTAACCATTACAGGCAGGGTAGGTGGTCAGCGAACCCTTCAGGGATTCATCTGTCTCCTCCTCCCATCTCTTAGTGCTCTGCTTACAGGTAAAGGTCATCATGACCAGCTTTTGACATGGGTTCTGAGGATTTGAACACAGGTCCTCAAGCTAGGGAGGCAAGGGCTTTACTGAGTAAGCTGTCTCTCCATCACCTTTGCATGCATGTGTGATGCTGGGACTTGAACCTAGGACCTCATGCATGCTGGACATACACTCCGCCACTGAGATATATATATATATTCTCAAATCCCAGGCTTGACACTTTTATCCTGTGGTCTCCTTTGAGCTCAACAGTGACTTCATGGTTCTATGGGCCTTTTTCTACAGAAATGGACACGATGTCACATCTGTGGTTTTCTTGCAAAAACAAACCATCAAACTTAACTTTGGACTACATTTTGGGCGTTTCTACAGGCTGGAATTTTAATTCTTTGAAAATGTCAAAAATCATGGATGGCCAGCGGCCTCTGTCATCCTTGATTTTTTTCTGAGGCACCACTGGCCACTCTCCAGAGCTGACTGCATCCTGTTGTTCCTCCTCATGGACACAGGGTGTCACTGTTGGGACTCCATCCAGCTTCAACTCTCAGACTGGGCAAGTCCAGAGCCCTCAGAGGTCCCTGGGAAGAAAACCAGGAGCAGCCAGACACATTTCCTTAGTTCCCAGTGAGGCTAAAGGGCTTCCAGCTTGCTTTCCTGAGCACTCCACGCTTCCCACCTCAGCCTTCCTAGGTCACACCTATCACTTCCTCTTGGTCTCTCTTGCTTTGCAAACATCAGTTTACAGAAACGTCTCTGTGCGACGGACTGTGTTTCATGCAGAGACTCCGGGTTGGTTAAAGTGCAGAGAACAAGTGTCTGTGTAATGTTGAGCCACAAGTGGGACATCTATATACCACATCCTCTCCTCCTTGAGGCTCAGGAAACACCAGGGAAGAGGGGATGAGGAGCGTGTGTGAGCCAAAGATTTGGGAGAACCAGGCAAAACAGTGTCTTCTGCACAAGACAGGACTTCTGAACGCATGGCAAATGTGCTGCCTGCCCAAAATCAAGTCAGTCAGCTTTCCAGCATGGAGAACAGAGTGGCTCTGACCTTTAGCTAAAGAGCTAATAACAGTTGATGGCCCCGGGGGAGGAAAAAAAAAATCTGATTTTAAAGGGTGTGGCTTGTTTTAGGTCAACCATGCTTCAGTGGATGGGCAAATTGGATTCAGTGGGTTGAAGAAGAAGAAGAAGGAGGAGGAGGAGGAGGAAGAGGAGGAGAAGAAGAAGAAGACATGAAATTGGGACGGGGTAGTAATTTGGGCTGGATCTGGGAGCAGCTGAGAAAAGGATGAAGGTGAAGACAATCAAAATATTTTGCATGCATTAAAAGTTTGGTTTACAACTGTATTCGGCACCTTGCAGCTTGTGGACTCTCTCCCTTCTCCCTCTGAGCTGGAGACATGCAAACTACCTCACACAGGGGCTGGGGAGATGTCTCAGTCCGTAAAGTACTTGCCTTACAAGCATGGGAGCCAGAGTTCAATACCCAGGAGCAAAAGCTAAAAAGTAGGATGTTGCAGGATGGCCTGTGTAGTTCCAGTGATGGAGAGGCAGAGACAGGAGGATCTGTGGGACTTCGTGGCCAGCCAGTGTAGTGGAGTTGGTCAGTTCCAGGTAAAGGTGGGAGACCCTGTCTCTGAGAGAAAGAAGGAGAGCTCCTGAGGTTGACCTCTGGTCTTTATATGTAACACATGTGCATCTAGACACCTACATACAGGTACACACATGTGCAAACACAATATTTCAAACAAATGGGCTTCTTGCTCCTCTGTCTCATTTGCAAGAGGGTAGACTGTCATAGACTGTGGGCAAAGCTTCTTAAACTTTTCTACTTTGCCGAAGAGATTCAGGAATCTTAGGTAGATGGGTATGCAAATATATATAGAAATCACTTGCTTAGAATGCTCTTTGGCGTAAATAGAATTTTCTATTTGTTAAAGATTTTAAAAAAACTACCTTGAATACTAATGAGAGATGGAAGCTCTTGTTTTACTACCACATAAAGAGTTATGTCTTGGATGAATCTTTGACACTGCAGGATGTACAACATTTTCGGTGTTTTTCAGAGTTGATGGACATTCGGCTTTATAATCCTCAATGCTGAGAACACCACTTCACGTGCACCCATAGTACAAAATGCTAGAGGCAGGTCTAGGGTCCTTCCAATAACTGCTAGAAATGCTGTCCTGATCCCATGCCAAAACGCACTGGACAGTAGTTGTTTGTTTGTTTTTTTCTTAATGAAACAACTTGGTAAGTCAAACAGCAATTTTTAAAAATCAAGTACTCTCATATGGTGAAATCTAAAGATATACTAATTAAATACTTGCACGCTGAGGAATGGCAGCAGGATATGTTTAAGGCCTTAATTTTTCATAATTAAGCCTCATGTTTCTATAATTGTTTGCACAGTAAAAATACCGTGGTTTCACAACACACAATAGGCTCAACCATGAGCCGAGTCGTTGCAGTCAGCATTCGTTGGTACCGCAGGCCACGATGGCATGCTCAGCACAAGGTGCCCATGCCGTGCGTTCAGAACCAAGGCTGTGGTGGGGACACGGGATGCAACACAGGCAAGAGCTGTTGGAAGCACTCTGTGTTAATTATGCATCTGACTTGAAATCAATGTGTGGTTGTTGTATATTCAGAAACTTTATTTTTTACCATCGTTACATTTATACTGTCCCCAATTTCAGTTACGTGCCCTCATATGGGGTTG